>NC_057749.1:436240-456146 GCF_004010195.1 Chiloscyllium plagiosum
TGGGGTCCTGATCTAACTGAAAGTGGCCACACAAGTAGACCGGGTGGTAAAGTATGCTTGCCTTTATCAGTTTGGGTATGGAGTATAAAAGTCAGGAAATTATGTTGCGGTTTGTAAGACTTAGTTCAGGCCACACTTCAGAGTATTGCATTGACTTCTGGTCGCCACACTACAGGAAGAATATTGAAGCTTTGGAGAGGGTGCAGAAGAGGTTTATCAGGATGCAGCCTGGATTAGAGAGTATGAGCTATAAGGTTGTTTTGTCTTGAAAGGCGGAGGCTGAGGAGTGACCTGATAGAAGTTTACAAAACTATGAGAGGCATAGGTAGGGTTGACGGTCAGAATCCTTTTCCCAGATTTGACATGTCTCATACATTTAAGGTGAGAGGGTCAGGTTTATTTTACACAGAATGGTACGTGACTGGAGCAAGTAGTGTTGGATACAGATTCAATAGGGGCATTTTAAGGGGCATTTAGATAAGCATATAGAGGGATATGGAGGGATATGGACAGAAGGGATTAGTTCAACTTGGTGTGGTGTTCAGCACAACATCGTGGACCAAAGGGCTTGTTCCTGTGTTGTACTCTTCTATGTCAGAAATCACACAACACCAGGTTATAGTCCAACAGGCTTATCTGAAATCACAAGCTTTTGGAATGCTGCTCCTTTGTCACTTCACCTGATGAAGGAGAAGCACTCTGAAAGCTTGTGGTTGCAAATAAACCTGTTGGACTATAGCCTGGTGTCATGTGACTTTTGACTTTGTCCACCCTTGTCCAACACCTGTACTGTTTCATGTAACATAGATCAGGGATTGAACCTGGGCCTTTCAGATTGAACCTTGGGTCTATCTGATCTGCTCAAAAACTAAATGAGAAAACCCTCAGGATCTTGTTTGTGATGTTTTTGTCAATTTAATTTTTATAACTTGGGTGGAAGCATAAGCTTCTAGTCTGCACCATGAACTTTGACTCCATTTCCCTGCATGGCATAGACTAGGAATGTAAAAACAAACGTGTAACAAATGAGTTGCAGTTTTGAGTATGATATTGGTTGGATCTATCTTGCAATTTCATTAGTGCACACTTGGTACTTTTTGCAAAAAAAACCCCACACTCCTACACTTGAAAGTTAAGTACTTAAGAGCAATAAGAAGGCAATGATCCAATTGATGAAGTGTTCAGAATAAAGTGCAATCTGAATAGGTTCCAGGAGACACATGAGCTCACTTCAGAGTACTCTTGGTACTAGTTGCACTATCAACTCCTGGCTGAGTCCTAGGATAAGGACAATAAGAGCTGATTACACTGTAACTGTGATCAGCGTGCTGAAGCACTCTTCAGGCAGTAATTTCACCTCAGGGAAACTCTATATGATGTTCACTTGTTCCGGAGACTGAACAATTAGTTTGCTGCCTTGTGATTCCTTTTAGGCATGTATTATTTAGCATGACACTAAGGAAAATTTGGACAACTAATACTTAAAAATACACACTTCAGAATATAAAGGTAGTGATGGCATACTTTTCAAATAACTGTCGTATTTCACTGTTATTCATTTGCAGCAACATCCAGCAGTTCTGCTGTTATTTCAAGGAGCTTCCAGCAGTGGAGTTGCGCAGTGGTAAAACTGCAGGGAGAAGGACCTATCACACTCGGAGCCAAGGAGATAACAGTGTGTATGTTCCTAGGTTTCTTTGATTTCAATGCACTGTAATATTGACTAAAGCAGGTGCTGTTAGAGAAAAGTAGCTCAGAAAGTAAAATGAAGACTGCAAGATGTCCATTCTTGGAAACTTTCTTCTATTATTTAAAAAGATCAGCAGGCAAGTATTCATACTATAGTACTGATGAGAATTATTCCATTCTGCATAAATTTTAATTGAGTTGGACATGGAGAGGATGAAGACGGAGGGGAAAAAAGTGAACTGCATTGGGAAAAGGATGTTGTATGAATAGAGGAGGTGGCTCTAAAGTGAAGGAAAGGGAGAAAAGCAAGAGGCCATAAGGAGAAGAGGAAAGAAATGAGATTTCAAATGCGACAGGAAGGAAAGGAGGAGACACTACAAGGGAGCTGGTGGGAAGAAAAGGAGATGGCTTGAAAAGACGTCAAACAGTATTAAAGCTGTCAATAAGGGAGTACTTAACTAACTGGGAGCCAGGAAAATTTGAAACCAATGATATAATGAACTCCTTGAAACTTAATGTGGAATCTCTAATTGAAGGCCAAGTCAGTTGTTAAATTTAAATCTTGAATTGAGATCTAAAAAGCAGTGATTTCAGTAGTAACTACCTGGTTAAATGTTCCAGTGACTGTGTGCATATGCAACAGTTCAGCTGTGATTTCAAAAAGCTTGCAGATGTTTACATTACCTTTTTGTGTACAAGTTTCTAAAGATTATTTTGAAAAAAAAACTTTTTAACTAATGTGTGATGTCCTAACCAATTAAATACTGTGGTGTTGAGGAAATCATTACTTTCCTTGCGTCAAGACTTGGAGGAGCTGGTGTTGGACTGGGGTGGACAAAGCTAAAAATCACATAACACCAGGTTATAGTCCAACAGGTTTATTTAGAAGCACTAGCTTTCGGAGCGCTGCTCCTTCATCAGGTGGTTGTGTTCCTTGCGTGTTGTACCTTTAAGTTTAATGGGAGTTAAATAATTGAATCTATTGATGGATTCTTCAAATGTTGTTTCCACGGAAGTCGAAATAGATCAAATATCAACTCAAATACAGAAGCTGTTCTTACTGTATGGTGGCAACGTCTAATATTAGGTGCTGTTTTTTCCAGTCTATAAGACATTGACAAGAAGGTGGTCATCAAAATCTATCAAAGATTAGAATGAGGGCAGAGTTGTGTACAGGGGATCTGGAAACATGAAAGGCACCAATAACCATGATTTCTTTCTCTGGTCCTGGTGCTGATGAACTGGAAAATTTCAAATCCTTCCATCTTGTTTAAAGAAAGGAGTTCAGAATTTTTGTTGGTTAGAACCTGGAATGTACTACCTAAGAGTTTGGTGGAGATGGGGTCTCCAATGATGTTTTCAAAGAGATTTGGATCATCATCTGAAAACTGAGAATGCGCAGGACCAGAGGGAGAAGGTAGGAGAGTGACACTAAGTGAACTTCTCCTTCAGTAGGCCAGTACAAAAATAAAGGGCTAAATGGCCAGCTCCTACACTGTAAGCAATCTAAGATTCTAATTTATTTTGGAACAAATATAAATTTCAGAAAGGATCAAATGATTTTCAACAATTTGTGTCTCATTGATTAACGGCTATCATCATTTTCAAAGTAGTTGTAAAAGTGTGAGTGCTATATTGTATTGTGTTTGTATAAAACTCAAAACCTTTAGCAGCCAATGACTTTTCTTACACCAGAAAGTTAGAGAACAGAATCCATAACAACTTTTAAATGTGAAGAGGGTAATTCAATAAAATGTTCATGTGTTATGATGCAGAGGGCTGAACCCCTTTGTTAATTATAACCAAACATCCAGAAAAGCTCAAAGTGAGGACTGCAGATGTTGGAGATCAGAGTCGAGGGTGTGGTGCTGGAAAAGCACAGCAGATCAGGCAGTGTCCAAGGAGCAGGAGGATCGATCTTTTGGGGATAAGCCCTTCATCAGGAATGAGGCTTGTGAGTTGGAAGCTTGGGACTGGGATAAGGTGGGGGAGGGGAAATGAGGAGACTGGTGAAATCCACATTAATCCTGTGGGGTTGCAGGGTCCCAAGGCAGAATATGAGGCATTCTTCCTCCAGGCATCGGGTGGTTAGGGTTTGACAATGGAGGAGGCCCAGGACCTGCATATCCTTGGTGGAGTGGAAGGGGGAGTTGAAGTGCAGGTGTCACAGCGATATACTCTGAAACAGTCCGTAAGTTGGTGTCCTGATTTAGAGGAGACTACATCAGGTGCAACGAGTACAGTGATGACATTTGTGGGCCTTGGACGAAGGTGAGTAGGGAGTGTGGGCGCAGAGTTTGCACTTCCTGCGGTGGCAGGGGAAGGTGCCAGGAGTGGGACGAGGGCTGGGGGGGGTGCATGGATCTGACAAGGGAGTCGCAGAGGGAATGGTCTCTCCAAAATGCTGATAGGGATGCGAGGAAATATATTCCTTAGTGGTGGCAGAAGTGGCAGAGGATGAAGCAATGTATATGGAGGTTGGTGGGTAGGAAGGTGAGGACCAGGGTGTTCTGTCCTTATAGCGTTGGGAGGGGTGGGGTTCACGGGCAGAGGTGTAGGAAGTGGAGGGCATCGTCAACCATGTGAGAGGGGAAATTGCGGTCTTTGAAGAAAGAGGCATTGAGATTTTCTATAGTGGAATTGGTCATTCTGGAAACAGATGCAGCGGAGGAATTGGCAATAAGAGGCAGTGTGAGAGGAGGTGTAGTCCAGCTAGCTATGGGAGTCTATGGGTTTGTAGTAGAACTTGCCTCACCTCGTAACCTATTAAAAGTGTGAGAGAGTGAAAGGGAACTCATAATTTCCGTTACTTAACGAAAAATAACAATTGGTTTTCCTAACAGAACACTAAACAAAAACTATTAACATCCAAGCTCTTTTTTCTTAACTAATTACTGTCTGACCCCAACTCTCAAAGTGCTGCTTTAATAACAATTATTAAACATTACATTAACTTAATCTCAAGTCCACACAGACTCTGTCTTCTCCGCTGTCTTCTGTCTGCTGATCTCCCTGGATTGTCGTCTTTCTTTTTACTGTATTTACAGGAAAAGATATCTTTTGAAAGAGATTGCCTTCTTATTTCTTTGAGAGCAAGATGTTAGATGGACAGTTAGCTCTCCGGCTCTATGGTAATTGCTCTGACCAAATTTTCAAAATACCCTGGTTTTCTACCCCCAACATCATACACTCTCATTGGTTCAATGTTGTCGATAAAGTAACTTCAAACTCAATTGGGATTTAGTATCCTGGGCATAATTTAAATTAATTGGTTAAATTTGAATTGTTCTCCAACAGCAACAAAACCTCCTGTATCCATTTAACAGCCAATTGTTACACGTATCTATTTTGGAACAGCCTGTCTGTTAGCTTCTGTTCACCAGCTGTACTTTAAATTCAGTTTAAAAGTTCAGAAAACACTTTCTGTCTTAAAGTGAGTTTACACTCTTTATAATACTTGTGTAAGGTAGAATGGAGCTCCATGTTTTGAAAACCAGGGCAGGGGAATGAGTCAAGATGGCCTCATAAGTTCAAAGAACAAAGAAAATTACAGTACAGGAGCAGGCCTTTTGGCCTTCCAAGCCTGCACCAATCCAGAACATCTGTCTAAACATGTCACCTATTTTCTGAGGATCTGTATCCCTCTGCGCCCTGCCCATTTCTGTACTTGTCTAGATACATCTTAAATGATCCTATCATGTCTTCCTCGGCTGGTAACACGTTCCAGGCGCCCACACCCTCTGCATAAAGAACTTTCCACGCATATCTCCCTTAAACTTTTCCCCTCTCACCTTGAACTCATGACCCCATATAATTGAGTTCCCCACTCTAGGGGAAAAACCTTCTTGCTATCCACCCTGTCTATACCTCTCATGATTTTGCAGACCTCATTCAGGTTCCACCCTCAACTTCCATCTTTCTAACGAAAATAATCCTAATCTACTCAACCTCTGTTCATAACTAGCGCCCTCCATACCAGGCAACATCGTCATGAACCTCCTCTGTATCCTCTCCAAAGCAACCATATTCATTTGGTAATGTGGCGACCAGAACTGCAAGCAGTATTCCAAATGTGGTTGAACCAAAGTCCTATACAACAGTAACATGACCTGCCAACTCTTGCACTCAATATCCTGTCCGATGAGGGAAATCATGCCGTATGCCGCCTTGACCATGCTATTGACCTGTGTTGACACCTTCAGGATACAATGGACCTGAACACCCAGATCTCTCTGTACATCAATTTTCCACAGGGCTTTTCCATTTACTGTATAGTTTGCTTTTGAATTGGATCTTCTCGTATTTGCCCAGATTTAACTCCATCTGCCGTTTCTCTGCCCACCTCTCCAGTCTATCTATATTCTGCTGCATTCTCTGACTATCTGCTACTCCACCAATCTTAGTGTCACCAGCAAACTTGCTAATCAGACCACCAATAGTTTACTCCAGATCATTTGTGTATCACAAACAACAGTATACCCAGCACAGATCCCTGTGGATCACCACTAGTCACAGTACTCCATTTTGAGAAACTCCCTTCCATTCCTACTGTCTGTCTCCTGTTGCCCAGCCAGTTCTGTATCCATCTTGCTAGTACATCCTGGACCCCATGTGATTTCACTTTCTCCATCAGCCTACCATGGGGAACCTTATCAAATCCTTAATTGAAGTCCATGTATATGACATCTACAACCCTTCCCTTATCAATGAACTTTGTCACTTCCTCAAAGAATTCTATTAAGTTGTTAAGACATGACCTTCCCTGTATAAAACCAGTTGCCTATCACTGATAATCCCATTTTCTTCCAAAATGGAATAGATCCTATCCCTCAATATCTTCTCCAGCAGCTTCCCTACCACTGACGTCAAGCTCACCGGTCTATAATTACCTGGATTATCCCTGCTACCCTTAAACAAGGGGAAAGCATTAGCAATTCTCCAGTCCGCCAGGACCTCACCTGTGTTCAAATTGGATGGTCTACACCTAGGCTGGACTGGAACCATTGTCCAAAGGGATGCTTTTGCTAATGTCTGTAAGGAACTAGATATTGAAGTCAGTGTGACTAAGGGCAAGTGTAGGCAGGGAACAGATGATGAACGCAAAGGGACAAGTGGTCCGAGGTGCATTTGTTTTAATGCGACAAGTGTAGTAGGTAAGGCAGATAATATTAGGGCTTGCTTTAGTACCAGAGAGTATGATGTTATTGCTATTACTGAGACTTGGTTGATGGAAGATCATCTGCTCCCTGCCTACACTTCCCCTTAGTCACGCTGACTTCATTATCTAGTTCCTTACAGGCTTTAGTTACAACTTCTTTACTGTCCACTAGCCACCTCATTTGGTTCCCATTCCCACTGCCACATTAGTTTAAACCCTCCCCAACAGCATTAGCAAAAGCACCCCTTTGGACATCGGTCCCAGTCTGGCGCAGGTATAGACTGTCCAATTTGAACACTGGTGAGGTCCTGGAGGACTGGAGAATTGCTAATGTTTTCCCCTTGTTTAAGGGTAACAGGGATAATTCAGGTAATTATAGACCGGTGAGCTTGACGTCAGTGGTAGGGAAGCTGCTGGAGAAGATATTGAGGGATAGGATCTATTCCATTTTGGAAGAAAATGGGCTTATCAGTCATAGGCAACATGGTTTTATATATAGGTCACATCCTATCAACTTAATAGAATTATTTGAGGAAGTGACAAAGTGATTAATGAGGGAAGGGCTGTAGATGTCATATCCATGGACGTTTGATGAAGTTTCCCATGCTGGCTGATGGAAAAATTGAAATGACATGGGTTCCAGTGTGTACTAGCTAGATGGATATAGAACTGGCTGGGCAACAGGAGACAGAGTAGTAGTGGAAGGGAGTTTCTCAAAAATGAGAACTGTGACCAGTGGTGTCCCACAGGGATCTGTGCTGGGTCTACTATTGTTTGTGAAATACATAAATGATCTGGAGGAAGCCATTGGTGGTCTGATTCGCAAGTTTGCAGGTGACACTAAGATTGGTGGAGTAGCAGATAGTGAAGGGGACTGTCAGAGAATACAGCAGAATATAGATAGATTGCAGAGGTGGGCAGAGAAATGGCAGATGGAGTTCAATCTGCAAGGAGATGCATTTTGGAAGATCCAATTCAAGAGCAAACTATACAGCAAATGGAAAAGTCCTAGGGAAAATTGATGTACAAGAGATCTGAGTGCTCAGGTCCATTGTTCGCTGCAGGTCTCAACGCAGGTCAATAGCGTGGTCAAGAAGGCATACGGCATGCTTTCCTTAATCGAACGGGGTATTGCGTACAAGAGTTGGCAGGTCACGTTCCTATTGTATATTTGGTTCAGCCACATTTGGAATACTGTGTACAGTTCTCGTGTACATTACCAAAAGGATGTGAATAATTTGGAGATGGTACAGAGGAGGTTCATGACGATGTTGCCTGGTATGGAGGGCGCTAGTTATGAAGAGAAGTTGAATAGATTAGGATTATTTTCATTAGAAAGACGGAAGTTGAGGGGGGACGTTATTGAGGTTTACAAAATCATGAGAGGTATAGACGGTGAATAGCAAGAAGCTTTTTCCCCCAGAGTGGGGGACTCAGTTGCTAGGGGTCATGAGTTCAAGGTGAGAGGGGAGAAGTTTAAGGGAGATATGTGTGGAAAGTTCTTTACTCAAAGGGTGATGGGTCCCTGGAATGCGTTGCCAGCTGACGTGGTAGAGGTGGGCACGATAGCATTGTTTTACGATGTATCTAGACAGATACAGAATGGTCAGGGAGTAAAGGGATACAGACCCTTAGTAATTAGGTAACAGGTTAAGATAGAGGATCTGGATCAGTGCAGGCTTGGCGGGCATAAGGGCATGTTTCTGTGCTGTAATTTTCTTTGTTCTTTCTAATAGACCCACCTCCCCCAGAACTGGTCCCAATGTATCAAAAATTGGAACCCCTCCCTCCTGCACCATCTCTCAAGCCACACATTCGTCCTGCCTATTCTTTTATTTTCTACTCTGACTAGCACGTGACACTGGTACCAATCCTGAGATTACTATCTCTGAGGTCCTATTTTTTAACTTGGCTCCTAACTCCATAAATTCTGCTTGTAGGAGTAATCCTGTTGTTTTACCTATATCATTGGTACCTACATGCACCACGACAGCTTCAGAATGTCCTGCAGCTGATCGGAGACATCCATGACCCGTGCACCTACCATTCGGGAGGCAACATACCATTCGGGACTCTCGTTTTTGACCACAGAACTGCCTATCTCCTCCCCTTACAACTGAACCACATATGACCTTGTATCGGATGTGGGAGTCAGTGACCAAGAGACTTAGTGCAACATGATTAATAAATCCCTTTTTTCTGTTTCTTTGTTAAATGTTACAGCTCCCTGGTAGAAGAGTTCCGGAAAACTCTTTGTGCCTTATGGCAAGGAAGCCAAACTGCATTCTGTCCTGAATCTCTCTTCTATGTAATTTGGAAAATTATGCCAAATTTCAGGTAAGAAACCAATTGTTCTACGAAACAGTTACACTCTTTGTTGAACTGCCTTTCTCTTTACAGATGCTAAATGACTTGCTGTATACTTCTAACATTTAGCTAATGCACTAATCTGAACTGCAGTAACACAGAGGTGTAATGAGTCAAATGTGCTACCCTCTAGTTCATCTTAGCTGTAAGGGTCTTCCTTCTTCTGTATCATCTGTGAGGACATACACGTTGTTCAGTACAGATGGTTAGTTAAAATTTTGTTTAAATCACACAAGGAGCCTGTTAATCAAGAAAATGTGGCATTGGTTTCATTGGTTTTTATTTTGTATCTATCAGTTAAAAATATGTATAAGCAACATAATTCTTGGAAGTTAATAATTTGTAAATCAGCATAAGTATTTGAGTTTCTTTCAGTGCCCTAGCTTTAAACTGTAGCTAGTGACTGTTATTCACAATCTATCCATATAGAGCTTCTAAAGTACATCATAAAATATGGAATTTAAAGGAATCATCTAATTTATTGGTATGGAAAAATAGATAGTGACTCATCTCTTTTCATACCCTCAACAGAATGAAATTACTTCAAACCAAGAAAACTTTATTATGTACTTTAGCATAGAGCTAGTGTTAATAATCCTGACTTAAAATGCTTGATGTAGTAAGATAGAACATAGAATAGCACAAGAACAGACCCTTCAGCACACTGTCTGTGCCAACCATGACCCACTATGTCCATGCCAACTAAACTAATCTCATCTGCCTCTGCATGGTCTGTATCCCACTATTCCTTGCATGTTCATGTATCATGTGTCTGTCTAAATACCTTAAACTTTGCTAATGTTTCTGCTTCTACCACCTCCCCTGGCAGCACCTGCTACCCTCTTGTGTATTTAAAAAAAACTTTCCTCACCCATCTCCTTTAAACTGTTCTTCTCTCACCTTAAACCTGTGCCCCCTAATATTTGAGATTTCCTCCCTGGCAGAAAGATTCTAATTTCTACTCTATCCATGCCTCAGAATTTTATTTAATTCAATCAGGTTGCCCCTCAACCTCTGATGCTCAAGTGAAAACAATCCAAGTTTGTCCAACTGCTCCTTTTGGCCAATGTGCTTCAATCCAGATGACACCCTGGTAAAACTCTTTTCTACCTTCTTCAAAACCTCCACATCTTTCCTATAGGGTGGTGACCATACCTTAACACAATACTTCAAACATGGCCTAACTAAAGTTTTATATAGTTGCAACATGACTTGCAAACATTTATATTCAGTGCCTTGACCAATAAAGACAAGATATGCCTTCCTTACCACCTTATTCACTTGTTACTTTCAGGGAACCAGGGACTTGCACTACAAGATTCTTCTGTATACCAATGCTCCTAAGAGTCCTGCCATGTACTGTACGCTTTCCTCTTGCATTTGATCTCCCAAAATGCGTCACCTCAGACTTATTATAGGATCACAAGAGTCAGAGATGTACAGCGCAGAAACACACCCTTTGGTCCAACTCGTTCATGCTGACCAGATATCCTAAATTAATCTAGTCCCATTTGCCTATATTTGGCCCATATTCTTCTAAACCCTTCCTATTCATATACCCATCCAGATATCTTTTAAATTTTATAATTGTAACAGCCTCCACCACTTCCACTAGCAGCTCATTCCATACTCACCACCACCCTCTGTGTGAAAAAGTTGCCCTTTAGGTCCCTTTTAAATCTTTCCCCTTTCACTCTAAACCTATGCCCTCTAGTTCTGAACTCACCCACCCCAAGAAAAAGACCTTATCTATTCAACCTATTCATACATCTTATGATTTTATAAACATCGATAATGTCCCCCCTCAACCTCCGACGCTCCAGGGCAAACAGCCCCACCCTGTTCAGCCTCTCGCTATAACTCAAACCCTCCAACGCTGGCAACACCCTTGTAAATCTTTTCTGAACCCTTTCAAGTTTCACAACATCCTTCCTATAGGAGGAAGACCACAATTGCACACAATATTCCAAAAGTGGCTTAACCAATGTACTGTACAGCCACAACATAACTTGCCAACTCCTATACTCAGTACTCTGATCAATAAAGGAAAACATACCAAACACCTTCCTCACTATCCTATCTATCTGCGACTCCACTTTCAAGGAACTATGAATCTACACTCCAAAGTTCAGCAACATTCCCCAAGAACTTAACATGAAGTGTATATGGGAGGGGGATGGGAACCGGAGCTACGGATCAAAGGATGGGTTAGCTGGTGAACAGGCAAATAAAGCATATAGAGAGTTGATAGGGCAAAGTTGAAGTCATTATGACAGGTGTGTCTATTTTAATGGAAGAAGTGTAAGGAATAAGGGTGATGAACTTAGAGCATGGATCAGTACTTGGAGCTACGATGTTGTGGCCATTACAGAGACTTGAATATCACGGGCAGGAATGCTTGTTGAATGTTCCGGGGTTTGGATGTTTCCGGAGGAATAGGGAGGAAGCTAAAATAGGTGGGGGAGTAGCATTGCTAATCAGGGATATTATCACAGCTGCAGAAAGGGAAGTCATGGAAAGGAAGGAAGGTTTATCCACAGAGTCCTTATGGGTGGAAGTCAGAAACAGCAAAGAAGCTGTCACCTTATTCGGAGTTTTATACAGACCCCTCCCCATAGCAATAGAGACAGGGAGCAGCAGATTAGGAGGCAGATTTTGGAAATGTGCAGAAGTAACAGGGTTGTTGTCATGGGTGACTCCAACTTCCCTAATATTGATTAGAACCTCCTTAGCGCAAATAGTTTGGATGGAGCAGATCTCGTCAGGGGTGTCCAGGAAGGATTCCTCACTCAATATGTATATAGGTGGACTGGAGGGGAGGCCATATCAGATTTGGTGCTCGGCAACGAGCCAGGTCAGGTGTCAGATCTCTTGGTGGGAGAGCATTTCAGTGATAGCGGTCACAGCACCCTGACTTTTACTATAGTCATGGAGAGGGACAGGAGCAGACAGTATGGGAAAGTATTTAATTGAGGGGGGAGGAATTACAATGCTAATAGGCAGAAACTGTGGAGCGTAAATTGGGAGCAGATATTCTCAGGGAAATGCACAACAGAAATGTGGAGGTTGTTTAGGGAGCACTTGCTGCAAGTGCTGGATAGGTTTGTCCCTCTGAGGCAAGGACTGGATGGTAGGGTGAAGGAACCTTGGATGACGAGATGTGAAACATCTCTTGTCAAGAGGAAGAAGGAAGTTTACTTCTAAGGTTGAGGAAGCAAGGATCAGACAGGGCTGTAGAAGATATCAAAGTAGTCAGGAAGGAACTGAAGAATGTACTTAGGAAAGCGAGAAGGGGGCATGAAAAAGCCTTGGCGGGTAGGATTAAGGAAAACCATAAGTTGTTCTACACTTACGTGAGAACAAGTAGATTGCCAGAGTGGGGGTAGGGCTGATCAGGGATAATGATCAGGGAACTTGTGCCTGGAGTCAGAGGAAATAGGGAGGTCCTTAATGAATACTTTGCTTCAGTATTCAGTAGTGAGAGGGACTTTGTCATTTGTGAGGACAGTGTGAAGCAGGCTGATATGCTCGAACAGGTTGATTTTAGGAAGGAAAACTTTGAAAAACATGAGGATAGATAAGCCCCCTAGTTCAGACAGGATATATCCAGGGTTACTATGGGAAGTGAGGAAAGAAATTGCTGCACCTTTGGTGATGATCTTCATTTCCTCACTATCTGCTGGAGTAGTACCGGATGGTTGGAGGGCGGCAATGTTATTCCCTTGTTCAAGAAAGGGAAGAGGGATAATCCTGGGAATTACAGATCAGTCAGTCTTACATTGGTGGTAGAACATAGAACCTTACAGCACAGTGCAGCCCCTTCAACCCTCAATGTTGGTCAACCTGTGAAACAAATCTGAAGCCCATCCAACCTACACTATTCCATTATCATCCATATATTTATTCAATGACCATTTAAATGCACTTAAAGTTGGCAAGTTTAAGTTGCAGGCAGGGCATTCCACACCCCTACTACTGAGTAGGCAAATTATTGGGGAGGATTCTGAGAGACAAGATTTATGATTGTTTGGAAAAGCGTAGCTTGATTAGTGATAGTCAACATGGCTTTGTGAGGAGTAGGTCATGCCTTACAAGCATTATTGAATTCTTTGAGGTTGTGACAAAAGACGTTGATGAAGGTAGAGCAGTGGATGTGGTCTGTATGGATTTTCGCAAAGTGTTTTATAAGATTCCCCATGGTTGGCTTATCCAGAGAGTAAGAAGGCATGGGATACAAGGAAATTTGTCTGGATACAGAATCGGCTGGCCCATAGATGCCGGGAGTGGTAATTGATGGTGTTCAGCCTGGTGCTTGGTGACCAATGGTGTTCCACAGGGATCTGTTCAGGGACCTCTGCTCTTTGTAATTTTTATAAATTACTTGGATGAGGAAGTGGAAAGGTGGGTTAGTAAGCTTGTCGATGACACAAAGGTTGATGGAGTTGTGGATAGTGTGGAGGGCTGTTATAGGTTGCAGTGAGACAATGGCAGGATGCAGAGCTGGGCTGAGAAGTCGCAGATGGAATTCAACCTGGAAAAGTGTGAAGCGATTCATTTTGGAAGGTGGAATGCAGAGTATAGGGTTTAAAGCTGGATTCTTGACCGTGTGGAGGAACAGAGGGATCTTGGGGTCCACGTCCATAAATCACTGAGTTGCCACCCAAGTTGATAGCGTTATTGAGAAGGCATATGATCTGTCGGCTTTCATTAGTAGTTTGAGTTTAAGAGACACGAGGTTATGCTGTAGCTGGTCAGACCACACTGGGAATATTGTGTTCAATTCTGGTTCCCTCATAATAGGAAGGATGTGGAAGCTTTAGAGACTTTGCAGAGGAGATTTATTAGAATGCTGCCTGGGCTGGAGGGCATGTCTTAAGAAAGGTTGAGGGAGCTAGGGTTTTACTCATTGGAGCAAAAAAGGATGAGAGGTGACTTGATAGAGGTTTAAAAGATAATGAGAGGCATAGATAGAGTGGATAAACCAGAGACTTTTTCCTACGGTGAAATGTCTATCATGAGGAGGCATTATTTTAAGGTGATTGGAGGAAAGTTTAGGGGAGATGTCAGAGGTAGGTTCTTTACGGAGAGTGTGGTGGGTGCGTGGAATGCACTGCCCGCAATGGTAGTAGAGTCGAAGACATTAGTGACATTTCAGAAACTCTTGGATAGGCACATGGATGATAGTGAAGTGTCAGATATTTAGATTAGTTTGATGTTAGAGTAGGATAAACGGTCAGCACAACGTTGAGGGCAAAAGGGTCTGTACTGTGCTGTACTGTTCTATGTTCTGTGTTAAGTCCTGCTTTGATATGCCTTTTCAAAATGTAGCACCTCATATTTATCTAAATTAAACTCCATCTGCCATTCTGTGGCCCACTGGCCCATTTGATCAAGATCTTCTATGACCAAGCCAATTTCGTACCCAACTTACCAACTCATCATGGACTCATGTGACTTAGTCTTCTGGACCAACTTACCATGACATATCTTGTCAAATAGTTTAGTAAAGTGTGGACAGCATCTGCTGCCCTATCCTCATCAATCATGTTCATCATTCCTCAAAACACTCAGTCAAATTTGTGAGACAAAACTGCCACCATATAAAAGCATGCTGACTATGCCTAATAAGTCCATTCTTCTCCTTTTGTGACTGAAACCTGTCTCTAAGAATCCAGTGAGGCTAAAAAGGATACAAAGCTCTCTCAGGTCACAGCAGTCTCCTCTCTTGCTGCTTCAATATCCTGGGATACATCAGATCAGGCCCTGGGGGACGATTCTACCTTATTCTTTTTCAAGCCACCCAACAGAATAGAGGAATGATCACTCGATAGGTTTAGTGTGAGAGGGAAAATTTTAAAAGGGACTGAAGGGACAACTTTTTCACACAGAGGGTGGTGCATGTATGGAATGAGCTGCCAGAGGAAGTGATGGAGGCTGGTACAATTAGATTAAATTACTTACTAACTTACAGGCTCTTTGAGCCAACAAGTCCACACCGACCTTCCGAAGAGCAACCCACTCAGACCCATTCCCCTACATTTACCCCTTCACCTAACACCTGTGGGCAATTTTGCATGGTCAATTCACCTAACCTGCACATTTTTGGACTGTGGGAGGAAACCGGAACACCCAGAGGAAACCATGCAGACACGGGGGGAATATGCAAACTCCACACAGACAGTTGCCTGAGATGGGAATTGAACCCGAGTCTCTGGCGCTGTGAGGTAGCAGTGCTAACCACTATGCCACCGTGCCACCCACAATTACAACATTTAAAAGGCATCTGGATAGGTATATGGATAGGAGCAGTTTAGAGGGATATGGGCCAAATGCTGAAAAATGGGGCTAGATTAGTTTCTAGTTGGCATGGACGAGTTGGACCGAAGGGTGTGTTTCTGTGCTGTACATCCCTATGACTCTATGACCTGAAACATTAACTGTGATTTCTCTCTGCAGGTGCTGCCAGACCTGCTGAGCATTTCCATCAATTTCTGTTCTTGTTTCTGATTTCCAGCATCTGCAGTTCTTTCAGTTTTATGCGTATAAATTGTATTTGCCAATGGCTTTTCTAGCCCTCTCAAGTTCCTTGTTTGTTCTTTTCTGCTTCCTTTACACCCCTCAAGGGCTTTTTTTTTGATTTCTGTTTGCTAAACTTTACATGTACTTTCTTTTTGTTTTGGGTTAGCCTTTCAATATCTCTTGTCATCCAGAGTTCTCAAATCTTGCCATCCATATCTTTCTTTCTTGCAGGAACATGCCGGTCCTGTACTCTGATCAGTTGCTATTTAAAAGACTCCCATGACTCAGATGTGGGTTTACTTCATACAGTGGTCCCCAATCTAATTTCTCCAGTTCCTGCCTAATGGTGTTGTAGTTAGCCTTCCCCCAATTTAGTACTTTTACCCCAGCACCTGTCTTATCTTTATCCATGACTACCGTAAAACTTATGGAATTCCAATCGCTGTTCCTAAAATCTGTCATCATAGTGAAACTTCAATCATCTAGTCAGGCTTACTTCACAACACAAAATTGCACAATGCCAGATTGCAGTCCAACAGGTTTATTTGGAAGCACTAGCTTTCGGAGTGCTGATTCTTCATCAGGTAGTTGTGGAGCAGGACCGTGAGACACCGAATTTATAGCATAAGATTATAGTGTCATGCAGCTGAAATGATATATTGAAAAACCTAGATTGTTGTTAAGTCTTTCATCTTTTAGAATGGGTTGCAGGTTTCAGTTCATTAATGTGTAAATCCCAGAACTTTTTTAAAGTTACATTCTCGCAATAACAAGGTTTTATTAAGAAAAAGGTGACATCTACATTGGCATGGTGGCTCAGTGATTAACACTGCTGCCTCACACCGCCAGGGACCTAGGTTCGATTCCAGCTTCGGGTGTCTGTGTGGAGTTTACACATTCTCCCCACGTCTGCCTGGGTTTCCTCCAGGTTCTCCGGTTTCCTCCCACAATCCAAAGATGTGCAGGTTAGGTGAATTGACCATGCTAAATTGCCCATAGTGTTCAAGGATGTGTAGGTTAGGTGCATTAATCAGGGATAAATATAGAGTAATGGGGAAATGGGCTTGGGTGGGATACTCATCAGAGTGGACTTGTTGTGTTGAAGGGCCTATTTCCACACTGCAGGATTCTATGATTCTAGAATGATCTCAGCTCAGACGATGCATTAAAGGTGTGAGGTTAGAGTCTGTCTGATTCCCATTCGTGACTCAGACTGGTTTTATTTCCAGAGTGGAATTTATAAAATATTACTTGGATTGACTGCCTGCAGGTTGTGCATTTTTTGAGCAAAATAAAATGTCCAACACCAGCTCCTCCACATCTTCACAATGCAAGGTTGAATATTTCCGAGTGGACTATCTACGTAACTTCGGATGAACTTCGGATCATTCGGGAAACTAAGGGGGTTATTGAGAGGAGGTACAGGAGGTAGTCACACCTCAGATACAAGAAACAGGCAGATGGGTTAGTCAGGGGACAGAAAAAGAACCAGCAGACAGCCCTTGTGGCTGTTCCTCTCAATACCAAGTATACCATTTTGAACACTGTTGTGGGGGATGATTTACTGGGGTAAGTCCTGGAGTATAGGTCTCTATACCCCATGTACAGAGTCTGTCCCTATTGCTCAGAAGCAAAGGGAGCGAGGGGAGCAGAGCATTAGTCACTGGGGACTCTATAATTAGGAGGATAGATAGAAGGTTCTATGGGGACAAGAGAGACTCACAGTTGGTGTGTTACCTCCCAGGCTCCAGGGTTTGTGATGTCTTGGATTGTGTTTTCAGGATCCTTGGGGTAGGGGAAGCAACACTAAGTCGGGGTCCACATAATCACTAACAACATAAATAGGAAAAGGGATGGGGATTTCAGAGAGCTAGGATGGAAGCTTAGACCTAGAACAAACAATTGTTATCTCTAGTTTGTTACCTGTGCCACGTGCTAGCGAGGTGAGGAATAAGGGGAGAGAGGAGTTAGAAGTAAGGTTTCAAGGTCGCAAGAATGCCCCAGCAAGCAGGAAGATGGTTTGAAGTGTGTCTACTTCAATGCCAGGAGCATCCGGAATATTTGAGTGAACTTGCAGCATGGGTTGGTATCGTGACTTCGATGTTGTGATCATTTCAGAGACCTGGATAGAGCAGGGATAGGAAAGGTTGTTGCAGGTTCCAAGGTTTAGAGATTTCAATAAGAACCGGGAAGATAGTAAAACAGGGGAGGTGTGGCATTGTTAGTCAAGGACAGTAATATGGTGGCAGAAAGAATGTTTGAGGACTCGTGTACGGAGGTAGTATGGGCTGTGGTTAGAAACAGGCATGGGGCCGTCACCATGTTGGGAGTTTTCTATAGGCCTCCGAATAGTTCTGGAGATGTAGAGGGAAGGATGGCAAAGATGATTCTCGATAGGAGCGAGAGTAACAGGGTAGTTGTTGTGGAGGACTTCAACTATCCACATATTAACTGGAAATACTATAGTTCAAATCCTTTAGATGAGTTAGTTTTTGTCCAATGTGTGTATGGGTGTTTCCTGACACATTATGTAAACAGGTCAACAAGGGATGAGGCTACATTGGATTGGTACTGGGTAATGAACCTGGCCAGGTGTTAGATTTGGAGGTAGGTGAGCACTTTAGTGATAGTGACCACAATTCGGTTATGTTTACTTTAGCGATGGAAAGGGCTAAGTACACAACACAGGGCAAGAGGAGGGAAGGGCAATTCTGATGCAGTTAGGCAAGATTTAGGATGCATAGGATGGGGAAGGAAACTGCACGGGATGGGCACAATTGAAATGCAGAGCTTATTCAAGGAAGGCTTATGACTACTGCATGTCCTTGATAAATATGTACCTGCCAGGCGGAGCAGAAATGGTTGAGCGAGGATGCCGTGGTTTAGTAAAGAAATTGAATCTCTTAACAAGAGGAAGAAGAAGGCTGATGTAAGGATGAGACGTGAAGGCTCAGTTAGGCTGCTTGAGAGTTACAAGTTAGCCGGGAAAGACCTAATGAGAGAGCCAGGAAGGGACATGAGAAGTCATTGGCAGGTAGGATCAAGGACAACCCTAAAGCTTTCTCTAGGTATGTCAAGAATAAAAGAATGACTGGAGTAGGATTAAGGCCAATCAGGTTCAGTTGTGGGAAGTTGTGCGTGGAGTTTGAGGAAATAGGAGAAACGCTAAATGAATATTTTTTGTCACACTGGAAAAAGACAGTGTTGATTAGGAGAATACTGAGATTCAGGCTACTAGACGAGACGGGATTGAGATTGACACGGAGGAGGTGTTAGCAATTCTAGAAAGTGTGAAAACAGATTAAGTCCCCATGGCTGGATGGGGTTTATCCTAGGATTCTCTGGGAAACCAGGGAGGAGATTGCAGAGCTTTTGGCTTTGATCTTTGTCGTCACTGTCTACAGGAATAGTGCCAGAAAATTGGAGGATAGTAAATGATGTACCCTTGTTCAAGAAGGAGAGTAGAGACAACCCTGGTAATTATAGACCAGTGAGCCTTACTTTGGTTGTGGGTAAACCGTTGGAAACGGTTATAAGAGATAGTATTTATAATCATCTCGAAAGGTATAAGTCGATTAGAGGTAGTCAACACTGTTTTGTGAAGGATACGTTGTGCCTCACAAAGCTTATTCAGTTCTTTGAGAAGGTGACCAAACAGGTGGATGAGGATAAAGCGGTTGATGTGGTGTATATGGATTTCAGTCAGGTTTGGTAAAGTTTCCCATGGTAGGATATTGCTGAAAATACAGACATGGCATTGAGGGTGATTGGCAATTTGGATCAGAAATTGGCTGGCTAAATAAGACAGGGTGGTGGTTGATGGAAAATGTTCATCTTTGGAGTTCAGTTACTTGTGGTGTACCGCAAGGATCAGGGCCACTGCTGTTTATCATTTTCATAAATGACTTGGATGACGGCGTAGAAGGAGTGGTTAGTAAATTTGCGGATGACACTATGGTCGGTGGAGTTGTGGATAGTGCCGGAGGGTGTTGCAGGTTACAGAGGGATATACAGAGGTACACCACTGGGCAAAAGTTACAGCTGGGGGAAAGGCAATTACGATGCAATTAGGCAAGATTTAGGAAGCATAGGATGGGGAAGGAAACTGCAGGGGATGGGCACATTAGAAATGTGGAGCTTATTCAAGGAAAAGCTCCTGAGTGTCCTAGATAA
>NC_057749.1:456936-475865 GCF_004010195.1 Chiloscyllium plagiosum
GTGGAGTTGTGGATAGTGACGACGGATGTTGTAGGTTACAGAGAGACATAGATAAGCTGTAGAGCTGGGCTGAGAGGTGGCAAATGGAGTTTAATGCGGCCAAGTGTGAGGTGATTCACTTTGGTCGGAGTAACCGGAATGCAAAGTACTGGGCTAATGGTAAGATTCTTGGTAGTGTAGATGAGCAGAGAGATCTCGGTGTCCAGGTACACAGATCCTTGAAAGTTGCCACCCAGGTTGACAGGGTTGTTAAGAAGGCATACAGTGTTTTAGCTTTTATTAATAGAGGGAACGAGTTCCTGAACCATGAGGTTATGCTACAGCTATACAAAACTCTGGTGCGAATGCACTTGGAGTATTGTGCACAGATCTGGTCACCGCATTATAAGAAGGATGTGGAAGCTTTGGAAAGGGTGCAGAGGAGATTTACTAGGATGTTGCCTGGTATGGAGGAGAGGTCTTACGAGGAAAGGCTGAGGGACTGGAGGCTAGCCTTTTTCCAAGTATGGTGACGGCGAGCACAAGGGGGCATAGCTTTAAATTGAGAGGTGATAAATGTAGGACAGATGTCAGAGGTAGTTTCTTTACTCAAACAGAATGCTTTGCCTGCAACGGTAGTAGATTCGCCAACTTTAAGTACATTTAAGATATCATTGGACAAGCATATGGACGTACATGGAATAATGTAGGTTAGATGGGCTTCAGATTGGTATGACAGGTCGGTGCAACATCAAGGGCCAAAGGGCCTGTACTGCTCTATGTTCTAAAACTCCTTGTGACACATGCTACTGAGACCAGAATTAGGAAGGTAAGACAGTTCAAGGAGTGGTTAAAGAGCTGGTGTAGGAGGGAGGAGTTCAGATATCTGGATTATTGGGATCTCTTCCAGGGCAGGAGGAACCTGTAAAAGAAGGTCAGGGGTACACCTAAACTGGAGCGGCACTACTATCCTCACAGAGGTTTGCTCATGCCATTTGGGAGGGTTTGAACAAGTGTACATTTTTTTTGTGGGGGTGGAGGTTTTGGTTGAGAAACAGTAAAATACCAGCACATGGAGTGATTGAGGAGAAGGTCATGGTTAAGTCAAGTAAGTCTAATCGGAAAAGCAGACAATGCTAGTTTAATGAACACAGACAGCGGGATTGGAGGTGTGATTTTATTTATTCCACTTCCACTGTAAGCCATGGCTCCTGCACTCTACAGCTTCCTCCCTGCCTGACAAGTACATACTTATCTAGGACACACTGGAGCTTTTCCTTGAATAAGCTCCACATTTCTAATGTGCCCATCCCCTGCAGTTTCCTTCCCCATCCTATGCTTCCTAAATCTTGCCTAATTGCATCGTAATTGCCTTTCCCCCAGCTGTAACTCTTGCCCAGTGGTGTACACCTATCCCTTTCTATCACAATAGTAAACTTAACAGAATTGTGATCGCTATCACCAAAGTGCTCACCTACTTCCATGTCTAACACCTGTACCATTACCCAGTACCAAATCTAATGTGGCTTTGCCCCTTGTTGGCCTGTCTACATACTGTGTCAGGAAGCCCTCCTGCACACATTGGACAAAAACTGACCCATCTATAGTACTCGTACTACAGTGTTCCCAGTCAATATTTGGACAGTTGAAGTCCCCATGACAACTACCCTGTCTCTCTCACTCCTATGGAGAATCATCTTTGCTATCCTTTCCTCTACATCTCTGGAACTATTTGGAGGCCTATAGAAATCTCCCAACAGGGTGACCTCCTTTCCTGTTTCTAACTTCAGCCCATACTGCCTCAGTTGACGAGTCCCCAAACATCCTTTCTGCAACTGTAATACTGTCCTTGACCAACAATGCCACACTTCCCCCTCTTTTACCATCCTCTCTGTTCTTACTGAAACATCTAAATCCTGGAACCTGCAACAACCATTCCTGTCCCTGCTCTATTGTCCCTGCTCTATCCATGTCTCCGAAATGGCCACAACATCAAAGTCCCAGGTACCAACCCACGCTGCCAGTTCACTCACTTTATTTTTGATGCTCCTCACATTGAAGTAGACACACTTCAAATCAACTTCTTGCTTGCTGGTGCCATCTTGTGTCCCTGAAACTTGATTTCGGACCTCCCTACTCTCAACCTTTTCTATACTCGAACTACAATTTTGGTTCCCATCCCCCTGCTGGATTAGTTTAAACCCACCCCAATAGCCTTAGCGAATTTCAGCCCCCCCGGGATATTGGTACCCCTCTGGTTCAGATGAAGACCTCTGCTTGTAGAGGTCCCATCTACCCCAGAAAGAGCCCCACTTATCCAAGAATCCAAAACCCTCCCTCCTGCACCATCCCTGTAGCCACGTGTTCAACTCCTCTCTCTCCCTATTCCTCGCCTCACTAGCACGTGGCACTGGCAACAAACCAGAGACAACAACTCTGTTCGTCCTAGCTCTAAGCTTTCATCCTAGCTCCCTGAATTTCAGCCTTAAATCCCCATCTCTCTTTTCCTGAGATTATAGTCATGAAGGTCTTGCTTTTCAACTTCCTCCCTCATTCCCTAAAATCTCTTTGCAAGACCTCATCTCTCTTTCTGCCAGCTTCATTAGTATCAATATGGATAATGACCTCTGGCTGCTCATTCTCACTTTCAGAATATCCTACTCCCACTCAGAGATATCCTTGACCCTGGTACCAGGGAGGCAACACTCCATCCTGGAGTCTCACTCACAGCCGCAGAAACGACTGTCTGTGCTCTAACTATAGATTCCCTATCACTACTGCTCACTTAAACTTTAACCCTTCCTGCTTCTGCTGTACAATAAAGCCATTTGTGGTGCCACTAATCTGGCTGCTGCTGTTGCTTTCCTTTGAGAATCCACCCCCCTAACAGTATGTTTGAGAAGAAGTGGCCACAAGAGACACCTACACTGCCTGCCTATGCTTCCTTATCTTCCTCGGTAGTCAGTCAACACTTTTCTGACTTTGTAGCCCTTACTTGTGATGTGACCAACCACATCATGTTATTCATTATGTTCTCGGCCTCGTCGATGCTCCATTGTGAGTTCATCTGCAGCTCCAGCCAATCCATGCAGCAAATCCGGAGCTGCACCTGAACACACTTCCTGCATGCATGATCACCATTGATGCTGGAAGTGTCCCTGACTTGCCATGTATTGTATGAGCAGTATTCCTTCCGACTGAGCTCTCCTGATGTTGTGAACCTTAGTAACTGCAGACAATAAGCCAATTACATAACCTTACCCACTACTCACCAAAATCAAGATTCCCACTCTTGCTCTCTATTCCTAACAAACTACAAACCGTATACTTTATAAGTCCCTCTGGGTATGACTCACTTAGTCTCTCGACTTCGTTCCTCAGCAGCAAGCCTACATCAGTTTTTGATCCCTGACATCACATCCGGTGCTTCACTTCTCCATGCAACTCCACTCCTGCTGCTGCTCTGACTGACCTTAGTCTAGGTCCCACTCCTCAGTATTCATCTGGAGGCTCCTGCTGCTGTTTACTCCCAGGTTCACTCTGCTATGCTTTCACCAAAACTCTGAATGACCTCCATTCAGGCCCCGTTCTTCTATAGTCTATAAAATTATGATACACCCATTTTACATTTGAGGAAGAATGTTACAGTTGAAGAAATCTGACCTCTTCACATGGCTTGTTTCACCTTATTCGTTGTCAGATAATTCTTACTACTAGGCAATGGCCTAATAGTATTATTAATAGACTTGAAAGTTGATATTTGACGAAAAACATGCACAAGGATATGATGGATGTTTGCAACACGTACTATGTGTTGTAGGTACATTTTGCTCCAGTTGTAATGTTTTATGAAGCAACAGGAATTGAATCCAGAGTTGAGGTTTAAAATGTTTGTTGATAGACCACTCTAGTTGTCCAAATTGTCCAAGATACTAAAAAGCATATTCTATCTCAGTGCCATGTTGGGAAGAGGGAAAGATCAGATGGAGCATCTTTTTAAACTTGAGATGACTGATAAGACAGCAAGTGTAGAGTTTTGTGAAGGATCTTGGCAAAATGAGTTCCCATTAACAAAAAAGCAAAAGATGAGCAGCTAGTCTATTTTAAAGTATCCGAGGTTCTACCTTGGAAAATAAGACTGGAGGCAAGCACTAAAATTCACATGAGTGGATATTCTCAGTCATGGCAAAGTGATGACAGCTGAGTGGTGTTATCGCTGGACTATTAATCCAGAGACCCAGCAAATGTCCTGGGGACCAGAGTTTGAATCCCACCATGTCAGATGTTGGAATTTGAATTGAGTAAAACAAAATCTGGAATTAAGTGTCTAATGATGATCATAAATCCATTGTCAATTTTTGAAAAAACTCATCTAGTTCACTAATGCCCTTTAGGGAAGGAAACTGCTTTCATGACCTGGTCTGGCCTATGTGTGAATCCAGACCCACAGCAATGTGATTGACTCCTAACTGCCCTCTAGGCAATTAGGGATCAACAAAAATGCTGTCCTCATCAATGACTCCTTCACCCTATGAATGTGTCAAGCAAACAGAAGACACGTGGACAGAACAGCTTACGGAGCAAATGTGTGAGAGTAGTCATCTACAAGGAATTAACTTCCGAGGGTGGTTAGCATTGCTGCCCCTCAACGCCAGAGACCCGGGTTCAATTCCCGATTCAGGCGACTGACTGTGTGGAGTTTGCACATTCTCCCCGTGTCTGCGTGGGTTTTCTCCGGGTGCTCCGGTTTCCTCCCACAGTCCAAAGATGTGCAGGTCAGGTGAATTGGCCATGCTAAATTGCCCCTAGAGTTAGGTAAAGGGGTAAATGTAGGGGAATGGGTGGGTTGCGCTTCGGCGGGTCGGTGTGCACTTGTTGGGCCAAAGGGCCTGTTTCCACACTGTAAGTAATCTAATCTCATCTAACTTAATCTGGAGACCCAGTTGAAATACTGGGAGCCTGGATTTAAATCCTGCCATGGTAGATCATGGTATTTGATTTCAATAAAAGACTGAAATTAAAGGTCTGATAATGATCATGAAACCATTGTCAGTTGTCAGGAAATCTCATCTGGTTCACTAATGTCCTTTAGGAAAGAAAACTGCCTTCCTTACCTGCTCTGGCCTACATGTGAGTCCAGACCCCAGCAATGTGGTTCACACTCAACTGCCCTCTGGACAATTATAAATGAATGCTGGCTAGCTAGTGACATCCACATCTGAATATATACAAAAATAAATAAATTAACATTCCATGTCTTAGTCCAGCTGCAAGCTCAGCAACTAATTCCCAAAGCTTTGCTTGTACCTTTCAAAATGTGTTTTCCCTTCCCATGTCATCCCTCGAATATGATTTATAAGATACAACATAATGCACTATTTTTAAAAAAAAATTCTTGCACACAACATAATGCATGATTTTTATGAATATTGCTGGGAAGGCCAACTTTTGTTATCCAACCCTAATTGCTGTTGAGAAGGTAATGTGAGCTGCCTTCTTGAACTACTGCTGAATATACAATATAGGTATAATCACAGTGTTAGTAGGGAGGGAGTTCCAGGCTTTGGACCCAGCTACAGTTAATAGTGATGAGTTCCAAATCAGTAAGATATATTATTTCATAGCATCAAAGTTTCACACCAAAAGCGAGCAGTTCGAAAACACTGACATTTACATTTACCATTTATTACATGTATTCAACAAATTACAACTCCCTCATTAGGAATATTATAAGAGGTAAAGTGGTCCAAGCAATATGGAATGGAAAAAATAAAATGGTTTTAAATGATATTCTGTGCCTCAAAAGATTAAACAGTGCTTCCTGTCTCCCTTTGCAGAGGATATCAGCAACAAGATGCTCATGAATTTATGCGATACTTGTTAGACCATCTCCACTTGGAACTTCAGCGAAGCTACAATGGTATGACGACTTCATTTATCACACCAGACAGCTCAAGCATCTCCTCATCCAGTAAATGCTGCGTGTAAGTCTCTAATTCAGTTAAAATGTATTGGAAATATATAAAATGCTGCTTCTATGTCTTAACTATCATTGCTGAAGTGTATAATCATCAGTTATTTGACAATCATGCTGTCTCTTTGAAATTTTACTGTGATTGATGATATTTTGATCTCTTTCAGAAATGGTGTTTCAACAATTGTCACAAACATATTTGGAGGAATACTTCAGAATGAAGTAAACTGTTTAATTTGTGGTACTGAATCCAGAAAGTTTGATCCATTCCTTGGTAAGTATTTTTGGTTTAAAATATTTCTCAGATAGGGATTTATTGTACTCTTAACCATGTTTTTTCCCCCCCCAAGATCTTTCATTAGATATCCCAAGTCAGTTCAGAAACAAGCGATCCAAGAACCAGGACAATGGACCAGTATGTACTTTACGTGGTAAGGTTTTGTTCAATTTCATGTTTACATATTTGGAAAATACAAAGGGAGTTTAAAATATCGATGATCAGACTACTAAAAGTAACCTCAAATAAAGAAGAGGAAAAATGCCACACCAGCAAGATGTGCTTAACTTGTCTCATCTTAAATAAATATTTCATTCTCTGATGTTTCCTATGTTAAAACAGAGATCAGTTGTAAATAGTATTTCCGACCCCACTCTGAGGAATAACAGACCTGCTGTGTCACTTTTCTGAGCCATATAATAAAAATGGATGGAAAGCTAACTCAAGCCTTAGATCTTTGACTGACCATGATTGTATACTTCACTCCAAATTGAAATATGTTCTGCAAATTATTTTTTACATTCATTTATTGGGTGTGGCAGTAAAGGCTGGTGGTGAACTGCCGTCATGAACTGCTGCAGTGCTTGGCATGTAGGGACTTTGACGTTGTTGTTAGTGAAGGAGCTCCAAAGCTTTGATTCGGTGACCGTGAAAGAATGATGATGTTATTTAGGAGACCTCCAGGTGTTGGTATTCCTGTGCTTGTGTTTCTAGTTATTAGAGATCATGCTGTTAAAGGAGCATTGGTAGAGGGAGTGCATGTTAAAGGTGGTGGATAAAGTGATAATGAAGCAGACTACTTGACGAGTTTTGTTGGAACTGTATCAATTCAGGCAAGTGGGGACTATTCCAGTAAGTTCTTGACATGTGTTTTGGGGATTCAGGAGGTGACTTGTTCATTGCAGAATTCCTAAACCATTGAGGCCAGTATTTATATGGCCAGCTTGATTCAGTTGCTGACCAGTGGTAAACCCCAACCCCACCCTAGGATTTCGTTAGTGGGGGCTTTGGCGATGGTAATGCCAGTGATTGTGAATGGGCAATGGTTAGATTCTCACTGGGGATCTTTTGTTTATGCCCTCATACATTGTTTATTGGTATATTAGTAATGACTGAAGAAAAAGTCTCAGCTGAAAAAATTGAGAAAATGTTTTGAGTAGCTTGTTTTGTTCACTATTGCCAGATTTTGCTTTGTGATCTTTGAATTTTAAATCTCTGCCTAACATTTACTATTTTTGACTGTTCAGTTTTTAATCAAATCTGCACTACAAATATATACTGCTACCGACACTCGTCCCACTTTCCTGCAGTAGGCTCAATAAACAGTTTGTTGCCACAAATTTATTATAAATTATGACATGATTGATTCAACTAGCTCATTGTGACACTTTCAAGCCAAGCTGCAGAATCAATTTATTATTACCATTTATCAATTTATTATTATAAGTATTACAAATAATATTATGGTCCTTCTGGTGTCTTTAAAATGTGTGAAACAGTCATGTTACAATTTCTTTTTGCATGGGATTACAGGATTTAATTGGTGCTTGAGTCCCTCGTTTCCAGTCACTCCTTCACTCCCTCCCACTCACTCATTCCCGGTCACTGACTACTAGTCCCTCCCTCACGCATTTGCTTATCCCCATCCCTCCCTCCCTCACTCACTGCCAGTCCCACCGTCTCTCACATCCAGTCACTCACTTGTTCCCACTTATATTTTCATTTCCATTCACTTCCAGTTCCTCCTTCCTTCCCATTCACTCCCAGTTTGTCCTTCACACATTCCCAGGCACTACTACATTCCCACTCCCACTTCATCCCAGTCCCAAATAGCTCATTCCATTGCACTCCAAGTCCTTCCCTCACTCCTTGATTCTCACTCACTCCTCGTCCCTCTCTCCCCTCCCTCTTCACTCACTCTCAAGTACTCATTCCCTCCTCACTCAGCTATTGAACCTCCTCCTAATTTGAGTGAAAGCCGCTGCTGGAGTTTGTACAGCAGACTGAGTCAGTATAAGATGAAGTTAGTAGCAGGGAAGGAGTAGTCACTTTATTGGGTATTTTCTATAGACCCCTGCAATAGCAGCAGAGAGATGGAAGAACAGATTGGATAGCAGATCTTGGAAAGGTGCAGATGTAACAGAGTTGTTGTTATGGTGAGTTCAACTTCCTCAATATTGATTGGCATTTCCTTAATGCAGATGGTCTGAACAAAGAACAAAGAAAATTTACAGCCCAGGAACAGGCCCTTTGGCCCTCCAAGCCTGAGCCGATCCAAGTCTACTGTCTAAACCTGTCACCTAGTTGCTAAGTATCTCTCTGCTCCCCACCTACTCATGCATCTGTCCAGACACATCTTAAATGAATCTACTCCTAGAATTAGACTTGCCTAAATGAATCACCTTTGCTGGCAACACATTTCAGACACCCACCACCCTCTGTGTGAAGTACTTGCCACGGGTATCCCCCTTAAACTTTTCACCTCTCACCTTGAAAGCGTGACCTCTCATTATTGAATCCTTCACCCTGGGAAGAAGCTTATCTCTATCCACCCTGTCTATATCCTTCATGATTTTGTAAACCTCAATCAGGTCCCCCCTCAATCTCCTTTTTTCTAATGAAAACAAACCTAACCTACTCAACCTCTCCTCATAGCTAGCACGTTCCATGCCAGGCAACATCCTCATAAACTTCTCTGCACCCTCTCCAAACCATCCACATCCTTTTGGTAATGTGGCACCAAGAACTGTACACAGTATTCTAAATGAGGCCAAACCAATGTCTTGTACAATTTTAACATGACTTGTCAGCTCTTATACTCAATACCCTGTCCAATGAAGGCAGGCATACTATATGCCTTCTTGACCACTCTATCCACCTGTGCAGCAACTTTGAGGGTACAGTGGACCTGAACTCCCAGATCTCTCTGCCCATCAACTTTTCCCAAGGCTCTTCCGTTCATTGTATAATTCGTTCTAGAATTAGACTTGCCTAAATGCATCACCTCACATTTGTCTGGATTGAACTCCATCTGCCACTTTTCCGCCCAACTCTCCAGTCTATCTATATCCTGCTGTATTCTTCGACAGTCCCTTATGCTTTCTGCTACTCCACCAATCATCGTGTCTGGATGGAACCAATTTCGTCACGTGTGTCCAGGAAGGATTCCTGACTCAATACGTAGATAGGCCAAATGGCGGGGAGGCCATATTGGATTTGGTGCGAGGCATCGTACCAGGCCAAGTGTCAGATCTCTGTGGGAGAGCATTTTTGTGACAGTGACCACAACTGCCTCAACTTTACGATAGCCATGGAGAGGGATAGGAACAAACAGTATGGGAAGGTATTTAATTGGGGAAGGGGTAATTATACTGCTATTAGACAGGAGTGGTGGAGTATAAATTGGGAACAGTTCTACGGGAAATGCACAACAGAAATGTGAAGGCTGTTTAAGGAGCACTTTTTGCGAGTGTTTGCTAACATTATCCCACTGAGACACGCAAGGAATAGTAAGGTAATGGATCTTGGCTGACAAGAGAAGAGGAGCTTGTTGTCAAGTGGAAGAAGGAAGCTTACTTAAGGTTGAGGAAGCAAGAATCTGGCACAGCTTTAGAGGATTACAGGGTAGCTAGGAAATAACTCAAAAATGGACTGAGGAGAGTTAGGAGGGGGCATGAGAAAACCTTGGCAGGAAGGATTAGGGAAAGCCCAAAGGCATTCTACACATAGGTGAGGAATAAGAGAATGATCAGAGAGAGCAGAGTCAATCAAGCATAGAGGAGGGAACATGTGCCTGGAGTCTGAAGAGCTGGGGAGGCCCTACAGTATTCACCTTGTTGAAAGTGAGAACACTGTGGACCAGGTTAGTAGGTTTGAATAGATGGATATTAAAGAAGTGGATATGCTGGAAATTCTGGGAAGCATCAAGATAGATAAGTCTCCAGGGCTGGACCAGATATATCCAAGGTCACTATGGGAAGTGAGGAATGAGATTGCTGCACCTCTGGTTGATGATCTTTGCACCCTCACTCTCCACGAGAATAGTACTAGACAATTGGACGGAGGCAAATATTGTTCCTGTGTTCAAGAAAGGGAATAAGGAAATCCCTGGAAGTTACAGCTATGGTAAGTAAGATACTGGAAAGGATTCTGAGAGAGAGGATTTATGACTATTTGGAAAAACATCGTTTGATGAAGGATAGTCAGCATGTTTTTGTGAGGGGCGGGTCATGCCTCATAAGCCTTATTGTATTCTTTGAGGATGTGACGTGACAACTTGACAAAGGGCGAGCAGTGGGTGTGGTGTATATGGATTTCAGTAAGGCATTTGATATATTAATTCAGAAAGTTATGAGGCATGGGATATAGGGAAATTTTCCTGTCTGGATGCAGAATTGGCTGGCTGAAAGAAGACAGTGAGTGGTAATGGATGGAAAGTATACCACCTGGAGGTCGGTGACCAGTGGTGTCCTGCAGGGATCTGTTACATAGAACATTATGGCGTAGTACAGGTACTCCTGCCGTCGATGTTGCGCCGACCTGTGAAACCAATCTGAAGCCCATCTAACCGACACTATTCCATTTTCATCCATGTATTTATGCAATGACCATTTACATACCCTTAATGTTGGTGAGTCTACTACTGTTGCAGGCAGGTTATTCCACACCCCTACCACTCTGAGTAAAGAAACTACCCCTGACATATGTCCTATATCTATCACCCCTCAATTTAAAGCTATGTGCAAGCCATCACTATCAGAGGAAAAAGGCTCTCACTGTCCACCTATCTAATTCTGATTATTTTATATGTCTCAACTAAGTCACCTTTCGTCCTTCTTCTCTCTAACAAAAAACAGCCTCAAATCCCTCAGCCTTTCCTCATAAGACCTTCCCTCCATACCAGGCAACATTCTAGTAAATCCTCTCTGCAACCTTTCTAAATCTTCCATATTCTTCCTATAATGCAGTGACCAGAACTGTACACAATACTCCAAGTGTGGCCCCACCTTGGATTTGCACAGCTGCAACATGACCTCATGGCTCCGAAACTCAATCCCTCCACCAATAAAAGCTAACACACTGTATGCTTTCTTAATAACCCTATCATCCTGTGTGGCAACTTTCAGGAATCTATGTACATGGACACCAAGATCCCTCTGCTCATGTACACTACCAAGAATCTTACCATTAACCCAGTACTCTTTATTCCTGTACTACTTCCAAAGTGAATCACCTCACACCTTTCCACATTAAACTCCAATTGCCAACTCTCAGCCCAGCTTTGCAGCTTTTCTATGCCCCTCTATAACCTGCAACACCCTTCAGCACTATCCACATCTCCACCGACCTTAGTTTCATCTGCAAATTTACTAACTCATCCTTCTACGCCCTCGTCCAGGTCATTTATCAAAATGACAAACAGCAGTGGCACCAAAAGAGATCCTTGTGGTACACCACTAGTAACAGGATGACCATCAACCACCACCCTCTGTCCTCTTACAGCTAGCCAATTTCTGATCCAAACTGCTAGATCGCCCTCAATCCTATACAGATTTTGTGCAATAGCGTACCGTGGAGGGCCTTACCAAAAGCCTTACTGAAATTTATACGTACCACATCAACCACTTTATCCTCATCCACCCCTTATCTCAAGAACTCAATAAGGTTTGTGAGGCACAACCTACCCTTCACAAAACCGTGTTGATTATCCCTAATCAACTTAATCCTTTCTAGATGATTATAAATCCTATCTCTTATCACCTTTTCCAACACTTTATCGACAATTGAAGAAAGGCTATACTTACCAGGGTTGTCTCTACTCCCCTTCTTGAACAATGGGGCAACACTTGCTATCATCTAGTCTTCTGGCACTATTCCTGTGGACAATGACGACATAAAGATCAAAGCCAAAGGCTCTACAATCTCCACCCTTGCTTCCCAGAGAATCCCATCCAGCCCAGGAAACTTAATCTATTTTCACACTTTCCAGAATTGCTAACAGCTCCCCCTTGTTAACCTCAATCTATTCATTTAGCACTTGCCCTATCTCCTCGGACTCTGTGCACAACTTCCCACTACTGTCCTTGTTTCACCCTAATCTTACTCTAGTCATTCTTTTATTCCTGATCTACCTATAAAAAGCTTTGGGAATTTCCTTGATCCTACCTGCCAATGACTTCCCATATCCCCTCCTGGCTCTTCTTAGCTCTCTCTTTATGTCTTTCTTCACTAACTTGTAACTCTCAAGCACCCTAACTGAGCCTTCACATCTCATCCTAACATAAGCCGCCGCCTTCCTCTTGACAAGAGATTCAACTTCTTTAGTAAACCACAGCTCCTTCGTTCAACCACTTCCTCTCTGCCTGACAAGTACATACTTATCAATGAAACACAGTAGCTGTTCCTTGAATAAGCTCCATGCTTCAATTGTGCCCATCGCCTGCAGTTTCCTTTTCTATCCAATGCATCCTAAATTTTGCCAATCAGATCATAATTGCCTTTCCCCCAGCTATAACTCTTATCCAGGGAGGTGGAAGAGAGGATTAGCAACATTATCCTAGGCAGGAGTAAAAGGAACAGGGTGGTCATTATGGGGGACTTCAACTTCCCCAACATTGATTGGAAATGTTATAACTCTAGAACAGATGGATCAGTTTTTGTCCAATGTGTGCAGGAGGGTTTCCTGATACAGTATGTCGAAGGGCCGACGAGAGGGGAGGCCCCACTGGATCTGGTGCTTGGTAACGAACCAGGCCAGGTGTTTGATTTAATTGTAGGTGATCACTTTGGAGAGAGTGACCATTTAGTTTAGCAATGGAAAGGGATCGGTACATGCCACAGGTCAAGAGTTATTAATGGGGCAAGGGCAATTATAATGCGATTAGGTAAGATTTAGGATGTATAGAATGGGGTAGCAAAATGCAGGGGATGCAGACAATCGAAATGTGGAGCTAATTTAAGGAACAGATGTAACGTGTCCTTGATAGGTATGTTCTTGTCAGGCAGGGAGGAAGTGATAAGGTAAGGGAACCATGGTTTACTACAGAAATTGCATCTCTTGTTAAGAAGAAGAAAGAAGCTTATGTATTGATGAGGCAAGATGGTACAGATGAGGCGATTGAGAGTTACAGATCAGCTAGGAAAGATTTAATGAGAGAGTTAAGAAGAGCAAAGAGAGGACACGAGCAGTCTTTAGCAAATAGAATATAGGCGAACCCTCAAGCTTTCTATAGGTATGTGAGGAATAAAAGGTTGATTAGGGTAGGAATAGGGCCATTCAAAAACGGAAGTTGAGTGTGGATCCTGTGGAGATCAGAGAGGTGCTAAATGAACATTTCTCATTGGTGTTTACTCAGGAAAAGGAGAATATTGTAGAGGAGAAAAATGAGGTATGAGATATTAGACTAGAAAGAATTCAGGTTAGTTACGCACAGGTGTTATCAATTCTAGGAGTGAAAGCAGACAAGTCCTCTGGGACGGATGGGATTTATCCAAGGATTCTCTGGAAAGCTAGGGAGGAGATAGCAGAGCCTTTAGCTTTGATATTTGAGTCGTCATTGTCTATGGGTTTAGTACCTGAGGACTGCAGGATTGCAAATGTTGTGCCCTTGCTCAAGAAGGGCAGCAGAGATGACCCAGATAATTATAGACCAGTGAGCCTTACTTCTGTTGTAGGAAAAGTTTTGGAAAGGATTATAAGACGTAACATTTATAGTCATCTTGCAAGCAAGAATTTGATTTCAGATAGTCAACATGGTTTCATCAAGGGCAGGTCATGTCTCACAAACGTCATTGAGTTTTTTGAGAAGGTGACCAAGCATGTAGATGAGGGTAGGGCAGTTGACGTGGTATACTTGGACTTCAATAAAGCCTTTGATAAGGTTCCACATGGTAGGTTGATGGAGAAAATGCAGAGGCATGGAATTGAAGGTGATTCAGCAGTTTGGATTAGAAACTGGCTTTCTGGAAGAAGGCAGTGAGTTGTGGTTGATGGAAAATATTTAGTCTGGAGTCCAGTTACTGGTGGTGTTCCACAAGGATCTGTTTTGGGACCACTGCTGTTTGTCATTTTTATAAATGACTTAGACGCAAGCATTAGTGGATGGATTAGTAAATTTGCAGACAACACTTAAGTCGGTGGAGTAGTGGACAGTTTGGAAGAATGTTACAGGTTGCAGGGGGATTTGGATAAACTGCAGAATTGGGCTGACAGGTGGTAAATGGAGTTCAATGCAGCTAAATGTGAGGTGATGCACTTTGGGAAGAATAACAGGATGGCAGAGTACTTGGTCAATGGAAAGATTCTTGGTAGTGTAGATGTGCAGAGGGATCTTGGAATCCATGTGCATAGATCCCTGAAAGTTGCCACCCAGGTGGATAGTGCTGTTAAGAAGGCATATGGTGTGTTAGGTTTCATTGGTAGAGGGATTGAGTTCCAATATAACGCAATATAATGCTGCAACTATACAAAACGCTGGTGCGGCCACACTTGGAATATTGTGTACGGTTCTGGTTGTCCCATTACAAAAAGGAAGTGGAAGCATTGGAAAAGGTGCAGAGGAGATTTACCAGGTTGTTGCCTGGTCTGGAGGGAAGGTCTTTTGAGGAAAGGCTAAGAGACTTGGGTCTTTTCTCATTGGAAGGAAGGAGGCTAAGGGGGCACTTGATAGAGACATACAAGATGATCAGAGGATTAGGTAGGGTAGACAGTGAAAGACATTTTCCTAGGATGATGACATCAGCTTGTACAAGAGAGCATAACTACAAATTGAGGGGTGATAGACTTAAGACTGATGTCAGAGGCAAGTTCTTTACACAGAGAGTGGTAAGGGCGACTACCTGCGAAGGTAGTCAACTCAGCCACATTAGGGAGATTTAAACAATCCTTAGATAAGCTCATGGATGTATTTGGGATAGTGTAGGGGGACGAGTTGAGAAAAGTCCACAGGTCGGCGCAACATCAAGGGCCGAAGGGCCTGTTCTTCGCTGTATTGTCCTATGTTCTATATACCTATCACTTTCCACTGCTAAAGTAAACATAACCGAATTGTGGTCACTATCAACAAAGTGCTCACCTACCTCCAAATTTAACACATGGCTGGGTTCATTACCCAATACCAAATCCAGTGTGGCTTCACCCCTTGTTGGCCTGTCTACCTACTGTATCAGGAAACCCTCCTGCACACATGGACAAAAACTGACCCATCTAAAGTACTCAAACAAAAGTATTTCCCGTCCTCAAACATCCTTTCTGCCACCATAATACTGTCCTTGACTGTCAATGTCACACCTCCCACTCTTACCATCTTCTCTGTTCTTACTGAAACATCTAAATCCCGGAACCTGCAGCAACTAATCCTGTCCCTGCTCTATCAATGTCTCCGAAATACTCTCAACATTAAAGTTCCAGGTACCAACCCATGCTGCAAGTTTACCCATTTTATTCCGGATGTTTCTGGCATCCAGAAGTAGAAGCAGACACATTTCAAACCACCTTCCTGCTTCCAGCTCCCGTTCCCCCTGCTGAATTAGTTTAAACCCTCCCAAAGAGCATGACCAAATTTTCCCCTCTCTGGTTCAGATGTAGACCATCCTGTTTGTAGAAGTCCCACCTACCCCAATTTGAGCCCCAATTATCCAGGTATCCAAAACTCTCCTCCTCCACCATCCCTGTAGCCACATGTTCAACTCCTCTCTCTCCCTGTTCCTCACCTCGCAAGCACGTGGCATGGGCAACAAACCAGAGATAACAACTCTGTTTGTACTAACTCTAAGTTTCCACCCCAGCTCCCTGAATTTCTGCCTTAAATCCCCACCCCTTTTCCTATCTATGTCGTGAGTACCTATGTGACCCATGACTTTGTGCTGCTTCCCCTGCTCCTCAAGGATCCCGAAAACACGATCCGAGACATCACGATCCCTGGCACCTGGGAAGCAACACACAACCGTGAGTCTCTTTTGTTCCCACAGAACCTCCTATCTGTTCCTCGAACTATGGAGTCCTCAATGATTAATGTTCTGCTCCTCTCCCCACTTCCCTTCTGAGCAATAGGGACAGACTTTGTGCCAGAGAGCTGTACCTCATGGCTTACCCCGGTAAGCCATTCCCCCGACAAACAGTATTCAAAACTGTCATTCAGGGGAATGGCCACAGGGGATCCCTGCACTGTCTGCCTGTTCCCTTTTTGTCCCCTGACTGTAACCCATCTGCCTTTTTTTTTGTACCTGAGGTGTGACTACCTCACTTATTCTTCTCAGTAACCCCCTCTGCCTCCTGAATGGTCCAAGGTTCATCCAGCTCCAGCTCCAATTTCCTAACGCGGTTTTCGAGGAGCTGGAGTTGGGTGCACTTGCCACAGATGAAGTCAGCAGGGACACTAGTAGTGACCCTTACCTCCCACATTCTGCAGGAGGAACATGCAACTGCCCTAACCTCCACTCTCACTATTCTAAATTCCCAACAAGACTACTGAAAAATAAAAAAATAATAAAAACTAGTTACCTTCCCGATCCAGTGCGTAGAACTCTCTTTTTTGGTCAGAGGAGGAGGATGGGTGGAAGACACTACCTAAGTAGTGTTTTGGTTAATGCAACCGTCCAAATATATCACTTCACTTAGTCAGCAGTCTGTGTGCGCTCCACCTGTTCACGAGATAAGTTTTTAAGGCAGCCCAAACTGTTCTTGGGCTTCTGTTCTTTGTGGTTTTTATAAATTACTTGGATGATGAAGTGGAACGGTGGGTTAGTAAGTTTGCCAATGACACAAAGTTCAGTGCTGTTGTAGATAGTATTGAGGGGCTGTTGCAGGCTACGACAAGACATTGACAGAATGAAGAGCTGGACTGACCAGTGGCAGATGGTGTTTAATCTAAATAACTGCAAAGTGATTCATTTCGGAAGTCCAATTTGAATGCCCAAACAGGGTTAAAGACAGGATTCTTGGCAGTGTGGAGGAACGGTGGGATTTTTGGGTCCACATACATGGATCCCTAAAGTTGCCACCCAAGTTGATAGGGTTGTTAAGAAAAAAACTAGGAGAAAGTGAGGACTGCAGATGCTGGAGACCAGAGTTGAAAAGTGTGGTGCTGGAAAAGCACAGCAGGCCAGGCAGCATCCGGGGTTGGAACTGAAATAAGGTGGGGGGAGGGGAAATGAGGAAGTTGGAGACATCTACATTCATCCTGTTGTTAAGAAGGCATACGGCATTTTGACTTTCATTAACGAAGATTGAGTTTCAGAGCCATGAGGTTTTGCTGCAGCTCTCTAAAACCCTGGTTAGACCACAGTAATGAAGCTGAAAGCTGTGTGTGCAGTCAGGACAGCTTAAGAAGGCAGTTAACCTGCTTGCTTTCATTGCTCAGACCTTTGAGTAAAGGAGTTGAGATGTCATTTTGAAGTTGTACAGGATATTGGTGAGGCCTCTTCAAGAATACTGTGTCTCATTCTGGTAGCCCAGGAAGGGAAGTATGTTATTAAATGGAAGAATATAGTAAACATATTATTAAACTAGAGAGGGTTCAGAAGCGATTTGGCAGGATGTTAAGGAGATAGTGGATAGGCTGGGACTATTTTCATTGGAGCTTGGCAGGTTGAGGATTGACCTTATAAAGGTTCTACAATTATGTCTCCACAAATGTTTCCTGAAGTGTTGATTGTTTCCAATGTTCTCTTTCATTTCAGATTTCCATTATCTGCATTATTTTGCTTGTTATCCCAACAACCTTTTATCACAGCCCATGCCAGTGTGAGTTAGGATGTAACAAAAACAGAAATTGCTGTAACAACTTAGCAGTTCTGGCAGCACCTTTGGAGAAAAATCAGAATTAACTGTTCGGGTCAAGTAACCCTTTTTCAGAACCGATGGTATCTAAGAAAAGCTTGGTACAGATGATGTGGTGGGGTTGAGGGGGAAAGTAAAGGTCAGTCTGGGGTAATGAATGGCTGTACATGAATACTAATAGTAGCTGACAATAGCAGTCCGTGTGATGACAAGGCCTAGTCTATGGCAGTTGGGATAAGCACATAAGAGAAGATGCCTCAAGCTCTAAAATTGTTGAATTCTATATTAAATCCAGAAAGTTATAGGGTCCCCAAGTGGAAAGTGTTGGTTCGAGCTTGCACTGAGCTTCGGTGGAACATGGCACTGAGCCTGAGAGAGATGTTGGCCAGGGAACAATTGGCATGCTGAAGTTGCAAGCAACTGAAGGCTCAGGGTCTTTTTTTTACGGACAGAACAAAGGTGTTCTGCAGTGGTCAACCAGTCTGCACTTCATTTTCCCAATGTGTATTTACTACTCACCAGACCATTTGTGATTAGTGTGCTCCTTGGATGCTGCCTGACCTGCTGCGCTTTTCCAGCAACATATTTTCAGCTCTGATCTTCAAAGACCGCAATTTCCCCCCAGACGTGATCGATGATGCTCTCCACCGCATCTCCTCCTCTTCCCGCTCCTCCGCCCTTGAGCACCGCCCCTCCAATCGCCACCAGGACAGAACCCCACTGGTCCTCACCTACTACCCCACCAACCTCCATATATGTCGTATCATCCATCGTCATTTCCGCCACCTCCAAACGGACCCCACTACCAGGGATATATTTCCCTCCCCTCCCCTATCAGCGTTCCGAAAAGACCACTCCCTCCGTGACTCCCTCGTCAAGTCCACACCCCCCACCAACCCAACCTCCACTCCCGGCACCTT
>NC_057749.1:476032-482130 GCF_004010195.1 Chiloscyllium plagiosum
TCCAACCACAAGGGATGAACTCAGATTTCTCCAGCTTCCTCATTTCCCCTCCCCCCACCTTGTCTCAGTCCCAACCCTTGAACTCAGCACCACCTTCCTAATCTGCAATCTTCTTCCTGACCTCTCCGCCCCCACCCCCACTCCGGCCTATCACCCTCACCTTAACCTCCTTCCACCTCTTGCATTTCCAACGCCCCTCCCCCAAGTCCCTCCTCCCTACCTTTTATCTTAGCTTGCTTGGCACACTTTCCTCATTCCTGAAGAAGGGCTCTTGCCCGAAACATTGATTCTCCTGCTCCTTGGATGCTGCCTGACCTGCTGTGCTTTTCCAGCAACACATTTTCAGCTAGTGAATACAGTAGACTAGATTGAGTAAAGTGCTGGTAAAACTCAAAGGTGTGTTGGGGCCTTGGATGGTGATGAGGGAAGAAGTAAAAGGACAGATGTTACACCTCTTGCGATTGCAGACGAAGGTGCCTTGGAGACATGTTGAGAGGGAATGGTCCCTGCAGAAAGCTGATAAAGCCAGGGACAGGAATATGTCTCTGGTGATGGTGTCTTGCTGGAGGTGGCGGAAATGACAGCCAATGATGATATGGATGCTGGTGGGATGGTGGGTGAGGACAAGGGGGTCCCCATCGCTGTTGTGGGAGGGAAGAGGGCCCAAAATGTGGAAGAGGTCAGTTTTCCTGTGACACCAGGAGTACTTCAGTAGAATTTCGCGCTCCCTTTCAGGCAGAAAGTAACCTGAAGTAGCTACATGTATCATGTCCATCTCTGATTCTAAGGACTCATCAATGATTGACTAATAGGTGAGCCCGCTGGTTCTGATATTTTTTGACTGTTCTGAAGGGCATGGTAGATTTTGCTCCCACACCATTTGCGAATTTGCAGCTTTAATACGGTCCACACACTTGTTCAGGACCATTGCACCCACCTGGCCACTCCCAGACAGTGTTCTAACTTGTAATTATATGCACTTTGTATTCAATACAACCGTGGAATACAGCTTGAAGCATTGGGCGACACTGCCATGTCCTCTTTAAGTACACCTAGTATTTATATCTGTAAAGGTATTGGTGGAACTTCCTGACTTCGAATATGACTGCCACACCTTTCTTCTTGATCTGGGCATTTTTACTATCTGCATTCGCCAAAATCCTGGGTGCATATGCTGTTGGTGTTTCTCTCCTTTGGGTTACCCTTGAGCTAATACTACCTCACTGTCGTATGGGGAAGCATTGCATGTCAATACCAGGTCTTGCTTAAAATCATAGGTGTGCCAATATCTTAGAGGACGATAGCTTTTCTTTACTTACGTCAAACTATTGCTTGGCTCCGTTATCATTTCGAAGGCTGACCCTTTAAGAGTTGATGCAAAGGTGCTGGGATGGAGGCAAGGTGTTATGTATTACCTTTATGTAATAATTCACCAGCCCAAAGTGAGACCTGAGCTCCAGTACAGACTTAAAAGCCAGGGCATCTTTGATCGTCCTCACTATCCTTCGACAGTGCAATCTGGTCTTGTTGACTCTTTAATCCAAGTAGGTCACTTGGATGCCTGAAACAGACATTTTTCCATTCTAAGGCATACGTGTGCCTGAGAGAAATTTAAAAGGACTATATCCAAATTCTCTAAGTGCTCCTCATTGGTCATCCCTGTTATTAGCACATCATCTAGATGATTGGTGACCTGGTATGGACCTTGTAAAATGTTCTGCATCATCTGCCTGAAAAATTGCAGTCTGACAATACCCCAGGTGGCAGTATGGTATATTGTTACAATTGTGGCATATATCTGGGAATCCTTATCCTGTCACAATTACAGGTAGGTGTGGCTCATGTCCAGCTTTATTAAGGACACCACCACCCCCAGCCAGTTTTGCACATAAATACTTTATGCAAAGGATTGGGTATTTATCCAGCTGCTTACAGTTTGTTTAAAATTTCCGCAAAGTTGAATCAGCCCATCAGGCTTCAAAATCAGTACAACTGATGCTGTCTATTCCACAGACTGAACTGGTTTGATAATTCCTTGTTCCAGTATTCTAATTTCTGTCTCTACTTTTGTCTGGGCTGGCCTTGCAGAATTGTAGAATTGCTTCCTTGTCAACCTGCAAAGTGGCCTTGGCTCCTTTGATATTCTATAACTTCCTGAAAAACATCCAGGTATTTAATTAGGAATTCACTCAGGCAGCCATTTTCTGATTGATAAGTGTTGATCAACCTAGGTAAATCTTTCTCAACCAATTTCACCCAATCAAGTGTGTGTCCAAGCCTTTTACTTCAATCCATGGAATCTGAACCTGCTGCTTCTCTTTGAAAACAAAAGGACCAAAGTTATATCCTTAATCTATAAAGGTTCCCTGGTATAGGTCCTCAGTCTAGACAAGGTCTTGTGCAAATTTAAAGATTGGAGTCCAGAGCAAATTTTGTTAAAGATTGGTTCTGCGATCACTGAAACCACCAAGCCATTAACAATCTCCATTAGAACTGGATGACCATTTAATCAGACATTTAATTGTTTCTGATTTGAACATTATTGAGCAATTTAACTGTTCTTGACCAGATATAGGTGGACTTTCCGGGGTGTGCACTTTCCTGGATGCCGGCCAATGAGTTCTTATACTCAATTTAGATCAAGTAGGACTCGTTTAGCTTTCTCAAGTCAGCATGCCAGCAGCAACTACAATGGCTTGTTAGCCTGGATCCTAAAGAATATTTTAACCATTTGGCCGAGGCTTGGCTTTGTTTTGGAGTTTTGCAGTGGGCCGACTGAGAATCACTCTGTTTAGGATATGTCCTGAGTGAGGCTATGCGATTGCCTTCACTCGTGTGAATGAGTTGGATCGAAAGGTCTGTTTCCGTGCTGTTTATCTCTATGCCTCTATGATTCTATGTTGTATTCCCCAAGATCAGTCGTACTGGCAAGAACGTCCACTTCTATCGGAATACGCTGAAACTGGTGCTCAGCTTGCCGCATTCTTCAACGATAAAGCTAGTTGTATTACCTATTTGAAGTACAGTTGAGCTTCAGTTTCTGGCGCTTTTGCATGGTGACATCATTAATCCCACATAGCAAATAATCTCTCACATTTCATTAAGGATGAAACCAAAGATTTTGTCAGGTATGTCCAGGAATGATTCCTCACTCAATATGTATGTAGGCCGACTAGAGGGGAGGTCATATTGGATTTGATGCTTGGCAATGAACCAGGTCAGATATCAAATATCTCGGTAGGAGAGCATTTCAGTGATAGTGGTCACAACTCCCTTATAGTCATAGAGAGAGATAGATGGGAGCAGACAGTATGTGAAAGTATTTAATCAGGGGGAAGGGGAATTGCAATGCTATTAAGCAGGAATTGTGGAGCATAAATTGGAAGCAGATATTCTTAAGGAAATGCACGACAGAGATGTGGAGATTGTTTAGGGAGCAGTTGCAGCGAGTACTGGTAAGGTTTGTCCCACTGAGACAAGGAAGGGATGGTGGAGTGAAGGAACCTTGGATGACAAGAGCTGTGGACATCTAGTCAAGATGAAGAAAGAAGCTTACTTAAAATTGAGGAAGCAAGGATCAGACAGGGTTCTAGTAAGTTACAAGGTAGCCAGGAAAGGACTGAAGAATGGACTTAGGAGAGCTAGAAGGGGGCATGATAAAGCTTTGGCGGGTAGGTTTAAGGAAAACCCAAAGTTCTACACATTTGTGAGGAACAAGAGGATAGCCAGAATGAGGGTAGGGCCAATCTGGGATTGTGGCGGGAACTTGTGCCTAGAGTCGGAGGAGGTAGGGAAAGTCCTATATGGATTCTTTGCTTCAGTATTCACGGTTGAGAGAGACCCTGTCGTTTGTGAGGAAAACGTGAAACAGGCTAATACATTGAACAGGTTGATGTTAAGAAGGAGAATATAATGGAAATTTTGAAAAACATGAGGATAAATTAAGTCCCCTGAACCAGATGGGATATACCTACGGGAAGTGAGGGAAGAGATTGCTGTGCCTTTGGCAATGATCTTTGGATCCTCACTGTCCTACTCCTCCAGTAACAGATGATTAACAGCTGGCAAATGTTATTCCCTTGTTCAAGAAAGGGAATAGGCATAGCTTTGGGAGTTAGACTAGTCAGTCTTACATTGGTGGTAGATAAATTATTGTGGAGGATTCTGAAAGACCAGATTTATGATTATTTGGAAAAGCATGCCTCACAAGCCTTACTGAATTCTTTGAAGATGTGACAAACCACATTGAGGAAGGTAGAGCAGTAGATGTGGTTTACATGGACTTTAGCAAGGCATTTGGTAAGGTTCCCATGGTAGTCTCATTCAGAAAATAAGGAGGCATTGTTTACAGGGAAATTTGTCTGTCTGGATACAGAATTGGCTGGACCAGAGGAAATAGAGAGCGGTAGTAGATGGGTTCAGCCTGGAGCTTGGTGACCAATGGTGTTCCATAGGGATCTGTTCTGGGACCTCTGCTCTTCGTGATTTTTAGAAATGACTTGAATGAGGAAGTGGAAGGGTGGGTTAGTAAGCTTACTGATGACACAGAAGTTGGTGGAGTTGTGGACAATGTGGAGTGCTGTTGTAGTTTGTAACAGGACATTGACAGGATGCAGAGCTGCGCTGAGAAGTGGAAAGTGGAGTTCAACCTGGAAAAGTGTGAAATTATTCATTTTGGAAGGTGGAATTTGAATGGAGATTGCAGTTTTAAAGGCAGGATTCTTGGCAATGTGGAGGAACAGAGGGATATTGGGGTCCACGTCCATAGATCCCTCAGTTGCCACCCAAGTTGATAGAGTTGTTAAAAAGGCGTATGGTGTGTTGCCATTCATTAGTAGGTGGTTTGAGTTTAAAGCCATGAGGTTTTGTTGCAGCTCCATGAAGCCCTGGTTAGATTCCACTTGGAATATTGTGTTCAATTCTGGTCGCCTCATTATCGGAAGGATGTGGAAGTTTTAAAGAGGGTGCAGAGGAGATTTGCCAGGGAGTTGTCTGGTCTGGAGGGCATGTCTTATGAAAAACATTGAGGGAGCTTGGGCTTTTCTCATTGGAGCAAAAAAGGATGAGAGGTGACTTGATAGAGGTGTACAAGATGAGGAGAGGCATAGATAGAATGTATAGCCAGAGACTTTTCCAAAGTCTGAAATGTCTATCATGAGGGGTCATAATTTTAAGATGATTGGAGGGACTCTTAAGGGAGATGTCAGAGGTAGGCTGTTTATACAGAGAGTTGTGGGTGCTTGGAAATCACTGCCAGTAGTGGTGGTAGAGTCAGATACATTAAGGAGATTTAAGAGACAATTGGATAGGCACATGGATGATAGTAAAATATAGGGTATTGTTTGATCTTAGAGTAGGATAAAAGATCGACACAACATCAAGTGCTGAAGGGTGGTGTACTGTGGTGTACTGTTCTATGTTCAAAGTCACATGCCTCTGCCAGTGAACTTATGCTTGTCAAAATTCCTGATATGCATTTCCCTTGTTCTCGAATTGCCAAGTCTCTCAGTCAATAGTCTCTCAGAATTGTATGAGTCTTGGGGTCATAATATTCTTTAACCAAAGGTATCAACACTCGAAAGGTTTTAGTATCTGGTGCCTCAGGGAAGGTTAAAATCATAGTAACTGAAAAAGCTGCAAGTCCACAAGCTGTCAGGAGAATTACTCGTTGCTTTTCATCAACCGCAATGCCATTTGCCCAGAAAAGATGACACATCCTTTCCATATTCTGGATCAATGGTGCTGGAAGAGCACAGCAATTCAGGCAGCATCGAGGAACTTCAGCAAAATCGACGTTTCAGGCAAAAGCCCTTCATCAGGAATAAAGCTTAGAGATAAGTTCAGTGGGGCAGGAGCATGCTGAGACAATGGGTCGGCCAGGCTGGTCAGGCTTGTGGATCTTGGGAAGGAGGTAGAACCGGGCAGTGCGGGGTTCCCGGACTATGAGGTTGGAAGCTGTGGGTGGGAGATCTCCTGAGGATGCTGTGTATGCTGTGGCAAATCAAGTGTACACCTAAATGCTTTTTAAATGTTGTGATGGTTCCCGTAGAGTCATAGAGATGTACAGCATGGAAACAGACCCTTTGGTCCAACCCGTC
>NC_057749.1:483060-504452 GCF_004010195.1 Chiloscyllium plagiosum
AGCTGAGGCAGGGCAGACAGTAGAGAGGTTAGGTGCCGGCGCATTGCTGCGAGCGTGGAGTGGAGGATCTTGAAGGAGAACTGTTGCTGGTGTTTTTGAATCTGTAGTCTGTACTGTTTGTCCTGTTCGGGTCCGAACGCTGCCGGTTTAAAGGTGGTCCAGAGTCCGGAGGCAGGCACTGAGGAAGCAGATGTGGCTGTAGTAGCAGATTGACAGGATCTGTTGCACGTCAACTGTGCAGGTCCTTTCACGGGTCCAATGTTATTCGTCATGGTAGATGCCCATTCATAGTTGCTGGATGTGCAGAGAGTTCATTCATCAAACTTGTGGTTGACAATATAAAAGCTGTACACTTCTTTTTCAATCGCTAGAGTCCTGGAAGTGTTTGTCACAGATAGCAGGTCATCATTTACCTGCAGAGAATTTGGTTATTTCTCAAAGTTGAATGGAATTTGACATGTAAGGACAGCTCCATACCACACATCATTCAGTTGTTTAGCAGAAAGAGCAATCCAAACTTTGATGGCCGGCTTAAACAAACAGCCTCTAGCTTCACTTGATACCAAATTGTCCCAGTTACTATTTGACTATATTACCACTTCTCAGGCAACAACAGGGATAACTTGAGCAGGGTTGCTAATGGATAGAAGACCTTGAGGGGGAAGGAGGGGGTGGGTGGGAAGAAACGGCATCAGGATGCAAATGCTAGACACAAGATTCCATGAAGCAAGGCAGTTTACTTCAGGGGCCGAGGTTTGGTGTAGGAACTACGGGAATAGCCCTGCATGGAGAAAGTGAGGACTGCAGATGCTGGAGATCAGAGGCGAGAGCGTGGTGCTAGAAAAGCACAGCAGGTCAGGCAGCAACCGAGGAGCAGGAGAATCGACGATTCGGGCATAAGCTTCTGGCATGGTCGAAGCAAAGTCAGGACCAGTGACACATAGAGCACGGGTAGGCGAACTTCCTTGAACAAACCCGTGGACCATATGAAAGTTGCAAACGGTGTGGGAGCAAAATGTGCTTGGCTCCTCGACACCCTTTCCGGCTATTCCGGAACATGTGGGTTATTCCTTTTTGTCAAGTATTGAAGGTACCTTGGAATCTGAAATGGACACAGCAGATGTCACCGTCTTGACACCTTTGCTGCCTGAAGAAGAGAATGAATTTCTTCCAAGATACTTAGGGTGCAAGAGGCGAGCTACAGTGCATTAGATGCCACCTGTATCAGAGGCAAAGTTGGAGGAATCTGACTTGGTGCTAAAACACCCCTCAGGAGGAGCTACAAACAAGAAAAGAACCAGCTGATGTCCTTTGACTCAGAGGGATTTCCTGTAGGGGTTTTGTGATCTATGATCACAAATTTCTGTCCATTGATGAACTTTCTGACTCCAAAAATGAATGCCAGTCCTTATTTCTCTATCTGGGTATATTGTGCTTTAGCCAAACACCTGGATGCATACTCATTGGCCCAGATCTTTCTTGGGACCATAATGTGCCAACACCTTTGAGGATGATAATTGTTTCTTTACTTAATTAAATACTAGGGCTTGCCTATGTAACCATTTCCAAGGCTGAATCTTTTTTTGGAATTACTACCAGAATGGATCCCAGTTTATGAATGAAGTTTGCATAATAATTTACCAACCCAAGAAATAACCTATGTTCCTGGAAAGACATGGGAACCAGGGCACCTTTAGTTGTCCCTGCTTTATCTTCCAACGGGTGTAACTCTGTGGCCAAGTAGGTCACTCGTGGTGTCTGGAACACATTTTTCCCTTCTTTGGTGTACACCCACCTTGGAAAAATGCCATAGGAATATATCAAAGTTCGCTAAGTGCTCTTTATTAGTTTTTCCTGTTATTAGCATGTCATTTGGTAAATAGCGACCTGAGGTAGATCTTACAAAATGTTCTTTATTGCCTCTTTTTTTCAATTTAAATTTTCCATTTTCTATGTTTAAATTCCTTTCGTTTGAAGTAGGCATCAAATACCCTCAATGTAAGTTCATAGTATTTTAATCAGTGGTCCGTCTTGCAACTATATCCATGAGCCCATCACCACCAGCTGTATACAATAATGCACTGGCCTAGTCCCTTTTTACTTTTTTTTTGTCTAAGTTTGAAGCTGTAAATTTTTTATTCTCCACCTTTCTTCTGAATTGGGGTAGTCATAGAGTTAAACAGTATGGAAATAGACCCTTTAGTCCACCTTGTCCACACCAACCATATGTCTGATTAGATTTCCTACAGTGCAGAAACAGGCCGTTCGGCCCAACCAGTCCACACCGACCCTCCGAAGAGTAACCCACCCCAACCCATTTCCCTCTGACTAATGCACCTAGCACTACGGGAAATTTAACACGGCCAATTCACCTAACCTGCGCATCTTTGGGCTGTGGAAGGAAACCGGAAGACCCGGAGAAAACCCACGCAGACACAGGGAGAATGTGCAAACTCCACACAGACAGTTGACCGAGGCTGGAATCGAACCTGGGACCCTGGTGCTGTGAGGCAGCAGTGCTAACCACTGAGCCACCGTGCCGCCCCACATAGATCGAATTCCATTTGCCAGCATTTAGCCCATAACCCACTAAACTATTCATGTACCCATCCAGGTGCCTTTTAAATATTTTGGAAGAGCCAGTGTTGGACTGAGGTGGACAAAGCTGAAATTCACACACACCAGGTTGTAGTTCAAGAGGTTTATTTGGAAGCACTAGCTTTCGAAATGCTGCAGCTTCAACAGGTGATTGTGAAGTAGAATCATAAGACACGGAATTTATAGCAAATGATTACAGTGTCATGCTGTTGAAATGATATATTAAACAAAACTAGATCAAGTCTTTCATCTAGTTTCAACTAGACTTGATCTAGTTTTGTTCAATATATCATTTCATCTGCATGACACTGTAATCCTTTGCTATAAATTCTGTTTTATGGACCTGCTTCACAACACCTGATGAAGGAGCAGCACTTTGAAAGCTAGTGCTTCCAAATAAACCTCTTGGACTATAACCTGGTGTTGGGTGATTTTTAACTCTGCTGCTAAGCTAGTCTCTCAAGAATTGCTTCTTGAGTGTTGCTTTCCTGAAAACTCTTGTTTTGGAGTGCAGTTGATGCACTCGTTCTCTTCAATGTTTGTAAAGTTTCCGCTTCTTTCAGATCTTTCCACAGAGTTATGTAACACAGAACTCTTTATCTCATTATACGACCTCATAATTAAACATTCTTCTGATAACAAATTATTTTGATAGAAGTGGTTCAGTGTGGAACTTTTAATTTTTATCCCTCATTCTCTACCACAAATTACAAATAGCAAGAAACAAATTATAGTAATGTTTGCGACAAATGTACACTTATTTATTATATGCATGTATATTCAATTTTGTAACATTTTAAAAAGATTTTCAGCAAATAATTCATTAATTGATAGTATAGTTTATTATGAGTCACTGAGAAAAACTGACTTTCAAGGCCAAAAGAGGACATTTTGAAATGCATTGATGCTGAACTCGGAAATTCTGGATGAAAAGAATTGTTCATCGGTCAGTCAAACCTAAAAAATGGGGGAGGTATTGAATGTTGGAGACTTCCATAGTGCAGTGTTAAAATATTGGCAGTTTTAACAAGAGCTCCCAATCCAGTGTAGCAAATTGATAAGCAATCATTAATGCTGCAGTAAATAACTGAGAAATAGGAAACCTTTGGAAGACAAGACAGTAGAAGTACTGCATCTCGTCAAAAAATATAAATTCAGCGTGGGAGTTTGAGCAAACAATGTTTAAGGTTTATCTTTTATTGTCTTCCTTGATTCCATGAACTGGGTTTATGCCAGTCCCATTTCTGTGGTCTTCCTTTGTGCACTGCCCAAGTTCCCACAGGTGTACTCCTATATCTGCATAGATAGCCAACTGACTAAATTAAAAGACACAGAGCTTGTGTAATCTATGGTGCTGCAACTCTGAGCATGCACTAGAACTCATAGTCTATTGGGAATTGTAGAAACCTGCAGTAGCAAATCTGTAATTTAGCATTTTCTAACAGTCTAGAAACATAGAATAAACAAATAAGATTAGTGCCTGAGTTTGTGTTGACTCTGAAAAAAACTGACAACTCCCTGTTCTTGTATCCACGCAATTTTTTCCATTTTGAGTATTTATATCCACTTCCCTTTTGATAGTTAATATTGAATCTGCTATCACTCCCTTTTAGAAATACATAACTTGCTAAGACTTTTTTACAAAATTCTGCTTCCCTTTGATCTGGTGCCTTTGCTAATGACCTTAAACCTGTGTGTCCTGTTTAATGACCTTGTCAATTAAAGCAATTTCTTGCAATCTAGTCTGTGTCAACACCTCATATTATTTTGGACATCTGGACAGATGAAATCAAAGGATCATTGTTGTATTATATTTTTAACTTTTATTAATTTCTATCTTGGGGTCTGTACAGGTGTTACTTCATCATCTCTTTCCTGAGACTAGATTTACTAAGCTTGTTGAGAAATTAAATATAGATGAGAATCTAGAGAGCCAATCGTTGAAGTTCTTTTGTTATTCCTATTGTAGATTGCCTACGGAGTTTCACAGATTTGGAGGAGCTAGATGAAACCGAGCTGTACATGTGCCATAAATGTAAAAAGCGACAGAAATCCACCAAAAAGTTTTGGATTCAGAAGTTGCCAAAGGTAAATACTTTCCTTTTTAACGTTGTTAAAATTGCTGTATTTGTTGATGAAGTTGCAGGGCCAAATATAAAATAATTGTTGAAACTGAATTATCTGAGTTTTTTTTCAAATCTGGGTTATTTTCAAATCTTGGATAACCAAGGGAAAAAAAGGAAGGCATCCAATTAAAAGCTCAGGCTTACAAAGTAACCAATAGTAGTGGGAAACAGGAAATTTGGGAAAACTTTAAAAAGCAACAAAGAATCACGAAGCAAGCAATAAAGAAAGGAAAGATAGATTATTAATGCAAACGAGCACCGAATATAAAAACAGGAAAGTTTTTATAAATATATAAAACGGAAAAGGGTGGCCAAAGTGAATTGCAAGATGAGAAAAGGGAATCCTGAAACAGCCGAGGCCTTGAATAACTATTTTGTTTCAGTCTTCACAGTGGAAAATGTGTCTAACATGTGAAAGAATTATGTTAAGAATGCATGGGAGGTGAGGACTTCAATTCAATTTTCATCACTAAAGATGTAGTGTTGAGAAAACTTGATCTAAAGGTAGATAAGACACCTGGTATGGAATGTATCCGAGGGTGCTGAAAGAAATGGTGGAAGTTATGGTAGGTGTGTTAATGGTAATTTACCAAAATTCACTGGTCTCCGGACAAGTCCTGGCGGACTGGAAGACAGTGAATGCCATGCCGCTGTTTTAAAAAAAGGGTACAAATAAAAGGCAGGTAACTATAGGTCAGTTAGTTTAATATCTATAAATCAGAAAAATGTTATCATTAAAGAAGTAGTAGTGAGATATCTAGATGGAAAGGGTTCCATCAGGCAGGCGCAGCATGGATTCAGGAAGTGAAGGTCGATGTAATAAGCGTGGTGAATGGAGGGGAACAGGTGAATGTTGTATACTTGGATTTCCAGAAGGTGTTCGATAAGGTGCTGCATAAAAAACTCCTTCATAAGATAAGAATGCATGAGTTGTGGGGAATACACTAGCATGGATAGAGGACTGGTTAACCAGTAGAAAGCAGAGAGTTGTGATAAATGGGCAATTCTCTAGTTGGAGATCAGTGGTGAGCAGAGTGCCACAGGGGTCGGTGTTTGCTTGCTATGTTATACTTTTTCTCTTTTGACTTTATATGTTTCTTAACTTTCCTCGTCAGCCACGGTCACCCCTGCCTCCTCATGGGATCTTTCTTCCTTTTTGGAATGAACGGATCCTGCATCTTCTGCATTATACCCAGAAATATCTGCCATTGTTCCTCCACTGTCATCCCTGCTAAGGTATTGCACCATTGAACTTTGGCCAGCTCCTCCCTCATAGCTCCATAGTTCCCTTTATTCAACAGAAATATTGTCACTACCAATTGTACCCTCTCTCCCTTTCAAATTGCAGATTGAAGCTTATTGTATTATGGTCACTACCTCCTAATGGCTCCTTCACTTCGAGGTCCCTGATCAATTCTGGTTCGTTGCACAATACCAGATCCAGAATTGCCTTCTCCCTGGTAGGCTCCAGCCCCAGCTGTTCTAAGAATCCATCTCGGAGGCACTCCACAAAGTCTCTTTCTTGAGGTCCAATACCATCCTGGTTCTCCCAGTCTACCTGCAAGTTGAAATCCCCATAACAACTGTAGTAACGTCTTTGCGACAGGCCAATTTCAGCTCGTTATTTAACTTACACCCTACTGTTTGGGGGCCTGTTGATAACTCCCAAGGGGGTATTTTTACCCTTAGAATTTTTCAGCTCTATCCATACTGACTCTACATCTGGAAGCAAACCGGAGATAACCACTCTGGACACACCCACTCAAATAACAATCACTTACCTTCCCAACCGGCTCTGTGCTCCGACTTCACTTCCGCCCAGCTCCCACCGCTCTCTGCTGCAAAAAGACTGTTAGCATCGAGGTAAGTTCTTAAATAACAATCCCTTAAGATTGCGTGCATCAGGTCCTGGACCTTCCTGTGGCTTGCCATTTCAACACGCAATCCTGCTCCCATGCCCACATGTCTATCCTTGGCCTGCTGCAATGTTCCAGTGAAGCTCAACGCAAATTGGAGGAACAGCATCTCATCTTCCGACTGGCACATTACAGCCTGCCGGTCTCAACATTGAATTCAACAACTTCAGATGATTATCCCATCTCGACCCCTCTGTTTTCATTCTGCTTCGTAATTTTATTTCATTTATTTTATTTATTTTTTTCAATATTTTTTTCACTGTTATGTACCTGTTATTTCTTAATTGTCTCACTTTCTCTCGCTGGAGAAAGTGAGGTCTGCAGATGCTGGAGATCAAAGTTGAAACTTTATTGCTGGAACAGCACAGCAGGTCAGGCAGCATCCAGGGAACAGGAGATTCGACGTTTCGGGCACAGGCCCTTCTTCAGGAATGAGCAGAGAGTGTTCAGCAGGAGAAGATAAAAGGTAGGGAGGAGGAACTTGGAGGAGGGGCGTTGGAAATGTGATAGGTGGAAAGAGGTCAAGGTGAGGGTGATAGGTCGGAGTAGGATGGAGGCGGAGAGGTCAACAAGAAGACTGCAGGTCAGGAAGGCGACGTGGTCGACGGTGCCCTCCACCGCATCTCCTCCACTTCCAACTCCCCTCCTCCAAGTCCCTCCTCCCTACCTTTTATCTTCTCCTGCTGAACACTCTCTGCTCATTCCTGAAGAAGGGCCTGTGCCCGAAACGTCGAATCTCCTGTTCCCTGGATGCTGCCTGACCTGCTGTGCTGTTCCAGCAATAAAGTTTCAACTTTGATATCCAAATGAATCCAACAAGAACTGGACCAAGCATATGTGGTACTCATAATCTTCTTCATCCTAAGTATACGCATGATTTTACTACAACTGCTAAGTATTTCATCAGTAATATTTTCAGCAACATAACACAAAACATCGCAGATAAGAAAAACTGCAGCATATTAACATGCCAAATTTCCCCTAAAGTAAATGCATTAAAATTCCATCAAATTTGACAATATTGTTATGTATTTGGCTTTAAGGGGTTAACACGTAGGGGGTTCCATACAACAGCCAAGCAGGGTGAGATCAATAGTTGTGATGTTGAGAAGATATGCTCTTCTTCATTAGGGTAAATAAAACCACAGAAAGTAGACAAAATCAAACACAAAATATTGCTGAGGAAAGGAGTGAACAAAGACAGAAATGGGAACTATTTAAATGTAAATCTATGATTCGCTCCAGTAATAATATCTAACAATATTCAATATCTAGGATCATACCAAAAGAGTACTTTGAAGTATTAAAGGGATTTTCTGCTATCTAGTGATCTCTGAGGCATGAAGTTTCCCTTTCTTGATATGTGCAAGATCAAGACAAACACTAGGCATACAGTAACAGTGATATCACCGCAGGGAGTTGGCAGCCAATTACACTGAAGTATTCTCAAACAGCAAATCAGAAAGTAAAATGCAGTAAAATCTTCTACTCAATTAAAATTTCCACAGAGTAAATACAAATCATCAGTGATACACATGGGATTAAAGTAGCTGAAATATCATAACTTTTTTTTAAATTTGAAAAAAACATTATTGCCATAATAATGGCAAAAAAGCATCCCAGTGATATAACATTAGATTTCTATGAGTAACTATTGAGTTATTAAAATTAAATTGCATTTATATAGTAACTGTTATGGCCACAGAAAGATCCAAAATGCTTTACAGCCAATAAAGTACTTTGGAAGTACAGTCAGTGTTGACACATAGCAGGCAATTTACATGTAGCAAGCTCCCACAAAAAGAAATGCTGTACTAATTATTGAAAAAATATTGACTATGACACCTGGAACAACTTTCTCATCAGTGGTGAGGTTCTGGAACCCACGAGTTCAAAGGGTAATACAGGCAAAAACCATAATCACATTAAAACATGCGGTGGAACAGTCAATGGGTTTAGGAATCAAAATTTGGAGAGTGGGATTAGTGTGACGAGGTATTCATCGACTGGTATGGACATAATGTGCCAGACGACTACCTTCTGTGCATGAAATCTTACTGTGTTTTCTATGTATCTATAACTCTTATTAAAAATAGTGCCATTGGCTCTTCTATGTCTACATTAGAGGACAGACAGGCCTTCACTTAGTAGGCTCTCGTCAAAAAGATAGCAGCTTAAATCTTCCAACTTCCCTCACTGGATTGGAATGTGTTGCTGGAAAAGCGCAGCAGGTCAGGCAGCATCCAGGGAACAGGAGAATCGACGTTTCGGGCATAAACCCTTCTTCAGGAATGAGGAAAGTTTGTCCAGCAGGCTAAGATAAAAGGTAGGGAGGAGGGACTTGGGGGAGGGGCGTCGGAAATGTGATAGGTGGAAAGAGGTCAAGGTGAGGGTGATAGGCCAGACTGGGGTGGGGGCGGAGAAGTTGAAACTTTATTGCTGGAACAGCACAGCAGGTCAGGCAGCATCCTGGGTACAGGAGATTCGACGTTTCGGGCACAGGCCCTTCTTCAGGAATGTGTCCTTATAAAAGATTCCTGAAGAAGGGCCTGTGCCCGAAACGTCGAATCTCCTGTTCCCTGGATGCTGCCTGACCTGCTGTGCTGTTCCAGCAATAAAGTTTCAACTCACTTTCTCTCGCTCCCCACTCTCTCATCACCTTTTTCCCCTCCTCTTCCCCTTTTGCTACCCTTCTCCCCTGTTTTCCATTTTGCCTTTGCTTCACCCATCCCCCACATATTTTGTCACATAGCACTGGCTTCAGCCTTGGTCATTCACAGCTCCTAATCTCCCTATAATCTCTCTATGCACTGTCATTATCACCTCGTTATTGCTACCTTTGCTTCTGGAGCCATGACTCACCTTCTCTCAGCCTAGGATAAATACCTCCCTATTTCTCCCTTTTTTTAGCTTTGACAAAGGGTCAGTTAGACTCAACGTCAGCTCTTTTTCTCTCCTGTAGATGCTGCGATTTTCCAGCATTTTCTCTTTTGGTTTCAGATTCCAGCATCCACAGTAATTTGCTTTTATTCAAGACACAGTTGGATGGGTTTTTGCATGTAGGGTTATGGGGATAATGCAGGTAAGAGGAGCTGAGATGATGGACAGATCACCAACGATCTTAATGAATGGCTGAGCAGGCTCGATGGGCCAAATGGCCTACTTCTGCTTCTGTTATTATAAAACTATAAATTAGAAATCTGTAGTTTTAGCAAGCTTTTAGTCCACGTACCCAAATTTTCCTTTTTCAAAATAACCTTTGAGGAACATGAGCAACAGACTTCCTTTGCTATCATGATATACAGGTTTGTGCTCATTATTAATCACTTTTTAAGAAATCTACTGCTTTTTGTCAATGTTGAAATCTCCATCCATTGAACACTGAGCAAGTTTCAATAATAAGGATGTGCTGCAAGGCCTTGTAGTTAATCTTGTGTCTCAGTTGTCCAGTACAGTGCAGCCTACAATCAGTTGTTTAGAAAGACAGTTGTGTTGAATGGCAATATAGCAGGCCTTGCTGAGTTTTTAAGGATTAAAGGGGGAGGGAACTGTAGTTGCTTATGAAACAAGGCTCCCAAGACACACACTTCAGATATAAAATGCACAGTGCTATATCTCGTCCAGCCCATCTGTTACATTTAATTGAATAAAGTGGAGCTATCTTTTGAGTGTAATATATAAAGAGGTGCAATTTTTTAAAATGTGTTTATCAAAGGAGTTCTTGTACCATGTGAAAAGCTACATAAAAAGCAAAATAGGAATGGACCATTCAGCCCCTTGAGCCTGTTCTGCTATGCCTGTATTCCAAATCAGGAGTCTAAAGATCTTAAGGACAGGAGTAGACTGTCCAGCCACTCGAGCTTGATCTGCCATTCATAGCTGATCCGACATTCCTCACGTCCACTTCCTGCCTTTTCCTGTAATCCTTGATTTCTTTCCTGATCAAGAATTGATCAAATTCAATATTAAATATACACAAGGACTGTGCTCACACAGCTGTCTCTGTCAAGGAGTTCCAAAGACTTTCAACCCTTTGAGAGAAGAAATTCTGTCTCGTCTCGGTTTTAAATTGGCGCACCTTTATTCTGAAACTGTGCTCTCTGGTCCTAGACTCTCCCATGTGGGGGGGAGAATCCCTCATTTACCTTATCAAGCCCCTTAACAATCCTATCTGTTTCAACGAGATCACCTCTCACTTCTTAACTCGCGTGAATAGAGTCCCAACCTGTTTAGCCTTCACTCACATAAGAGCCCTTCCATACCAGGGATCATCCTTGTAAATCTTCTCTGGACTGCCTCCAATGGAACGATCTCTTTCCTTAAATAAGGAGCCAAAATTGCTCTCAGTACTCCAGATGTGATCTCACTAACTGTTGCAGTAAGATTTCGCTTCACTCATACCCCAACCCCTTTGAAATAAGAGCCAACATTCCATTAGTCTTCCTGATTACCTGCTGCATCTGTGTGCTTAGATCGCTGTGTTCTGTGTACAAATACCCCCAAGTCCCTTGGTATTGCAACGTTCTGTAGCTTTTCTCCATTTAAATTGTACTCTGTTCATGCCTCCTTTTAGATAACTATATATCCAACTCATCCTTGGAAATATTCTCCACTGCTCAAAGAATTCCAAAGATTAACTATTTTCTAACAGAAGAAATTCTCCCTTCTCTCAGTCTTAAATGACAGACCCTTTGTTTTCCAATCAGTGGGCCTCCAGTTCTAGATTTCCATCAGAAAAGGGAACATCCTTTAATTAACTCCTTAGCATCCTGTCAGTTGCAATCAGATCACTCCATGTTTTTCATAAGTATGGGCACAAATAAGCTGTACTCATCATACATCCCTAGAAGCAACTTAGTGAAACTTCTTTAAACTGCTTCTGACATTGCACCAGACTCCCTACTATCAATCCTACACCCCACCTGGCTATCTCCAGATGCCGAGAGAGACCTATCACCTTTTCAGGTTGCTATATAGCTGTTTAACACACCATGTGGCCTTCTTTGGCTTGAAGTGAGACTTTCTGTCCCATCTGAGGAGGAGCTCTGAGAGTCACTGTCAAATCAAATTTTCAGTAGCTCCCTGTCCCAGCAGTAACACTGGTGTGATAGCTAATGCTGAAACTAGTTCACAATGGCAATTGGGATGGGTTCTACAGAACGAGGCCAGCATGACCTTGGCAAGGGAAGTTGGGAAACTGGATTGGATGGTCAAAATAAAGTAGTTCCTGTGATCAGCCAGGGGTCAATTTTTCAGCTCAGGTCCACCAACCAATTTCTTTCTGGAGGAGAATAAAATTAATTGTCCTCACGATTTGTTTACCTACCTATCTATATGTTATCACTAAATTTGGCTCCAATGCACATTGTCTCTTCATCAAAGTCATTAATGTAAAGTGCGAGTAGTCAAAAGCGCTGATCCCTGTGACATTGCACTACATATAGTTTGCCAATCTGCAAATTATGTATTGATTCTCTATTACCTGATTCTTGTTAATTCCCTACCAGTGGTAATATATTACCCCAACTCTCTAACCTTTTGTATGTTTATTGAATGTCTTCTGGAGATTCAAATACTACTATCTGCTAATTCCCTGGTTTCTGCCTGCTTATTACATTCTTCAAAATCTCTAATGAATTTGCCACTCCTAGTTTCCTTTTCACCTATCATATTGACTTGTCTTGAATGGATTATGATTTTTGAACTGTCTTACTATTACTTCCTTAATTATCGATTCCAGCATTCCAACTGACCTACAATCTCCTGCTTGTTATTTATTTATTTCCATTGATACTTGCCCACTGTTATTCCTGTAAGGCTACTTTCATCCTTTTTAGTTCCTTGTCGAGCTTTCATTGTCTGTTTTATTTTAATAAATACTTTTATTAAAAAGCATTTTTAAATTTTTTACAAAACGTTTATATATAAAAAAACCCCATTAAAACAGGAAAAAAAACAGTACAAAGAACAAGGCCATAACATAGTGCCATTGTTACTAAACAACCCACTATTCTACCAAAACAAACCTATCTCCTTAACTAAAACTAAACTACAAACATATAGAATAAATACTAGCTTAAATTTCATTCAAGTTACTTAAATTAGATAATGTCTTACTACTTTATTCTGCCTTACTCATCACACCTCCACTGAGGCTCTCATCCCTGGGAGTACCCCCTATAGTACCCATATTCTTTTCCTTCCAGTCTCCTCCCCTGGGGCCCCACGGGCACCCATAAGGATTCCCACGGCTATACCACGGTCCTGACTAATATTGCCAACAAGTCAGTTTCAATATAAGTTAAAAAGGGCCGCCATGTCCTATAAAACTGTTCAGTGTTGTGGTGCACCATATTTGTAAGGTAATCTTGGGGAGATGCTCCATCAACCAGCTTACGCCACCCCATAAGATCTGGTGGTTTTTCTGACGTCCAATTTAGTAAAATGTTCTTCCTCACGCAATGGGCAAGGATATTACACAGTCTCTTCTCATGTTCCCCCAGAGAGGGCAAGTTTGGCAGACCCAAAAGAATTACTGGATCCATGTCAATTTCAATCCCCAAAATGTCCTTTAGCTCCCTTACTAAAGTACTCCAATAGCTTTGGATCTTGCAACATGACCCATAACAATGTGTGAGAGTACCTATATTAATTTTACATTTGGGACATTCATGTGACACTCCTCTCTTAAACTTAGCTAGACTTTCTGGTGCCATTTGAGCCCTGTGTAAGATCTACATTTGCATAGCCTGTGCTCTGTTACATACTGAAATTTTCCTTACATTCCCCCAGATATCTTCCCATATCATTGTCTGTTTTTATATTTTGCACTTTTTTTTGTTCTTATTTTTAACTCTTAATTTATTTTTCCCTTTAATTTCTAAACTTTTACCAAACTCTTGTCTACCACTCATTTGTTTACCTACTATTTATTTACCTTGTAACCTATTTTCGCAGTCCACTGCAGTCAACTCTTACCTTCTGTAGTTAGTTCATTTAAATTAACACGAGTTTCAGACCCAAGTTTCAGGGCGGCACGGTGGCACAGTGGTTAGCACTGCTGCCTCACAGCGCCAGAGACCCGGGTTCAATTCCCGACTCAGCCGACTGACTGTGTGGAGTTTGCACATTCTCCCCGTGTCTGCGTAGGTTTCCTCCGGGTGCTCCGGTTTCCTCCCACAGTCCAAAGATGTGCAGGTCAGGTGAATTGGCCATGCTAAATTGCCCGTAGTGTTAGGTAAAAGGGGTAAATGTCGGGGAATGGGTGGGTTGCGCTTCAGCAGGTCGGTGTGGACTTGTTGGGCCTGTTTCCACACTGTAAGTAATCTAATCTAATCTAATCAAATTTCTTAACTTCAAACTGAATGTTATGATCACTGTTACCAAGATGCCCTAGAGGCCATTAATTAATCCTGTCTCATTATGCATAGCCTAGTCTCAAATAGCCCGATCCAGAAACCATCCTACGTAGGCTCTGAGCTCATCCTTAATGCTACCACTACAAATTTTATGCACCCAGTATGTGTGAAGATTGAAGTTGCCCACAACTTTTTAGAACTTTTCTCACCAGTTTGCGTTAGTTAGTGATTCATATCGGGCTTCTAAGCTACTCTCAATTGATACCACTTTCTTTGGCTGTTTATTGTTACTGCCCAAACTTATTCAATTCTTGATCTTTGATCATTCCTCACTACCGATCTCATATTTTATTAACAGAGCTAGACAGCCACGTTTACCCTTCTTCATATCTTTTCTGCTGAGTAACCCACCTGATCCTCAACATCTGTGGAATGTGGTGGAAAACTCCCCACTGGCTGGATGTGTGCCACTCCAAAAATACTCGTCGTATGACATTACCAAAGATAAAGCAGCCCACTTGTTTGGCATCACGTTCCACCATCTAACAGGCTTAAACATTTACTCCGTCCACCACTAATGCAAAGTGGCAAAGGTGTGTGTCGTATATAGAAGATCACAGTAGCAGTTCTGCAAGGCTCTTTCAAAAGCATCTTCCAAACTTGCAACCTCCACCAGTTAGAGTAATAAGGTCTGCAAATGCATGTAACAAAACCCTTGCAAATTTCCCTCCAAGCTACATGCCATCCTAACTTTGAATATTGTTTCATTGTTGTGCAGGTAAAACCCTGAAGCTCATTCTTCAACAGCACGCTGTTTGCCCCTGTATCACATGGACTTTCATCACTACCAGCTTCTCAAGGGTAGTTAGGGGTGGTAACATATGCTGGCCTTGTTAATCACACTGACTTACCCATGAGGAATAAAAGAAACATCAAGTTTCTGAGTTTGATTTTCTGTTGAAGCTGTACTCTGTCAAGTACAAAGCTCTGTGCTTTGTGTTAGCAAAATTGTGCCAACTTGCATTTGCTGCAATGTGAGGACTCTGTTTTTAAATCTCGATATTAAAATTAGGGGCAAAGCTTTTTACCTTCAAACCTTTAAAACTGCAAGCAAATCTGTTGCCACTTTTTGCAATGACTGACTAAAGCAAATTTCGTTTTGGGAGATACTGACTAGAGCAGATTTTACCTTGTGATAATAAACTTCTAATTCACAGGTAGCACAGGCAAATGTCAAATAAACTTCATCTTGATGCTCAGAAAAATTAATTTAATATCACTAATTAAAGCCATCAAAGTGAACAGTTTTATTCAAATTCTTATTCCAGTCCACATGTTCCTTTGCCGCAACTGTTACTCGTTCTTGCTGAGGTTTTAGTTTTGGAAGTTGGAGTGCATTTCTGCTGATGCTTCAGCTTAATTTCTTGCTAATCGGCATAAATGGAATCTTGTTCTACTTAATCTTATGAAATGGCAATTATTATGTATTACTTTGGCTTTAGGTCTGCCACATTTTCTCTTATTTTAATGATGCTTATGGACCACTTGGGGAGTCAGTTAGCTCAGTTGGCCAGGTGGCTGGTTTGTGATGCAGAGTGATATGTCACAATGGGGTGGCATGGTGGCACAGAGGTTATCACTGCTGCCTCATAGTACCAGGGACCCAGGTTCAATTCCAGCCTTGTGGATGACTGTCTGTGGAGTTTGCACATTCTCCCCATGTTAGTGTGGGTTTCCTCTGGGTGCTCCGGTTTTTTTCCCAGGTTAATTTGAGCGTGATAAATTTCCCTGCAGTGCCCAGGGACATACAGGTGTGTTAGCCATGGTAAGTGCGGGTAATGGGTATGGGGTGGATCTGGGTAGGATGCTCTTTAGAGGGTTGGTGCAGACTCGATGGATCAAATTGCCTCTTTCTTCACTGTAGCAATTCTGTGATACAAACATTTTGGGTCAATTCTTGCACTGGCTGAGGTTACTGTGAAGGATTCTCCTTCTTGACCTTTCCCCTTGCCTGAGGTGTGGAGACCCTCAACTTAAGCCATCAGTCGTGACTCTGTCTACCTCTTTCTCTGTCTCTCTTTCTAATGAGATAGCGTCCCTATAGTCTGGTAAGACTATGACATTCACCTTAACATTCACAGACCACCAAATGGAGCAAAGGTTCAGATTGTTCTGAGCACAGTAACATGCAATATGAGGACTGAAAGAGGCATCTGAAATAAAATATTGCTTCAATTTGGGTGATTCGACAGTTCCTTTAACTCTTGGTATGTTCACTGTATGATTGAAACTGATGTAGAATGTGATATTGTATTTTCAAATGTGATAGTGCCTTATTCATTTGTGGTCTGTTGTATTAGAAAGTGAAAAGTAATAGCTGTTGTTTTGTACAGTGAATTAAATATTAATGAATCTAAAATGGATATAAAACCCAGCAGATTAATTTAAGGACACATGAATCATTCTACCATTTGGATCATACTATAAATGTTATGGCCACTTTTTTCTGATGGTTCAGCAAGTTGAATGTGTTGAAAAGAGCTGTTAGAATATGAAGTATGTAACTGAATGACTCTATGACACCATTTTAAAAAAAAGTTTTGATTTTATTTTCCTTTTTAACCTTAGGTGTTATGCTTGCATCTGAAAAGGTTTCATTGGACAGCTTATCTGCGAAATAAGATAGATACATATGTAGAGTTCCCTCTACGAGGTCTAGACATGAAGTGCTTCTTATTGGAGGTAAATATATTCTGATATATTTTATCACTATATTTATACAAGGATGTAAATATTGCAGAATATGTTCTCTATCTGAAATCCTTATCAAGTCTTGCAGTGCTGTGCCCAGCCCTTCTGTGCGTATTTCATGTCCTCTACAGAGAGGCCCTTTTCCTGCTGGATTCTTCCACTTACACACTATAATTTCAAGGAAAAGCCAGAACAGTTGTAGAAAAACACCAAAAATGGCATTTTTGCAATTTCCCCAGGTTTCTGTGGTTTTCTGCTGTAATTTTGATAATTGATTATGAGACCCTCTGTGGTAATTCACCATTATATTAAGTCTTACAATAGATACACTTAAATTTCACATTCGTTTCCTGGAATGCCTTCCCCATCAAATGTTTTCTTAATAGCTTTTGGGAAGAGTTTGTTGTCTGCCAAACTGAGTAACATCCTAGGAGACAACATGAAAATTGATGGTGGTGTTGATAGTAAGGAGGATGGTCTCAGGCTACAGTTCAATATTGATCAGCTGGTAAATTGGGCTGAGCAATGGCAGATGGAATTTAATCCTGATAAGTGTGAGGATTTCCACAGTGAATGATAGGTCCATTGGAAATGCTGAGGAGGAAAGGGACCTTGATGTATAAGTCCATAGATACCAGAAGGTTTTAGCACAAGTCGTCCGGGTTGTGAAGAAGGAAATTGGGATCCGCTCCTTCGTTAGTCACTGTGTGGAATACAGAAGCAATGAAATGCTCTTGCAACTTTATAGAGCATTGGAGTGGATTGCAGTGGAGAGGGTACAGAGAAGCCTCACAGCACCAGGGTCCCAGGTTCGATTCCAGCCTCGGGCAACTGTGTGGAGTTTGCACATTCTCCCCGTGTCTGCGTGGGTTTCGTCCCACAGTCCAAAGATGTGCAAGTTAGGTGAATTGGCCATGCTAAATTGCCCATAGTTTTCGGTGCATTAGTCAGGGGTGAATGTAGGGGAATGGGTCAGTGTGGACTTGTTGGGCCGAAGGGCCTGTTTCCACACTGTAGGGAATCTAATCTAAAAAGATACACCTGGGTTTTGCCAGCGATGGAAAGTTTCAGTTATCAGGAGAAATTGGGTAGGCTGGGGTTGCTTATCTTGGAACAAAGGAGGGTGAGGGGAGATCAGGTTGAGGTATGCAAAATTGAGGCATAGATAGGGTTGATAGTGAGAATCTTTTCCCCATGGTAGATGTGTCTAAGAACCAGAGGCTTAAGTTTAAGGTGAGAACTATGTGCTTTAGAGTGAATCTGAGGAAAATGTTTCTACCCAGAGGGTGGTAGAACTGTGGAACGAACAGTCTGAGCGGGTGGTGGAGGCAGGTACTTTTGCAGCATCTGTATGAGCACTTAAAATACTAGGGAGTTTAGTATAGTATAGGTTATGGACCAAGTTCAGATAATTAGGATTAGTATAATTTGGAGTTAATTGGTCAGCATAGACATGGTGAACTGTTTCTATGCTGTGTGGTTCTGTCTCTATCTGCTATCTGCATGCCCCACAGCATAATTTCATACACCAGTCTTAAAATGCTATTTGCTTCTCTTGCAATAAACATCATACTCTACAGTTCTCTGACAAAACAATGAACCAAGTGACCTTCGAGCTCATATTTACTTGATAACTGTTAAACATTTCTGCTAGACAATCCAAATCAATCCCAGAAGTGACTCATCAGTCATTTGAAGAATGTAGTGCAATGGCATCTTAAAGTCATAAAGATTTACCACTCAGCTGTAAAAATGTTTTGAAAAAAATATGATTGGGGACCTGACTGGTTGCATTTGGCCAGGTGAAAGTTAGACAGTGATGAGTAACTTTCACACGAGTAAATTTGGTATACAGTCAGACCTCATTGTCCTCCACTATTCACACACATGTTGTCCAAGTAATATGTAGGATCAGATGTGCTCTCAAGCAAGTATTTTTAGAAATAGTGAGGTGAAAGAAACATTTCAAATTTTATTGAAACCTTGAAAGCGATTTAGTAGGCTTGAAAGTATCTGTGTAAAGAGAAATTTTGAGTTTCAATATTTGAATATCTTTCATAGTTGGCACACAGGAGAAAGTATTTCAGCCCAATCTGAGTGTGCTAACTCTCTGAAAGAGCAGTTTACCTGGTGCCGGTCCCCGGCTTCTTAAGCAATCCCACACATTCATTCTGATCAGCAATCTCCCTTTGCTTCAATTGAGGCTGCTTCCACCACACACTCTTGCAGTGCATTCCAGATTTCAACCGCTCACCACTGACAAAGTTTTTGCTCATGTTAGAATCACTGTCCACACTGACCCTCTGAAGAGTAACCCAAGACAGACCCATTCCCCTACATTTACCCTGGGCTAATGCACGTAACCTACACATCCCTGACCACCATGAGCAGTTTAGCATGGCCAGTTCACCTAACCTGCACGTCTTTGGACTATGGGAGGAAACCCACACAGACATGGGGAGAATGTGCAAACTCCCACAGACGGTCGCCTGAGGCAGGAATCAAACCCGTGTTCCTCGCATTGTGAGGCAGCAGTGCTAACCACTGAACCACCATTAGCTTCCTTTGCCAACTGCCTTAAATCTGCACTCTGTAGTTTTTGAGGCTTCCAGCAATGGGAACAATTTCTCTCTACCCAGACCCCTTGATTTTGGATGCCTATATTAAATTTCTGTAAAACGTCTCTTCTCCAATGAAACAGTCGCACGTTCATCAATCAGTAACTGAAGTGCCTCATTCTTGTGAATCTTTTCTGCACCCTCTCTCATGCCTTTATGTACTTCCTAAAATGCGGCCAGAACAAGTGCAATACTTCAGTTGAACTCAAATAATATTTTACACATGTTTAGCATAACCTCCATGCTTTTGTACTGTATGTCTTAAATGATCAAGCCCAGGATATTTTGTCAAACATTCTCTCAACCTGTCCTTCAACCTTCAATAATTTATGCACACTTGCTATAGGCTCCTCTGGTCTTGTTACCCCCCTTTTGGGTTATACCCTTTAGTTAATATTGTGCCTCCATGATCTTCCTACCAATATGAATCAGCCTGTTTTGTGTTCCTTTGAGGTTCTACAGTACCTTCCTCATAACTCATAATGGTCCCAAGTTTTGTGCCATTCACAGATTTTTAAAATGTGCCCTGTATCCATGGTCTAGGTTACTAATATATCAGGAAGAGCAGGGGTCCTAACACACTCCTGAGGAACTTAAAGTCATAGAGATGTACAGCGTGGAAACAGACCCTTCGGCCAACTCATCCATGCCGACCAGATATCCCAACCCAATCTAGTCCCACCTGCCAGCACCCGGTCCATATCCCTCCAAACCTTTCCTATTCATATACCCATTCAAATGCCTCTTAAATGTTGCAATTAGACCAGCCTCCACCACATCCTCTGGCAGCTCATTCCATACATGTACCACCCTCTGCGTGAAAAAGTTGCCCCTTAGGCCTCTTTGATATCTTTCCTCTCTCACCCTAAACCTAAACCTATGCCCTCTAGTTCTGGACTCCCCAATCCCAGGGAAAATACTTTTATCTATTTATCCTATCCATGCCCCTCATAATTTTGTAAACCTCTATAAGGTCACCTCTCAGCCTCCGACGCTCCAGGGAAAACAGCCCCAGCCTGTTCAGCTTCTCGCCTGTAGCTCAAATCCTCCAACCCTGGCAACATCCTTGTAAATCTTTTCTGAACCCTTTCAAGTTTCACAACATCTTTCCATTAGGAAGGAGACCAGAATTGCACGCAATATTCCAACAGTGGCCTAACCAATGTCCTGTACAGCCGCAACATGACCTCCCAACTCCTGTACTCAATACTCTGACCAATAAAGGAAAGCATACCCGAAAGCATACCAAACGCCGCCTTCATTATCCTATCTATCTGTGACTCCACTTTCAAGGAGCTATGAACCTGCACTCCAAGGTTTCTTTGTTCAGCAAGGTCCCTAGGACCTTATCATTAAGTGTATAAGTCCTGCTAAAATTTGCTTTCCCAAAATGCAACACCTCGCATTTATCTGAATTAAACTCCATCTGCCACTTCTCAGCCCATTGGCCCATCTGGTCCAGATCCTGTTGTACTCTGTGGTAACCCTCTTCGCTGTCCACTACAACTCCAGTTTTTGTGTCATCTGCAAACTTACTAACTGTACCTCTTATGCTCGCATCCAAATCATATATGTAAATGACAAGAAGTAGAGGATCCAGCACAGATCCTTGCGGCACTCCACTGGTCACGGGCCTCCAGTCTGAAAAACAACCCTCCACCACCACCCTCTGTCTTCTACCTTTCAGCCAGTTCTGTATCCAAATGGCTAGTTCTCCCTTTATTCCATGAGATCTAACCTTGCTAATCAGTCTCCCATGGGGAAGTCCATATAGATCACATCTACTACTCTGCTCTCATCAAAAAACTCAGTCAAGTTTGTGAGACATGATTTCCCATGCATAAAGCCATGTTGACTATCCCTAATCAGTCCTTGCCTTTCCAACTACATGTACATCCTGTCCCTCAGGATTCCCTCCAACAACTTGCCCACCACCGAGGTCAGGCTCACCGGTCTATAGTTCCCTAGCTTGTCTTTACCGCCCTTCTTAAACAGTGGCACCACATTTGCCAACCTCCAGTCTTC
>NC_057749.1:505040-525240 GCF_004010195.1 Chiloscyllium plagiosum
CTTTTTCCCCGGGTACAATAGAGTGTTACAAGGGGACATAAATTTAAGGTAAAGGGTGGAAGGTATAGGGGAGATGTCAGGGGTGGGTTCTTTACCCAGAGAGTGGTGGGGGCATGGAATGTGCTGCCTGTGGGAGTGGTAGAGTCAGAATCTTTGGTGACCTTTAAGCAGCAATTAGATAGGTACATGAATGGGTGCTTAAGTGTTTGGCACAAAAGGGCGGCACGGTGGCACAGTGGTTAGCACTGCTGCCTCACAGCGCCAGAGACCCGAGTTCAATTCCCGCCTTAAGCGACTGACTGTGTGGAGTCTGCACATTCTCCCCGTGTCTGCGTGGGTTTCCTCCGGGTGCTCCGGTTTCCTCCCACAGTCCAAAGATGTGCAGGTCAGGTGAATTGGCCATGCTAAATTGTCCGTAGTGTGAGGTAAGGGTTATGGGTGGGTTGTGTTTCTGCGGGTCGGTGTGGACTTGTTGGGCCGAAGGGCCTGTTTCCACTCTGTAAAGTAATCTAATCTAATCTAAAAAAACATCGTGGGCCGAAGGGCCTGTTCTGTGCTGTATTGTTCTATGTTCTATGGTCTATCCATTTCCATCACGATTTTAAAACGAATAGAATTATGGTCGCTGGCCCCAAAGTGCTCCCCAATGACACTTCAGTCACCTGCCCTGCCTTATTTCCCAAGAGTAGGTCAAGTTTTGCACCTTCTCTAGTAGGTACATCCACATACTGAAACAGAAAATTGTCTTGCACGCACTTAAGAAATTCCTCTCCATCTAAACCTTTACACTATGGCAGTCCTAGTCGATGTTTGGAAAGTTAAAATCCCCGACCATAACTAGCTTATTATTCTTACAAATTGCTGAGATCTCCTTACAAGTTTGTTTCTCAATTTCCCTCTGACTATTAGGGGGTCTATAATACAATGCCAATAAGGTGATCATCCCTTTCTTATTTCTCAGTTCCACCCAAATAACTTCCCTGGATGTATTTCCGGAAATATCCTTCCCCAGCACAGCTGTAATGCTATCCCTTATCAAAAATGCCACTCCCCCTCCTCTCTTGCCTCCCTTTCTATCTTTCCTGTAGCATTTGTATCCTGGAACATTAAGCTGCCAGTCCTGCCCATCCCTGAGCCATGTTTCTGTAATTGCTATGATATCCCAGTCCCATATTCCTAACCATGCCCTGAGTTCATCTGCCTTTCCTGTAAGACCCCTTGCATTGAAATAAATGCAGTTTAATTTATTAGTCCTACCTTGTCCCTGCCTGTCCTGACTGTTTGATTCTCTTCTGTTCTCAACTGTACCAGTCTCAGATTGATCTCTTTCCTACTAACTCCCTGGGTCCAATCCCCCCAACTTACTAGTTTAAATCCTTCCAAGCAGTTCTAGCAAATTTTCCTGCCAGTATATTAGTCCCCTTCCAATTTAGGTGCAATCCGTCCTTCTTGTACAGGTCACTTCTACCCTAAAAGAGATTCCAATGATCCAAAAACGTGAGTCTTTCTCCCATACATCAGCTCCTTAGCCATGCATTCATCTGCTCTATCCTCCTGTTCCTGCCCTCACTAGCTCGTAGCACTGGGAGTAATCCAGATATTACTACCCTTAAGGACCTCCTTTTTAGATTTCAGCCTAACTCTCTCTAATCTCCCTTCAGAATCTCAACCTTTTCCCTTCCTTTGTCGTTGGTTCCAATGTAGACAATGACCTCTTGCTCGCTCCTCTCCCCCGTGAGAGCATTCTGCACCCTCTCTGAGACATCCTTGATCCTGGCATCAGGGAAACAACAAACCATTCTGCTTTTTCTCTGCTGGCCACAGAGAAGTCTGAACCTTTCGCCAATCTGAAACAAAATTGTCCACCACTCATCAAAAAAAACTTGAACAAGTTATTTCAACACAAGTTGTCTTTAATAAATTGCATGGCTTTGTTAATTAATTAACCCACAATTGTTGAGGTAACCATCATTTTCATCCCAATTGTAATTTCTAGCAACTTCACCACCACCTTGGTTAATCTGACTGGCCTGCAGTTGCTGGCTTCCTTTTGAACAAATGTGTAAAAGGGTTCATATATTTCAGTCCTCTGGCACTACCTAGAGTCTAAGAAAGAGTTAAAAATTATATCCAGTGCTGCCTCAACTTCCATTCTCAATACTTTAATGCCTTAATACCTTAGATGCATCTCATCTCGTGGAAATGTTTTCAACTCCAGGAATAGACCACATTCCCAATGTGGTGAAAGTAGATACTGCTGATGCTGGAGATTAGAGTCAAGATTAGAGTGGTGCTGGAAAAGCGGAGCAGAAAAATCAATGTTTCGGGCAAAAGCCCTTCATCAGGTTGCCCTTCGAGCAAAAGCCTTCCTGATAAGGGCTTTTGCCCGAAATGTCAATTTTCCTGCTCCTCGGATGGATGCTGCCTGACCTGCTGTACTTTTCCAGCACCATTCTAATCTTGACCCCGCATTTCTAATACCATCAGCTTTTCAATTTTAAACCTTTCAAGAGGCTGACTACTTTTTTACCATGATTTATTTACATGGCATTTATACCTTGACGAAGTCAGAAGCAAAGTATTTATTTAGTTCCTCAATCATGTCCTTGCCTCCAAGAGTAAACTTTTTGCCTGAATCTGTCCTACTCTTCATTTTACCACCTTTTTGCGATATATGTACTTGTAGATGGCTTTTGATTTTCTTTTTATATTAGCTGCTAATCTCTTCTCAAATTCTTTCTGCTTCTGTAAATAGCTATTGTGGGCTGCACGGTGGCACAGTGGTTAGCACTGCAGCCTCACAGCGCCAGAGACCTGGGTTCAATTCCCACCTCAGGCAACTGTGTGGAGTTTGCACATTCTCCCCATGTCTGCATGGGTTTTCTCCCACAGTCCAAAAATGTGCAGGTTAGGTGAATTGGCCTTGCTAAATTGCCCATAGTGTTAGGTGAAGGGGTAAATGTAGGAGAATGGGTCTGGGTAGGTTGCTCGTCGGTATGGATTTGTTGGGCCGAAGGGCCTGTTTCCACACTGTAAGTGATCTAATCTAATCCTAAATTCCTCTCTGAACCTTCCATGTTCAGTCTGATTCTCCATCTGATGTCTGATATAAGCACACTTTTTCTTCACTATCTTTATTTTTGTCATCCAGGAAACTTGAATTTGTTTCTGCCCAACCTTTTCCTTCTTTGGCAATATATATTGGCTTTGGCACAACTCTCCCTTTTTTTAAAGACAGCCCTTGTTCAGCTACAGTCCTGCCTGCCAATCTTTGGGGTTCTGACTCATGAAATCATTCTGGCCTTATTGGTCTTAGTGGTCCCAGCTCTGTCTTGATGCAATCTGTCCAGCCTGTACAGGTCTTATCTCCCCAGAGCCAGTCCACTATTCCAGGAATTTAAATCCTATCCTCTTGAACTATCTTTCTTTACCTTACTAAACCTTACTTCTTTTGAGGTCCTGCTGTTAATTTCCGATGTAACTTTCCAAATTCGAACTGCAGGACAGCATCCCTCATTTCTACTTGTGTCATTGGTACTAATATGACCATGACTGTGGCTATTCACTTTCCGTCCTCTGGGTGCTCTGCAATATTTTGGTGGAGTCAGGGCAGTAATGCCCATCCCTTTGTCCTCCCTCCTCACTTTCTACCCTCTCACCAGGAATCACAGTGGTGCAGGAGGCCAAACGGCCCCTCATGCCTGGGGTGGCTCTGTTATCTTGTACCAAGCTCCTGCCTTTTCCTCATATCCCTGCACACCATTACTAATAAAAAAAAATCTAACATCCTCTTGAATATCTCATTTGAACCTTCCTCTACAACATATTAGGTAGAGAATTCCATATTCTAAAAATTCTGTGAAAAAGTTATTTCTCACATTACCCTGCTTCATTTACACACCATTTTAAATCTATGCCTGCTTGTTCTTCTTTTCTTTCCAAGCTTCAAGCAGGAAACACTTCACCCTGTCTACTTTGACTATGCCCATTCATGACTTTGAAAACCTTAATCAGGTCACCTCTTAATCTGTCTTTTCCAGGACAAACAGATCCACCTCCTTTAAACTATTCTCATTGCTGAAGTTTCTTATCCCTAGAATGGTTCTTGTAAATTGCTTCTCTCCTCCCTCCAGTGTACTTACATCTTTCCTATAATGTTTTCACCCATAACTGTATATACAGTACTCCAGCTGAGGTCTAACACACATCTTGTTCAAATTAAACATCACCACCTTGCCCCTATTAATAAACTTGAGAACAGTGTCTGCTTTATTTACTGCTGTCCTGCCACATTCCAATCAAAGTGCATCATCTCACACTATTCTGCAAAAAGTTTCATCTGCCCACTTCACCAACTTGTCAATGTCCTTTTAGTGTTCACCTTCACAGTTTACAGTTCTTCCATGTTTCACTTCACCTGCAAACTTGGAAACTGTCCCCTGTACACCAAGGTCCAGGAGAGAGGAGAACAATGGCCAAATACAGATCCCTGGGGAAATCCACTGCAAACCTTCCTTGGCCTGAAAAATATCCATTGACCATTACTCTCTGTTTTTGATCACTCTTCCAACTTTGTACTATGTTGGTCATGATATAAAAGGGACAGTGACAACAACTTTCTTCACAATTCTGCTCAGTGGCATTTTAAACAATGCCACTGTCCCATCTGTCATCCTCCATCCATCTGTTGGCCTCAGTTGCAGATGTGACCCTTACTGTATTATTAAAACAGAGAAAGATTTGCCACATTTTCAAAGTGAAACAAGCTATGAAATTCTGAGAGAGGATGCTCAATGAATCAGGTAAGGTTACAGGTTGGGACATGAAAATTGTGGGAATAGTCTAGGTAAGTTTACAGGTCAGGACGTGGAGAATATGGGAATGAGTTAGGTAAGGTTACAGGTCAAATGTGAAGAATGTGGAAATACGAGTAGCATTACAGGTTGAGATGAGAATGTGGGAGTGGGTCAGGTAAGATTTCATGTGGGAATGAGGAGAATGTGGGAATTTGTCAGGTAAAATTACAGATTGAGATGTGGAAAATAGTGAATCAGCTGATGAAGCGAAAAATGTAATAACATCTGACTGTCTTAAAAGATGTTTGCACTTTTATTTTACCCTATTCTAGCCCGAGAACAGTGGTCCAGAAAGTTGCCTCTATGACCTTGCAGCTGTGGTGGTGCATCATGGTTCGGGGTGAGCATGTTTGTTTTTAGTGTCTTCGATTTGAGGGTTTACATACAATTGGCAAACACTCTTTGTGATGTACAGGTAGTTCTCCTATAATGCCGTGATTGTGTTCCAGCGAAACCTCGTTAAATAGAAAATCACTTAATGGAAATAATGGGACCTTTGGGAGAAGTGGGTTTAGGAGTAGACCAGCAAAGAATATCATTCACAATTGCTTAAAAATCACCCAAAAGTCTAACGCAAAGTATAATACAGCCTGAATGAAGGTTGAAATCCTATTTATTAATGAAACAAAAGTAAATTTAACACAGTACATTTAAGAAATGTAAGAAAGCTGCTTTCTGTACAGTATCTCTCTCAGAAAGCTGCTCTGTCACCAGCTGACATCAACTCATGTGCAGGACAGCACAGAAGCCAGCGCTAACACCACACATATACAGGACAGCACAGAGACCAGCGCTGACACCACGCATGTGCAGGGCAGCACGGAGGTCAAAACAATGACTGCAGATGCTGGAAACCAGATGCTGGAATAAAGGGCTTTTGCCCGAAACGTCGATTTTACTGCTCCTCGGATGCTGCCTGAACTGCTGTGCTCTTCCAGCACCACTAATCCAGGAAAGCACGGAGACCAGTGCTGGCACCATGCATGTGCAGGACAGCATGGAAGCCAGCGCTAACATCACGCATGTGCAGAATGGCACAAAGGCCAGCGCTAACACCACACATACGCAGGACGCACGGAGCCCAGCGCTGACACCACACATGTGCAGAATGGCAAAAGACCAGCGCTGACATCACGCATGTGCAGAATGGCACAAAGACCAGCACTGACACCATGCATGTGCAGAATGGCACAAAGACCAGCACTGACACCACACATGTGCAGAATGGCACAAAGACCAACGCTGACACCACGCATTTGCAGAATGGCACAAAGACCAGCACTGACACCATGCATGTGCAGAATGGCACAAAGACCAGCACTGACACCACGCATGGAATGGCACAAAGACCAGCACTGACACCACGCATGTGCAGAATGGCACAAAGACCAACGCTGACATCACGCATGTGCAGAATGGCACAAAGACCAGCACTGACACCATGCATGTGCAGAATGGCACAAAGACCAGCACTGACACCACGCATGTGCAGAATGGCACAAAGACCAACGCTGACACCACGCATTTGCAGAATGGCACAAAGATCAGCGCTAACACCACACATACACAGGACAGCACGAAGTCCAGCGCTGGCACCATGCACATGCAGAATGGCACAAAGATCAGCGCTAACACCATGCATGCACAGGACAGCATGGATCCCAGTGCTAACACCACGCATGTGCTGAATGGCACAGAGACCAGCGCTAACACCATGCATGTGCTGAATGGCACAGAGACCAGTGCTAACACCACGCATGTGCAGAATGGCACAGAGACCAGCGCTAACACCACGCATGTGCAGAATAGCGCAAAGACCAGCGCTAACACCACACATATGCAGGACATCACGGAGCTCAGCGCTGACACCACGCATGCGTAGGACAGCACGGAGCCCAGCACTGACACCATACGTGCAGAATGGCACAAAGACCAGCGCTAGCATCGCTCATGCGCAGAACAGCATGAAGACTGGCACCGACGTCACACATATGTGGAGCAGCACAGACCTTGGCATTGTGCAGAACTGCATGGAGATTTCAGCACGGATGTTGGTGCATGCGCAGAAGGAAGCACAGGAAATCATCCCTGCTGGAACCTATTGCCAACAGATGTAAGCATTCTTGAAAACACTGTTCCCAAATTCATCAGCAATATTATAGCCAAATCATGCTGCCAAAACACAACTTATCCGAGAACTACCTGTACTTGAGTAAAAAAGTTATTCTAATATTTAAATAATGTGACAAATGCATTGCATTTTGTAGTGAAAACATGCCAGAGAATCCAGTCCAGAGCCAAGACAATGCTTGACCTGTTTAAGTAGTGTGCAATTCTCTAATTGAGATACTAGTCTGATTTTTCCCCCAATAATGATATTGAATTTACTTTAGTTTATTTAATAACTCTTGTCACGTCTAGTTTGACCATAATGCCATTATGAATCCTTATGTTTTCTAAGTAGTCCTGATTCTACATATACTCAGTCGGTGATTTTGAAAAGCTGAAGGCTTTGGTGAAAGACTTTAAATTACTTAAGGAGGCTCGATGAGGTGGATTGGGGGAGAATGATTCCTGTTATGGGGAAGACATATCTGTATGTGTACATCTGCAAATACTTCAATGAGAAAAATTGATTGGTCTTTGTATTTTGTCGGTGATAATTGTCTTATTTTAAACTAAAAGTGCTGGACAAACTTAACAGATGTGGCAACATCTGTGGAGAGAAAAACAGTTAACATTTTGAGTCTAGTGACTCTTCGTCAGAACTGTAAGTTGCTGGGAAATGGTGATAGTTGTATGATAATGGAGGGTGGGAGGGAAGAGAAGTGAGATGAATAGATGGAGGTGATTCCCAGAGAGAGAGAAAAGAAAGCACACAAAGGGATTAATGATAGTAGAGGATTGGCTGTGGGGGAAGCAATCCATGCAGAGCAGGACCAGTCCTGAGTAGTGTTCCCAAACAAAGAGACCTTGGAGTGGAGGTTCACTGTTCCTTGAAACTGGAGTCACAGTAGACAGGTTTGGTATGCTTGCCTTTATTGGTCAGTGCATTGAGTATAGGAGTTGAGAGGTCATGTTGCCACTTTTGGAATATTGCATGCAGTTGTGGTCTCCTTCCTATCATAAGGATGTTGTTAAACTTGAAAGGGTTCAGAAAAGATTTATAAGGATGTTGCCAGGATTGGAGGGTTTCAGCTATAGGGAGAAGCTGAATAGGCTGGGGCTTTTATCCATGGCATGTCAGAGGCTGAGGGTTAGTTGGTTGATTTGATTTATTGTCATATATACTAAGTACAGTGAAAAGTTTTGCTTACAAGTAGTACAGGTAGATCATAGTAAGCAAGGACATACCCATCGTAGGGTGAAGTAAACTTGTACAGTGAGACATGACATCATACAGGACAAACACGAATCAGGATCAATATTATCAAGATCAGCATTATTTGAAGTTAGAGAGTCCATTCAGCAGTCTAATAATGGCAGGGAAGAAGCTATTCTTGAACCGGTTGGAGTGTGTGTTCACGCTTCTGTATCTTCTGCCTGACAGAAGAAGTGGTAGGAGAGCATTACCAGGGTGGGATGGGGTTTTGATGATGATAGCAATCTTTCCGAGGCAGCAAGAGGTGTAAATGGAGCCCATGGATAGTGCTGAAAAAAATAAATGCTGGAGATCGCAGCGGACTAGAAGCATTTGTTTTCAGTACAGATTCCAGCATCTGCAGTAATTCACTCAAAGGATGAAAGATTGGCTTCAGTGATAGTCTAGGTTGTGCACACAACCTTCTGTAGCTTCTTACAGTCCTGGGCAGAGCAGGTCCATTATGCACCCAGATGGTATGCTTTCTGTGGTGCATCTGTAAAAATTGGTGAACGTACTTATGGGCAAACCGAATTTTGTAAAAGACCTGAGGAAGAAGTGGCATTGCTCGGCCTTCTTGACTATCACATCTACATGGGAAGTCCAGGGCAAGTTTCAGAGTGACCTTTATAGGATTTTATAAAATCATTAGGGGTGAATAGTCAAGGTCTTTTCCCTAGGTTACAGAATTCCAAAATGTTTAAGGTAAGTAGGAAAAAATTTAAAAGGTATTTAACGAGCAACATCTTCACACAGAGGGTGGTGCATATATGGAATGAGCTCCCAGAGGAGGTGGTGGAGCTGGTATACTTACAATATTTAAAAAGCATCTGGATGGGTATATGAATAGGAAGGGTATAGAGAGATATCGGCCAAATGCTGGCAAATGGGACCAGGTCAGTTTAGGATATCTGATTAGTATGGGCAAGTTGGACTGAAGAGTCTGTTTTGTACATCTCTGACTTTATATATGGATGAGGAATGGACATAGAGGGAGGTGTTCATGTTCTGAAATTGTAAAACTCATTGTCAGGGCTGATAAGGTGCCTAGACAGAAGATGAGGTTTTGTTCCTCCAGCTTGTGTTGAGCTTCAGTAGAACACTGTGGCAGACCTGAGACACAAATGTTGGCATAGGAATATGGTGAAGTGTTGAAGTGGGAGACAACTGGAAATTCAGTGTCATTTTTATGGATATCATAGAAGTGTTCCATAAAGTGGAAGCTAGAATTTGTTTTGTCTTCAGTAAAAGTCCTGCACTAACTAGTAGTTCTGCTGAGCTGTTCATCTGTCGTTTTAATAAACTGCAAGTTCAAATTCCTGTATGTTACAGCTAAATTACTGGCTTTCTCTATCTGATGTTGGATAAATGTGATCCTTGTAGTAGCCAGTACAACAGGTTTTAGAGCTGTAGAGATGTATACTAAACATTATTTACATCAGGAAGTGCCTAGAAATGACTGTGAATAGAAATGGTGAGATCCAAAAGAATGGGAAAGCTCTGACCTTTAACATTTTAATGCTTGCTTTCATTTGTGTAACCTGATGACATATTGGCAACCCAATGAACTGCAATTTCGGAACCAAATGTTTTCCACAAGACAAAATTAGTTCATTTGAAAAAAATGCCCGTTGACTAAATTATTTATGAAATTGTCTCTTATTACTACAAACAGTTTAATTTGGAAATCTATTCTAGTAATTCTTGTATTCAGGAAACAATAAGGCCCAACCGACACCCATACCCCATGAAAAAAAATTAATGAATTAAAAAAAACTTCCATTTGTAATTTCAATTACTTTTCAAACAACATTGTTAAAAGGTCCATTTGAGCTTCTTTCATTTACTGTTTCCCCAATATAACCATTACAGCACAGAAAAGGCCCTCTGATCCATTAAGTCTTCACTGACATAATTACCATGAAAAATGCGCTAATCCCAATTGCCTACACTTGTCCCATGTCCTTAAATGTTATGATATTTGAAATATTCATCCAAGTATGTTTTAAAATTTATAAGGTTTCCAACCTCCACTACTTTCCTGGGAGTGCATTCCAGATTCCCACCGCCACTGAGTGAAACATTTTTTTTCAACTAAATCCACTCTGAATCTCTTGCCGCTTTACCCTAAAACTATGCCCTCTCGTGTTTGACCCCTCAACCAAGGGGAACTGCTGTTCTCTATTCATCCTGTTTATTTCCCTCGTAATCTTATATACCTCAATTATGCACTTCCACCCCAGTTCTCTCTGCTCTAAAGAAAACAATCCAAGCCTATCCAATCTTTCCTTATAGCTCAATTTCTCCATCCCAGACAATATCCTGGTCAACCTTCTGTGTATCTCCTAGGGAGAAACTTTTTCCCTCAGAGAGATCATTAACCAAGGGGCACAGTTTCAAGGTAAGGAGCAGGATATTTAGATGGGATTTGAGGAAAATTTTCTTTTTCTGTAGAGGGTTGTGACTGTTTCAAGCTCCTGCTTACAAGGGTGGTAAGAGGCAGGAACCTCAAGACATTTAAGAGCTACTTAAATTGAAACGCTAAACTGCCGAATTCTGGAAAGTGGGATTAGAATAGATAGATGTTTGAAACTCCTTAGTGTGTCACTGGGTCTGATTCCTAGAATGCCCTTCCTAAAAGTACTGAGAGAACACCTATACCAAAGGGATTGTAGCAGTTTGAGGAGATAGCTCACTATCATCTCCAGGGTGGTTAGGGATGGGCAACAGATGCAGGCTCGGCAAGCAACCCCACATCCCATCAATGATTTTTTTAAAATCTCTAAAATAGGATCAAATTATTTCGTCTTGACATTGAAATTTGACATGGATGATTTCCCTGCCATCAACACCTTAGAGTTTATCACTGTGCAGAAATGTAAGTCAACAAACCTGTTAGTAGATTCAGAGCTGATAAGTGAGTTAGACACCACCACACGCAACATTTCTTTGTGGAGAGAGTTTGAGTTGCTAAGGTTTCTTCCTCACACCCCACACCCAGGGTCATAGCTGCTCATTATTTACATGTACTCAAAAACTTGTTCTTCCAAACCTTAACATAAACATGAGTAAACCTTATCAATGTGATTGGTCAGACATTAACACAATCTTATATATATATAAAGGAGGTACAAGAGCACGCCTGAAGCTGAAAGTTCTTTGGTGCCCAACTCATCTCCTGTCTCGCCAATGTCTGTCCACAATCTCCAAGCACAAGTCAAGAATGCAATAGAATACTCTCCACTTGTTCAGCCAGGTACCCTTCAACTTATTCTTCTAGGTGGCAATGGTCACAAGGGCTGCAGATACACGGGAGCACCATCACCTGCAAAGTTACCTCCGAGTGTCATACCATCCTGACTTGAAACTATGTCGCTATTCCTTCACGGTTGCTAGTTCAAAATCACCTAGTTATCCCTACTGTCCAAAGACTGTGGTGCTTCAAGAAGGGGTTTATCACCACATTCTTCAAGACAACAATGGATGAGCAATAAATGCTAGACTCACCAATGATGCTCACATTCCTTGAAGGATAAAGACAAACTATTCAGCTCTGTTATCCAGAGACCCGGATATCATTCAAATTCCAGATAGTAAGGGCCTTAAGAGTGAAATCTAGCAAACGATGAAAAACTGCAGAAGTGTAGGCTCTTTAGCTTTGAACCAGATTAGAAATCACACAACATCAGATTATAGTCCAGCAGGTTATTTGAAATCACAAGCTTTTGAAGCACTATTCCTTCGTCAGGTGAAATGAAGGGAAGCACACAGGCTTATAGGTAAAAACAATGACTGCAGATGCTGGAAACCAGATTTTGGATTAGTGGTGCTGGAAGAGCACATCAGTTCAGGCAACATCCGAGGAGCAGCAAAATCGACGTTTCGGGCAAAAGCCCTTCATCAGGAATGAAGGGCTTTTGCCCGAAACGTCGATTTTGCTGCTCCTCAGATGCTGCCTGAACTGCTGTGCTCTTCCAGCACCACTAATCCAAAACACAGAATTTATAGGCAGATAGATCAAAAGATAGAACCGGTGGTGTGAGTGGAGTGTTGACAGGCTGAATAACAAATTTCTGCTGGTGATCAAAAGTGTCAGAAGGTGTGAGTAACGTGTCTACAGCTGATTAGCAAATCAAGGGATGACATGTGATCCAATTAATTGAGGTAGAGAGATAATTACAAAAATCTAAAAATAAGATGGTGTTGGAGACAAACCAAATGGTTGGAACAACATAATAGATATGAGTCTCCTACTAAGGATCTGACCAAAGTAGCAAGTAATCCAAAACTGTACAAACTAATAATAATAGTTATTCATTATAATCATAATAAGTTATCAAAATGATAGTGTCAAAACAGAATAGTAAGGAAGATTTTGCAAATACAGAACAGTATGGTGGGGTTACACGTAGCTCGACACGAACTCAAAGTTACGGTTGAGGCCGTCTTCATGGGTATGGAACTTGACTATCAGTTTCTGCTCAGCAGTTCTGCGTTGTTGTATATCTTGAAGACAGCCTTGGAGGGTGCTTGCCTGAAGATCGGAGGCTGAATGTCCTGGACTACTGAAGTGTTCCCCAACTGGGAGGAAACAATCCTGTCTGATGATTGTTGCACAGTGTCCATTCATCCATTGTCATTGCATCTGCATGTCTAGCCAATATACCATGCCTCGGGCATCCTTGCCTGCAGTATATGAGGTATGCAATATTGAGTACCTGCCATGAACGTAGTGGGTGGAGTTCCCACATATGGTAGTATCCATGCCCACTCACACTATTTGTACTATCTTTTGATCTCTTTGCCTATAAATTCTGTGCCTGTGTGATTTTCTTCACTTCACCTGATGAAGCTTGTGATTTCAAATAAACCTTATGGACTATAACCTGGTGTTGTGTGACTTTTGACCTTGTCCATCCTAGTCCAACAATGGCACCTCCACATCATTGAACCAGAGTTAGTGAGGAGTCTTGGGGTCTGTAAGATGTTAGATATTACCAAAAAGTTAAATCTGCATTTAATCCTAATACTGAAGACTTGCCTCTTAGTGTTGAGGGTTGGAATGAACTTCTTAAGTCCTTGAGTCTAGACCAGGATGGCTAACTCATTTCCATTTGGGTGTAAGGGAATTAAGAATGGTTAAACATGCACAGAAAAGGAGAGAACCAAATACACTACCTGGCTTAAATAAAACGTTAAAGATATAACTTTTTAATGGGCTTCACTGTTAATAGTCCTTTAGATGTACTTGGATACTGTTAGCAACTGGAGGTTCTTCGAGGTTTGAGTTGAAGAGTGGACTGAATGGTCTTCCTCAACCAAATTTTACATCCAGTATAGATGGCAGGCAAGTAGAGTTTCTGAGTCCAGGGCTCATCTCTTCAGTCTGCTTTTCTTTTTGTTTCTTTTATTTTCTTTCTTTTTTGTTTTCTCTCTATTTTATTTTTCTCTTGTTAAAGGGCTCAGTTGCAGCGGCAGTATCAGCGGTGGTAAGTCAGCCCAGCACAGACTCATGGCGATGGTTTCAGAGAGTTTGGGTTCCCAGTGGTTCTGCATTGGTGAAGTGGTCCTAGGACTGACTTATGGTTGCTGTGACGGAAGCAGGTTTGGGCCCAGAACTGGATCCTGCAGCAGCTACATCAGCAAGGTGGGCCTGAAACAAACTCATGGTGGCAGCCGAGTCAAGTTTAGGCATCTGCATTGGCAAGGTCCAGCGAGGACTCATAATGGCGAGGGCATCAATGGAGGTGAGATGGTGCCAAAGGGTAGCAACTTTCATTCCAGTGGTGGTAGCACAGCAAAGGGATTCATGCCTAGCCACCAGGCCCTTGGCGGAGGACTTGACAAGAAGGACTCTAAAGTTCAACACTTTATTTCCATATTCTTCTGCCTTTATATTCTATATTTTGGTTTATTTCTGTATTTTAAGATGACGCCAGAGAGTGGAGATGCTATGCAACACTTTTCACTGTATTTTGTACAAAAATACACATGGCAATAAATAAGTCAAATCACTTTTGAGTGGAGCGAAGATACGCAATCTGAAACTTTACTGAAATTAATCCTGTCCCAAAACAGAATCTAGAAGCTTTGCATAAGGTTTGCATAACTGACAATATAGTAATAATCTTGCAGTTCTTTTAGATACAAGTATAATTTAGCTTAAAGCAGTAAAGCCCATAAAAAGTTATGTCTTTTTAACACTTTATTTAAGCCAGGTGGTAGAACTTGATTCTCTCTCTCTTGGTGCATGTTTAATCATTCTTAATTCCCTTACTCCCAAATGGAAATGAGCTAGTCATCCTAGTCTAAATGAAATGGAAATTCAAGATCCCCAATAATTGAATGTTCAAGCTGGAAATTATTAGCAAGCCACATTGTGTTTGTAGACTGTAGCTGGAGACAAATGAAACATCACGAGAGAGTGGACTTGGAACCTGTGGACATGCTATGAGAGAGTGGACTTGGAATCTGTGAACAGTTCCAAATAGCAAAGAGTGTTGTGGAGAGCTGGGGATTTACCTTCAAGAAGGGAAGATTATAAGGTTAGCCACTCAACGATTCTTTCTTACTATGCAGGTACTGATGCTCGAGTGTGAACTGAAGTGGGAGGTCATTAACTTGTATAATTGTACTACGGTCATTCTTATTTTGACTGTTGTTCTGTGCATTCATCAATTTCTGTGAAGGTTGTCAAAATGTATTCAACACTTAAGTCACAAAGCGTTTTGTTTCAGGATTGCTGTATTACATAACTCTCAAATGGGCTGGAAGCCAATGTTCTGTTTCAGTATTTAAGTGTTTGACTGTTTTTTGATAGTTTTGTATCCTGTATAATGTATAGACATTACCGTTGGATGTAATGATCAACTTGGTATTACTACATGATTACCAGGACTTAAGGTACAGCAGCTGGGGTAGTGATGATCTTTTCCTCTTTCTAGTTTCTTCATCTACATCTCTCCTCCTGTGGTGAAAGCAACAACTCTTTGGTGTGTTTTCAATAATTTCAATCACCCCTACTGTCATGTATTCAAGTGCCTATATGTGGGTGTTGACTATCATTTGGCAGGGATCACTGATGAGACATGCAGTTTGCAAACCCTGCCCAGTTTCTTCTATATTCACCCTCCAGTAGAGGCCAGTTAATGGAGCTGCCTCACCCCAAAAGCTATTCCATCCCAACTGATGGTGCTATTGAAAACTGAACAAAAAAATAGAAATTTGGAATAATCTGCCCAGATTGGATAGTGAGGACTGAATTGCCTGATTTTCTTCATAGAATGCTTGAGACAACTGCATTCAGTTTTGATCGTCAAACATCTTTGCACATCTTAAAGTTTATGATGAGCTGCTGAGTGGCAGGCTAGGATGGTTACAGATCATGTCTGTGGGATGTATTACCTGATCTCATTGGAAAACCTCATCACCTTTACATTTGATCTGTTTTGTTTCTGCTCCCTACACCTTCTCCAGTGGTTGTTTTATAGGATATAGTGACTACAGTTGAAATTAGATGAAATCATTGCCACATCTAGGACCCAACCACTAGTTTCACAGTGGGGTGGGGGATCTAGATGACTTTCTACTCAATGGACAGAGAGAAAGCATGATTGAACTTGAGGAAATTTGCTTTTATATGGTCTGGGAATACTTATAACCACAGTCACAGTCGAATGCTATCATATTCATTTTAGTAAAGCATCTCTCTCATCCATGCCCGAATAATGCTGGCATTTTCTTTGGCAAACTACAAGTAGGAGGATTGCATTGCTCAGCCTGGTCACCCCTAGTTGATATGAATTAAACTGGCCACTGAACAAAGATTGCAAACAAATCAAATTACTTTGATTCTAATTTCTTCATTCCAACTCAGAGGATGTTACGGCATGCATAAAAATAAAACATAGGAACACTGCATTATTTGTTGATTTTAATTACACACTGAAATAAGAAAATGTTTACTGGTAACTTTTGTAATTTTATGTGAAGTAGTAATATGTGACTTTTCTGAATACAGCAGTAACTTTTCTTTTCCTCACAGAGTTGGCTCGGGTCATTACACTGCATATGCAACTCATGAAGGGCGTTGGTTCCACTTCAATGACAGTACTGTTACTTTGACTGAGGAAGAAACTGTAATGAAAGCCAAGGCCTATATCTTATTCTATGTGGAACGCCAGACCAAATCGGGATCGGGCACCAAACTTTAATGCATCCCATCTTTTTATATATATTTGCAACATATATACTGATTTGGAGCGCACACAAACAGTTCCACATTTCCATAAGTACTTGATAGCTCAAGACTATTTTCATCTTGCACTTTTAAATCGCTGATGAGAATTTTGTTTATTGCACCATTGCTAGTGTCAATACAGTAATCGAGGACACCTGATCTAATTTTAGCCTATCACAAAACCTCAACAGAATATTTTTGAACCTGTAATGGCTGCTGTTGATCAAGAATTTAGTGGCTCGGTTGACATTGAAATTGAATATTTTGAAATGATCTCTGTACTATACATTATGGGATAGCATTGATTGGCTTCAAGGTGCACTTACATTAGTGTTTCTTCAACTGTTCACACTACATCTTAGTCTGTGATTTCTAATTTGACACAAGGTTCAGAAGTCCTCATTGTTTCAGCAGTCTTTCTGCCTGAAGTGTACCAACTGATAAAACACTTCAGTTTAGAGTAAGTGCACAAGATCAATAAAGTGCTGATGTAAGTGTTTGAAATGATTGTCTGCACAAGAAACTAATTGAGTATCCCTGAACACTGTTGCCCTTCTCTCTGATAAACAGCATATTACTGTCTATATTCAGAACTTGATGCCGAGATGAAGTTCAGTATTATGAGATACATGGAGTGTAACTACACCTTGACTCTGCATTGCTATACCTTCCTGTAACTGCCCATTTAAAATGGAAATAGACCTGTCTGTAATTGTTAGGGTTTTTTTCTGTTGTCATTTTTCTTGTGACCACTTGTAAACACTGGTAACTCAGAACAAAAATATTCGTCCCACATTCACCCATACTACAGAGGTACATTTATGATTTACATTTTAATTTAGGTTTTCAACTCTATTGTTTCTAAAAAAAAATTCTCATTTTCTTGAGATGTCACCAGGCACTTGCATCTTTCAGAAAGCATGAACAGTTAAAAACAAATTATGGTATGAAAAATAAAATGAACTGCTGTGTAAAAATGGCCTTCTCATCTATCCCAATACTTTGCTGGGCAGAGTAGGGTTTGTGCATAGCTATCTGCATCACGTGTTGCCAGTGAGTGACTATGATTGGATGTAGGATGGTAAGTATGGCTTATGATTTGCAACATCACCTGATTAAGAAAGACAAATTAAACATGCTGAGTTACGTTTGGGGAACCAGAGTCTGGGTGCATCTTGGACAAAATCTTTTCTAACCATTACAGTATACAACATGAAATAGTAGATTACAGCTATTGGAAGAGTCTTTTACTTGTATAAAATGGTATGATGTTATTTTCGTACCAGGATATAGTCCTTTTTACTTATCAAAGACACTTCTCTCATAAATTCCATTTATAGTGGCCTGAGTGGTGTTTTAATTACACAATGAGATGAATGATGTATTTGCATGTAGATATACTATATGAGGCAGCAGCAGCAGAAAAGGCAGTTTGAGGTTTCAGGCACGAGACTCATGTCTCTTAAATGTGAAAACGTACACATCCTAAACTTGAATCTGCATATTGAAACTGTACAAACTTATTTAAAATATTACATTGTTTTGGTTGCAAAGTTATGAACTGACACAGTAACATCAATCACCATGGCATTTATTCAGTTTAATCCCCACAAACAAATCTTGATTGTAAATGTACTACTATGGCTGCTTATAATGATGGTATGTATATTAGTAAATGTTCATGTACTGTTTCATTGATAGTAAAGTGCAATGTTAATGATGCAAAACAGTGTTCTGTCTTTAAAAATAAAACATTTTATAAAGGAGTTTCTTTCAGGGAAAGGTAGTGATATAGTGGTAATGTCACTGAACTAATAATCTAGAACTTCAGACTATTGTTCTGGGAATATGGGTTTGAATCCTATCATGGCAGATTTGAACTGAATAAAAATTTTGAATTAAAAGTTAACCTAGTAGTGACCATGTCAATTATCATGAACACCCATCTGGTTCACTGATCTTCTTTGGGAAAGGAAATCAGTCATCCTCACCCAGTCTGGTCTGCACGTGGTTCCAGACCCACATAATGCTCTTAACAGACAGCACTTTGGTAAATGTTGGTCGAGCTGACCACACCCTCATCCCCATGAGTTTTTTTTTCAAAATGTCATGTTACTGGGACTTTTATGGTTTATAGCTGTATTGAGATAGATACTTATTAGAATGTCACTAATTTGATTATCTTGAAGAGAAACTTAATTTGTTTCTGATGTTTTTTGGACAGCTAGGCAAGACTTTGAAAAGCCTAATCAGTTTGTTTCTACATATTTTTCATCAACATGTTCAAAAAGGTTATGCCATGTCTGGAATAAGTGAGACATAAACCAAGCCCTTCTGACCCAGAGAAGTGCCAAAAAAAAGTCCTATCAATAATTTCTAACCTGCTGCCAATGTTCTGTTCATCTGTTACAAAATGTATTTATTTTATTTGCCTCCTCACTTACCTTGGGGCAGTGGAAACCTATTTATGTGCATTTCCCAATAGGTGACAGTCACTACACCCAGAACTGAGTAAATTGCTGTGAAATATTTGAGACACCAGAAGGATGTAAAGTCCACATTGAGTATGTTATTCCTTTTAACTGTATTTAATTACTCTTCGCCAACATCATGAATTAATCTCCTCTTAACTCCTTGAAGTGGTGCTTCTGAGTCTGAAGGTAAAGAATCTGTTGAAGTTTTTTTTATCTTTGAAGCTGAATTTGGCAGGGCCCAATGTATCTCACTTTTGTTGCCAGAGCTGGGAAACCTTACTTGAGAGAGAATTAGTGGAGGATGAGGAAATTGCATTCCCAGTTTATAAATTAGACTTTCAATTGTATATTCAACATGTCATTTACAAATTTCCTGGTCGCTACTTTCACAAGAAGCTTTTACCCATTCAAACTGCTATTTTAAAATAATGGGAATATGATTTTTGTGCACTACATTTTCACCACAAAGGAGTGGCTGTCTGACCACAATTTTCATTAGTACAGAAATGGCAAGCAAGGTACTGACCATTTTCACAGGAACGGGTACAAAGTTTTGTGTATGTATGTATCACTGAAGCAGATAGCCTTTTAAATCACCAGCTACTTCTACAGAAGTGGGATTGTGGCATCCGAGTAGCATGGAACCTGGAGTTTTTACCATTTGGAGAGGCGAGGTGCACCATTGAACCTATTTTTAGGTGTGAGGAGGAGGTTGGGATCAGGTGTTATTCACAGATGACATGATTGTATCAAAGAGGTGCATAAAATACTTGGAATGTCAAGTGGTCTGATAAGTTTCAAACCTGCTGGAGTGTGCTTAAATAATGGAATTTTACCTTTTCTCCCCTTCTGTGCACGTGGGTACTAGTATGTTAGGTGAGTTTGAGAGTCTGTGGCAGAGGTGAGTATGGTAGCCATCACCAAGGAGAAGATGCTAAAAAAACTGAGAGGGCTTAAGGTGGATAAACCACCTGGACCAGATGGACTACACCCCAGAGTTCTGAAGAAGATAGCTGAAGAGAAGGTGTAGGTGTTAGTAGTGATCTTCCAGGGATCACCAGAATCAGGGAGGGTCCTGGAGGACTGGAAAAGTGTTAATGTAACACCTCTTTCCCCCCTCCCTCCCTCCAGTTTAAGAAGGGAGTATGGCAAAAGGCAGGCTGATCAGCCTGACCTCAGTCATTGGTAAGATTTTGGAGTCTGTTGTGAAGGATGAGATTTCTGAATACTTGGAAGCGCATGGTACAATAGGGCAAAGTCAGCATGGTTT
>NC_057749.1:525740-598484 GCF_004010195.1 Chiloscyllium plagiosum
TCTCCCTGCCTGTTTCTCCCTCCCACCACTCTCGCTCTCCCTCAATCCATCTCTCTCTCCCCGTCTGTCTTACTTCTTTCACAACAACCATTCCTGTCCCTGCTCTATCCATATCTCCGAAATGGCCACATCGAAGTCCCAGATACCAACCCACCTGCAAGTTCACCCACCTTATTCCAAATGCTCCTGGCATTGAAGTAGACACAATTCAAACCATCTTCTTGCTTGCCAGTGCCCTTTTGCGATCTTGAAACCATATTTCTGACCTCACTACTCTCAACGTCCTGGACACTGGAGTTACAATTTAGGTTCCCATTACCTTACTGAATTAGCTTAAAACCTCCCGAAGAGCATTATCAAATTCCGCCCCCCCCCAAAGATATTGGTACCCCTCTGGTCAGGTATGGACCATCTTGTTTGTAGAGGTCCCACCCATACCAGAATGAGCCCCAATTATCCAGGTATCTGAAATCCTCCCTCGTGCACTATCCCTGAACACAGTTTTCAAATTGGGTGCACTTCCCGCTGATGAAATCAACAGGGACATGAGTGATGATCCTTACCTCCCACATTCTGCAGGAGAAACATTCAACTGCCCTAACCTCCATTCTTACTATTCTAAATTCCCGAAGAGAATATTTTAAAAATAAAGAGAAAGAAACAAAAACCCTTACCAATCCAGTGCACAGAACGTTTTTTTTTGGTTAGAGGAGATGGATAGGTGGGAGGCACTACCTAAGTAGTGTTTCCGGTCAGGCCCAAATATGTCTAGATTGGAGTGGTGCTGGAAAAGCACAGCAGGTCAAGCAGCTTCCGAGGAGCAGGAAAATTGACGTTTCGGGCAAAAGCCCTTCATCAGGTATAGAGGCAGGGTGCCTGCAGAGTGGAGAGATAAATGAGAGAGGGGTGGGGATGGGGAGAAAGTATGTTACTTCACTTACTCAGCAGTCCCGTGTCCACTCTTGCTCAGCGTGCGCTCGCCTATTCATGAGGTAAGTTCGTAAATCTGTAACTCACCTTCCCAGCAGCCGCCTGGTCATTGCTCTCGCTCTTTCTGCTGCTAAACAAAAATGGAGGACCCTGACACTCAAGGTAAGTTCTTAACTCAGTGATTCACCTTCTCGGCAGCCCCCAGTTATCAAAAGCTGACATAATTGAAGTGACTGAAGCTCACCCATGGGAATGGTGCCAAAACCAGATGGTAACCAGTGGTGATGTGTGGACTATCGCAAAGTCAGTGCAGTTACAATGTGCGATTCATATCTGATTCCCCGGTTGGAAGACTGTATTGAAAAGATGGGACAAGCAACATATATTTCTAAGTTGGACTTAATCAGAGGATACTGGTAGGTACCCTTATCCAAAAGCTCAAAGACAATTTCAGCTTTCATAATACCAAATGGACTGTATCATTTTAAAGTCATGCTATTTAGTATAAAAAATCTGCCAGCCACATTTCAAAGACTAACCAATAAAGTCATTTTCCAATTAACCAATTGTGTGGTTTACATTTATAAACTGGCAATTTTTAGTCTCACATGGAAGGAACATTTGCAGTATTTATCAGAATTATTCATTCAGCTTTGGGAGGCAGGTTTGGTGATAAATCTGGATGAGTGAATTTGCCAAAGCCCAAGTCACCTTCCTGGGCTATATTCTCGGACATGGACAGATGGGCCCATGGAATATAAAAACAAAGGTTATTGGGAGTTTCCCCCACCATTGATGAAAAGAGTTCCTGGGTTCCTGGGATTGAGTGCGTTTTACTGGAAATTCATATCAAAGTTTAGCGGTGTGGCTGCTCCACTCACTGAATTACGAAAGAAATGTAAGACGTTTCAGTGGGCGGCAGACTGTCAGAAGATATTTGACAGCCTGAAAACCATGTTAACCACTACCCCAGTATTGGCCACACTGTGGCCACTCAAGGTGGTAATCCATGTGAGTAATGTGGGTTTTGGTGTTGTACTCTTACAGGAAGACGAGAAGATTGAAAGACCTGTTAGGTACTTCTTGAAGAAATTCATCAGCAGAAATATTCAACAATTGAAAAGGAGACTTTGAGCTTGGTGTTGGCATTACGACATTTGTTTATGTTACCAGTAATGTGTCTGAGACAATCATATATACTGATCATAACCCATTAAAGTTTTTCGAGAAATTTAAGGACAAAAATTCCAGGCTGTTAGATTGAGCCTGTTATTGCAGCTTGTACATGTGACAGCGTGAGAAAATGTGATTGCCGACACATTGTTGAGACTTGGATAAAAAATGGAGGTGTTCAGTGGCAGGAGTAAACAGACTGAACTGGAACACAGTAGTGCATGTTTACATATTCATAGTCAATATAACGTATATGTACTGTAGCGTACTAACAGTGTACGACTAAGGGGTTTTAAAATGAAGCTGTCTTTGTCTATTGATGGTTTTTTTTTAAATGGGAAGGTGTGACAATGATGCCCCTTTAACAAGGTTATGTTGTCCTTTTTTTTTCAAGAGGGGTTATAAAATCAGTAATGCCAAATTGGCTCACAGACACTGCCCAAGTCAACAATCAGAGGAGGACTTTAGGTTTTTTTTAAACAGTCATACAATGAAAGGGGAGTGGCCAGTTTTCCCAGTTCATTAATTTTAGTTTGGTTTAGCTTTCGCAAGCAGCCAGAAGCTACTAGTAGCAGAGAAGCAGCTACAGTGAAAAGAGGTTCCATGATTCAACAGAGATCTTACCTGAACTTACTCTCTGAAATCACTCGTGCCTGTAATAACCTGAGTTAGAATTTAGGGGTATTGTGAGATTTGGAACAGCTTCGTTAAGTTAGCAATTTCGAGTTGGTTCGAGTTTATTCTAAATTCGATTTACTTCTGTTCATATTCCAACCATCGTGTGTAAGTACACTCTGTTTTGCTTGAAGCCGGATGCTTTGACCAGCTGCGTTGCTCCCGGAAAATCCACTCTACGTTTGCCTTTAAAAAATAAAAGTTTGGGTCTGGGCTACCTTCTTAAAATATTTTGAGGGGGTCTAGCCTGGTCCATAACAATATTCTACTGATGACTGTCCACCTGGTTTATTCTTGTGAGAGTTTTTTTTGGGTTTCACGTTTCTCTGGCTGCATCCTGCTTCCGCACATTTTCAGTAAAATAATTTGTTTTTAAAAGTTGGGCACCATTTGAGCCTGTGAAGATTCTTTGCTCCACAGTAAGAAATTCTAATGTCTAGCATCTGTCCTGCCCATTGCACTGGTTTATTAAGTGTGTCATTTGTTGTGCTCTACTTTAAGAAATAGAATTGACTCTGAAGGTCTCCTGCACAAAGTTTGTTCTCCTATTAGGACTGATCTGTGTTGCTTCTGGACCTGTGTTTAATTCACTGTCTGAATGGGTCTGTCTAGAATATGGACTTCTTTGGACTGTAATAAATCAGACAACACATTAGCAGCACCTATCACAATTTGGTCTGTAATGTTGTTGGAAGAAGATATCAAAAAGGAGTTTTGAGTCCTGTGTTTAGCAGCAAAATCAGCCTTTATTCAGAGTTTCTAATCAATGCAGCGTGGGAGAGGTCCTCGCTAGGACATTCTGCCTTTCCCAGCTAAATACAGCATTTTTATACATTTTGCTTTATGTCAATTACATGCAACATTGATATCTATGTTAGCCATGGCACTGCAACCTACAAATCCAATCCTGTAAATACACAATCAATGATGGACAACTCAATAGTCAGCCATAGGTCCTCCCATGATCTCATGATTTTTACCAGAAACTTTATCATCTGCCTTTGGATCTTAGAATGTATCTCATGCAATCACATTCCAATACTGATAGTTATACTCCTTCTCAGATATTTGCCAGCTGTGTCACAGTAACCAGATACTTACTTATCACTAAGGACTTTTCCAAATTCTGTGTTACAGTTTATGTTCCTATCACCTGAGTTCAGAAAATTAGAAAGGATGTTAGTTTCTCATAATAGTTATAGTCATTTAAGATCAGCTCCGATATAAAGTTACAACAATTCTGTGATAAGGCTGACAAATTGGGGGCAGCTTCTCTCTGTCTCTCACTCAAACTGGGGAGGTTAAACAGTCTCTCTGTCATGCTACTACACTTTACAAACTCTGCTATTTGCATGTTGTAAGTTGGTTAATTCTTAGTTAAACCTTACTGTCTTTACTCTAAACACCTTTAATACTAATTTTCTTCACTTATTAAGACAATATTTATTTGAAAACCACTGCGAGGGTGAAATTCAATCACTCTACAGTTTTACCAAGTCATTAAAAGAAACTTGTTTGGATTCCTGAAGTTCAAAAGGACATACCCTCTTTGGGTGTAAAGATCTGTACTTAAACTGCAATCGTTTATTTCTCTACAGTCACAAATGACTGTGTTTCATAACCTTTTACCCCCTACTGTACTATGGTACTCTATTAGAGATTATCTGTTTACTCCATCTGCTGTTTCTGTCCCAGTTGACAGAACAGAAATACAGAGTCTTAGCAGAGAACCTTCATCATAGAAGATCTTGAAACCATTGCTGAATTGTGGGAAGAACTTGGAGGATCATTGGTTGAGCCAAGCTGAAATTGATGGATCCTTATGCTGGCTTTGGCCTAATGTCAATTCAGCGACGTGTCAACCAGAGCTATGGCCTCTGCTAGTATCCATACCCAGGCCAGGAGTTTGCAATACAATCAGGGTGACTGCAGAAAGTGGAGAAAGGATCTCTGGTTGATCAGACCTTCTTTGTAAGGAGAGTCCTCCTGGATAGCAGATATTTTCTGTTAGTGGGATTTCCCCAGCGGGGGTTACTTCAACATGACTTTCAGGAAGGTGAAGCAATGTGAGTGTCTCCTTGGTATTTTTGGAGAAAGGAGCTGAGGGTCCCCACTCTGTCTTATCCATGGCAGCATTGTTCATTCTTCCTGCACAGAGGAAGCGGGTTGTTACATTCCATATGTACAACCCTCACATTCCAGCAGCAGATTTCCTGAGAAGGTCCACACAGCTTGAAAGAGGCAGCACCAATGTAATGGACCCCTTTGAGATCTGGACCAGCAAGCAGCAGGTCAAGGTGACTCTGTCTGTGGAAGAATCCTCCACCACCCTTGAGTTTTGCAATTGGAGTATGATGAGGCTTCCAGACTTATGTGGGGCTGCCTGGAGTGTACCGAACATGCAGGAGGTCAGGGCACATGGCAGCAGACTGCAAAATGATCCTTTGCAGGAACTGCAAACAGGCGGGTGACCTGAATGAAAGGAGTCCAAGAGCTGCAGCCTGTGTGGGGAAGAAGGCCACTTGTACAAGGCTTGCCCAATATGGGAGTGGATGGGGGGATGGTGGGCAGTGGCGCCACATACACTCAGATGGTTGGAAGTGGCAACAGGAGCCAACGACTCCCAAAGGACAGTAAAGTGTCACTCTCCAGCAAGAATACCAAAAAAAGGGACTCCCAGAAGGAGGGACAGGCCAGAGAGGAATAAAAAGTAACCAGCACAGAGGCTCAGCAACTGATCCAACCTCCTTGTGAACAGACAGAGTTAATGGAGAGGAAGATACAAAGGAGGTGGGGGAGTGGAGACTTGTGAGAAACAACCACAAAAGGAGAACACATTGAGCCCCCTTGGTCCAGCAGCAAAAGAGGCAGCTGTATAAAGGACACAACAGCAGCTCCTCTGACGACAAAGGTGAGCAGAGAGATGACCACCAATGGAAAAGAAAAGCATGGCACCATGGGGGAGAAGGAGAGGAGCACCCCACAACCTGGAAATGCCATACATTATGTGGGACCCAGTGAAGCCCAACTTCCAGCCATCAGGGACCAGGGGTTAGCCACTACACCACAACTCTGAGCAACCAGGAGCAGGGACACTTCAAATCAGGAGTAGGACAGAACATTCCCTCTGTCAGACTCCAAACTGGACATTGCTTTGTCCCTGCACCAGTGGCACCAAATCAAGGCACACACTTGGCCGCGGCCAGACGGGTCTATCCGTTCAAGGATAGATTCCTGTTTGTGTCCTGCATGTTCTCGGTCAGATCCACCAACAAGAAGCCAGTGTTCTTCTCTGACCACTGCCTCCTGCTGACCAACTATTGCATACAGAATGACCAAAAGGACTGCAGGGGAATTTGGAAGCTGAATGCGGAACTGTTGACCCCAGAAAACATTGGGAAGCTCAAAAGGGATTTCACAGGTTGAAGAACAGTGAAGCCCCTCTCTAAGTCTCCATCGGAGTGGTGGGAAACAGTCAAGGCGAAAATGAACAAGTTCTTTATACTCAAAGGTGTTCAAAAGGTGAGAGAGAGATGGGGGAAACCATTCAAAATTGAGAAAAGTATGCAGAACCTACTCCTACTGCAAATGATGGAGGTTGATCTCATGGAGGGTCTCCAGGAGGTGAAGGGCTCTTTGCCTTAGAGGCCTCCAAGATCATCTTTCAGTCCAGGGTCAACACTGTGAAGCAGGATGAGACATGCCTGAATTTCTACTTCTAGAAGGTGCACAAGGAGAGCTCTGTGCTCAGCAGCCTGACAGGGGAAGATGGCTCTGTAACGTCATCTCAGTGTGACATCCTGAGGATCAACAAATTGTTCTTTGCCAGTTTATATGACACAAAGCCCACAGACAGCATGGTTTCCCAGTTGATCCTGTCCTCTCTCACTGAGGTCTTAGGTGATAGCATGCTGAAACATTTGGACCAGCCATTATCTCTGGATGCGCTGACCAAGGCACTCATATCCTTAGGAAAGAATAAAACTCTCAGAAATGAAGGCTTATCTGCCAAGTTGTAATCGGCTCTGTGGGATTAGGTTGGCCAGGACCTGCTGGAGGTGGATGAAATTATGCTTCTAGCAGGTACCACGAGCAAATCCACAAGGATTATCATTAGCCTCATTTACACGTGAAAGGGGGAGAGGGAGGAAATTAGAAATTGATGACCAATTTCACTGCTGAATGGAGACTACACAATCATTGCCAACCCGGTCAGGTCTGCCCTGGGATCGGTGAATCACCCAGATCAAACTTGTGCTCTGCTGGGCAGGACGATATCTGAGAGTGGGTAGTCACCTGTCTCATCAACCTGAACCAGGAGAAGGCCTTTGATAGGATATCACATACCTTGAGGACGTGCTGTTCAAAATGAGCTTTGGGGGAAGGAATATGCAATTGGATCCAACAGCCTCGATCAATAGGTCAGAAAGCTTCCCGATTAGCTCTGGAGTCAGGCTGGACGTCCCACTCTCTACTGCCTTGTTTGTGTGATGCATACAGCCTTTTAGCTGAGTCCATCAGGAAGGATGTGAGCCTGAGAGGGGCAGCTATATCGGGCAGCAGAGGACACGGATGACATCGCTGTTCTCTGCTCCGATCTGCTCAATGCACAGACTCATGATCATCCACAACCAGCTCAAACTGGTCTTGGGAGCCAAGGTAAATCAAGGCATGAGCAAGGAAACTGGGCTGACCAATCCTTTATCTCCTTCACCATCAGGACAGATTACCTGAAAGTGCTAGGAATATGGTTTGAGCATGTGTAAGATCTTGGGCGGAAAAAGCTGAGGCAGAAACTGATCTTTTGGGAACACAGCTCTGTATAAGGATAAGCCGAAGGGCAAAACGTAATGATGATATTCAACAGCTGCATGAGACAATAGATTGACTAGGATGGCCTGAAGGGGCTAAAATTGTTGTTGATACTCGACAAGTTGCATGACCTTGAATGAATCCTGTGAATCCAGATTTGTTTTCTGTACAGGCAAGATTAGATTAGATTAGATTAGATTAGATTAGATTAGATTAGATTAGTTACAGTGTGGAAACAGGCCCTTCGGCCCAACAAGTCCACACCGCCCCGCCGAAGCGCAACCCACCCATACCCCTACATTTACCCCTTACCTAACACTACGTGCAATTTGGCAGGGCCAATTCACCTGACCTGCACATCTTTGGACTGTGGGAGGAAACCGGAGCACCCGGAGGAAACCCACGCAGACACGGGGAGAATGTGCAAACTCCACACAGTCAGTCGCCTGAGTCGGGAATTGAACCCGGATCTCTGGCGCTGTGAGGCAGCAAGTGGTTTTGTATTCTGTATCTGTGCTTTGCTGTTTGTTACACTGTATACGAGAGAGAGTTTTGTTCCAAGTCATAGTCATAGAGTCATAAAGATGGACAGCATGGAAACAGACCCTTCAGTCCAACCTGTCCATACCGACCAGATATCCCAACCCAATCTCGTCACACCTGCCAGCACCCGGGCCATATCCCTCCAAACACTTCCTATTCATATACCCATCCAAATGCCTTTTAAATGTGGCAATTGTACCAGCCTCTACCACTTCCTCTGGCAGCTCATTCCATATACGTCCCACCCTCTGTGTGAAAAAGTTGTCCCTTAGGTCTCTTTTATATCTTTCCCCCCTCACCCTAAACCTATGCCCTCTAGTTCTGGACTCCTCGACCCCAGGGAAAAGAGTTTGCCTATTTACCCTATCCATGCCCCTTATAATTTTGTAAACCTCTCTAAGGTCACCCCTCAGCCTCCGACTCTCCAGGGTAAACACCCCCAGCCTGTTCAGACTCTCCTTATAGCTCAAATTCTCCAACCCTGGCAACATCCTTTTAAATCTTTTCTGAACCCTTTCAAGTTTCACAACATTTTTCCGATAGGAAGGAAATCAGAATTGCATGCAATATTCCAACAATGGCCAAACCAATGTCCTGTACAGCCGCTACATGACCTCCCAACTCCTGTACTCAATACTCTGACCAATAAAGGAAAGCATACCAAACACCTTCTTCACTATCCTATGACTCCACTTTCAAGGAGCTATGAACCTGCACTCCAAGGTCTCTTTGTTCAGCCACACTCCCTAGGACCTTACCATTAAGTGTATCAGTCCTGCTAAGATTTGCTTTCCCAAAATGCAGCACCTCGCATTTATCTGAATTGAACTCCATTTGCCACCTCTCAGCCCATTGGCCCATCTGGTCAAGATCATGTTGTAATCTGAGGTAACCCTCTTCGCTGTCCACTACACCTCCAATTTTGGTGTCATCTGCAAACTTACTAACTCTACCTCTTATGCTCACATCCAAATGATTTATGTAAATGACAAAATGTAGAGGACCCAACACCGATCCTTGTGGTACTCCACTGGTCACAGGCCTCCAGTCGGAAAAACAACCCTCTACCACCACTACCTTTGTGCCAGTTCTGTATCCAAATGGCTAGTTCTCCCTGTATTCTGTGAGATCTAACCTTGCTAATCAGTCTCCCATGGGGAACCTTGTCGAACGCCTGACTGAAGTCCATATAGATTACATCTACCACTCTACCCTCATCAATCCTCTTTGTAACTTCTTCAAAACACTCAATCAAATTTGTGCCCAGAGTCCAGTGAACTTTGGTAAATTAACACTAACGCATGTACTATAACTTTCACCATTTCTTTCAGCACCCTGGGATGCATTCCATCAGGACCAGGGGACTTATCTACCTTTAGATCCTCAAATTTTCTCAACATTACTCCTTTAATGATAACAATTGAATTGAGGTTACAATGATAACCCATTGTATCCTTCACATAATTTTTGGCATATTAGACACATCTTCCACTGCGAAGACTGACAAAATAGTTATTTAAGGCCTCAGCCATTTCAGCATTACCCAATATTAATTCCCCTTTCTCATCCTGCAAGGGACCTATATCCACTTTAGCTCATTTGCATTCATAACCTATCTTTCCTATGTTTATTCCTTGCTTCGTAGTTCTTTGTTGCTTTCTAAAGTTTTCCCAATCTTCCTGTTTCCCACTACTTTTGGCTACTTTGTAAGCCTGACCTTTCAAGTGGATGCCTTCCTTTATTACCTTGGTTATCCCAGGCTGGCTCTACTTACCATTGCTATTCTTGTTTTTGACCAGAATATACTTGGCTTGAGTGTTGTGAAAAATCCTCTTTGAAAGTCCTCCACTGTTCCACCACATAACTTGTGTTCCCACTCTAATTTAGCCAACTCCTTCCTCATCCCATTATAGTATCCCTTGTTTAAGCATGACTGCCTGGTTTTAGATTATGCTATTTCTACGAGATCATTAATTGTACCTGTCTCATTACACAGGACCAGATCTAAGATTGCATGCTCCCTTGTAGGTTCAGTAACATGCTGCTCAAGAAAGTTATCTATGAACTTCTCTTCAAGACTGCCTCTACTGACTTGATTCAGCCAATCAATGTGTATGTTAAAGACCCCCATGACTACTGCTGTTCCAGATATTTCAGATATGCATCAGATATTTCTTGATTGATCTCCTGAGCCACAGTAGCATTATTATTGGGTGACCTACAGACTACTCCGACCTGTGACTTCTTCCCCTTACTATTCCTGATCTCTACCCAAATGGATTCAACATTTTGCTCCTTAGATCTTATATCAGCTCTCTCTATTGCCCTAATTTCATCCTTAATTAAGAACATAAGCACACCTCCCTTACCCTCCTGCCTATCCTTCCTAATTACCTGATACCCTTGGATATTTAATTTCCAGTCACCATCACCCTGCAACCATGTTTCTGTAATGGCAACTAAACATACCCTTTTGTACTGATTTGCATAATAAGTTCATTGGTTTGTTTTGAATAGACAGATACAACGTTGTTAACATTATAGAGGTGGAAAATAGATGATCCAAGTGATACCATCTCAGGATCAAATACGACACCACATTGGTGTCAGATGGTACGGATTAGTTACTTTCAAGTAGTTGTCAGGAAACGAGATGGAATTGGTAGCAAGGGAATGGGGGACTGAAAAAATTGTTTCCACCTTTTCAATATTTAATTTGAGAAAGAATCTGGTAATCCAGCACTGGCTGGCAGATAGCCTAATCATTTGTCAACAGCGGGAAGGTTGAGAGAAGTGATGGTGAGCAAATTGCCCTTTAATTTTTCCTGTCTGAAAAATGAAGTTTGCTGTGGGCACCAATATGTAGAAAGTCTGTAGATGACAGAAATTTGTCTGTGTTGTTGATTGTGAAGCATGGTCTCAGGCTATAGTCTGATATTGATCAGGAGGCAAATTGGGCAGGGAAGCGGCAGATGGAATTTAACCCAGGTAAGTGTGAGGTTATATTTTTGGGATGTCTAATAAGAGAAGGATAACTAAAATGAATAGTAAGTCTTGAGGGAGTACTGAGGAACAAAAGGGCCTTGGTGTACAAGTCTATAGATCCATGAAGGTATCAGCACAGGTAGACAGAATAGGAAAGATCAGTGGCTTGTCTTCGTTCACAAAGGCATAGACTATTGGAGCAAGGAAGTCTTGTTGCAACTTTATAGAGCAATGCCTAGACCACAGATAGAATAGTGTGTGCATTTCTGATTACCAAACTATTGGTAGAATGCGGATCAGTGGTGCTGGAAGAGCACAGCAATTCAGGCAGCATCCGAGGACAGGCAAAATCGACGTTTCGGGCAAAAGCCCTTCATCAGGAATAAAGGCAGAGAGCCTGAAGCGTGGAGAGATAAGCTAGAGGAGGGTGGGGATGGGGATAGAGTAGCATAGAGTACAATAGGTCAGTGGGGAAGGAGATGAAGGTGATAGGTCAGGGAGGAGAGGGTGGAGTGGATAGGTGGAAAAGGAGCTGGGCAGGTCGGACAAGTCCGGACAAGTCAGGGGATCGTGTTGCCTCCTAGCAGAGCGCTTTAGGGAATATCTCCGAGACACCAGCACCAATCAACCAAATCGCCCCGTGGCTCAACATTTCAACTCCCCCTCCCACTCTGCCGAGGACACGGAGGTCCTGGGCCTCCTCCACCGCCGCTCCCTCGCCACCAGACGCATGGAAGAAAAACGCCTCATCTTCCACCTCGGAACACTTCAACCCCAGGGCATCAATGTGGAGTCACGGCGTGTATATCTCCTTCCCCACTGACCTATTGTACTCTATGCTACTCTCTCCCCACCCCCCCCCTCCCCTAGCTTATCTCTCCACGCTTCAGGCTCTCTGCCTTTATTCCTGATGAAGGGCTTTTGCCCGAAACGTCGATTTTGCCTGTCCTCGGATGCTGCCTGAATTGCTGTGCTCTTCCAGCACCACTGATCCAGAATCTGGTTTCCAGCATCTGCAGTCATTGTTTTTACCTTATTGGTAGAATGTGACTGCACTGGAGATTCATCAGGATATGGCCTGGGATGGAAAATCTCACTTATGAGTAGATACTGGATAGGGTAGGTTTGTTTTTCCTGAAGCAGAAGTGGTTGCGATATTCTAATTAAGGTGTACAAAATTATGAGAGGTAAAGATAGAGTAGATAGTGAGAATAATTTTCTGGAGATAATGAGAACTGCAGATGCTAGAGATCAGAATAGATAAAGAGTGGAGCTGGGAAAAGCACAGCAGGTTAAGTAGCATAAGAGGAAGAAGGGAGGTGATGTTTCAGGTCAGAAGCTTCCATCAGGGTTCTGATGAAAGGTTTCAACATGAAACATTGACTCCCCTCCTCCTCTGAAGCTGCTTGACCTGCTGTGCTTTTTCCAGCTCCACTCTTTATCCAGTGAGAATTATGGCAGGTGTGTCTGAGGCAGGGTTTAAGGTAAGGAATAAGTGATTTAGAGGGAATCTGAGCAAAAATGTTTTCAACCAGAGGGTGATGGAAATGTGGAACATGCTGCCTGAAAGGATGATGAAAACATGTAGTCTCGCAACATTTAAAAAGAATCTGATGCACATTTAAATACCAGGGCATAGTAAGCTATGGACTGGGTGCAGAGAAATGGGATTATTTTAGAATAATAAACAGTACAGCCCAGGAAGAGGCCCTTCAGCCCACCAAATCTGCACTGACACAGGACGCCTTGCTAAACTAAAAACTTTTTGCCTCTTTGGTGTTTGTTGGTCAGAATAGACATGGCTACCCAAAAGGCTTGTTTCTGAGCTGTGTGGCTGTATGGCTCCAAGTTTGGAGTGTCAATCCAAGTCCATTATTGGCACGGCACAATGACATCCTTCTACTATAACAAGAAACATTCCAAAAGATAACACAAGCATCAGATTGTTCAGCAGGCAGAGTCCAATGTGGTAGATTTGGTTACTTTAAGCAGTTTTGTGAGATCACCTCTAAAAAGATGATATGAAAATTAGACACTTCTTTGGCTGAATAGATATTGTTGGCCTTACATTGTTAGTGCAGGATGATCATTTGGATTAGGATTATTAGTCTGTAACCTTAAAAGTCAGAAATCTTGACCAACTATTACTGGCCTGGCTGATACCTCAGAGTGGAATTACACTTTACACCTTTTGATGATCAAAAGTCAAGATCCAGAATCCACATTTTCAGTCAAAAAAATCTTTTCAGCAATATTTACCAACAATGATAAAGTTATCAATAAGACTATTTATTTCTCAGTGAAGAAGAATAAATCTTTGTTGAATTACTAAGCATGCGTCCAACTAGATTTTCCATGATTAGTGCCAGACATTCCAGGTAAAAGAGGAAATGTTTGGTGGAAAAGTACAAATAAGTTTAATGGATATCTAGATGACCCTGTAATTTCACTGAATTGAAAAATCCATTCACCATCCAGGATGTCACAAAGCTACCGTTTAGCCAGTGAAGTACTGATATCCTTTGATGACTATGTTTCATTCTGTGAGGAATTGCTTGGGTTAGATGATGATTACATTCTGTCTTGTGAGAAGTTACCTTGGTTTCTCCAGGAACATAAGCTTTCATCTAAGGAAGATTCAATAACATTTGGTGAAGATTTCCCACAGCTTTCCCTATTTACTGAAGCTCCATGCTGAGTGGATTGAACAGTATGTTGGAAGAACTTTGTCAGCTTTTATTAAAAGTTTGATCAGCTAGTCATATTATGACAGACTCTTCCTTCAGAGATACTGAATAAGAAGCCAATTCGGGCGGAGCCTGAAAATATGTCACCGTCATGCTCAGTTCCATCATTTCAAGAAGAAAATAACATTCAACGACAAAGAACAAGTGCAGAAAATTGGGATTCACACTCTTTTAATGGCAGTTACGTCTGTGTAGACTCAATAGGGCAAAGGGCCTTTTCTGTACTGTATGAATCTATGAATCTGTGATTACTGGGACCTGACCTCTCGGTGATGCCAGTTTATGTGACTAGCAGTGCTGTTTAAGAAGCTTTGCATGTGTCTATTGAAGAAGTGGCAGATGTTCACGTGCATTGGTTTCACAAAGTGCTCATAATGATTTTTCAATCAATGGCAAACTGACAAGATTGTTCAAGATTGTTCAATACAGGAAACTCTGCACATGCAAAAAAGTTCTTCAGCAAAACATAAGTATATTCATTTCTCAGACTTCTGTCCGAGTCCAGAAAATGCTTCATTTTTATTTACTATTCCAGACATTCTGTCAGACATTGCAAATGTTATTGCTGAAGTTCATCTCACATCATCTTTCCATCCAGAATTCTTTGCAGCAGAACGGACATAGTCTTGCCAGATCTGACTGGAAATCTCCCAGTGAAGGCAGCATTGTTTGAAAAGGTTTTTATTGACTAGTTGCAGTCTTGTTAGTCTTTTGAAGAAATTAATATTTTCTCTATAGTCATTCTAACGATTCATTCTCTATTTGCTTTAATCTTGAGAATACAGTGCGAAACAACCTCAGATGTTGCTTATGCTACTGAACAGGGCATCTCTCCATTCCTCTTCAATGTTGCAACTTCACCATTCAACCATCCTTCATTGTCAGATCTTCTCTTGAATGGCAGATATTACAAAAGAAATAAGATTAACTGGTGTTAATTTCACCACTGGTGTTGAACACCTGTTTATCTTGATGCTGATATGTCAGCCTACTGGTGATCAATCCTGCCCATGAGATTGACTTTGAGATGATGTTAGTAATCCTGCTCCTTTTGTTTCAGCTGCTGAACATATGGTTCCAGGCCAGCCTTCAGACAACTGCAGTCCTGCTCAATTTTGCAAGACCAGTCTCTCCCAATCACTTATTCTTTCCAGTATACTTCCACCTCTCATTGCCTCTCCTGTTCTGTGCCCAATCTCCTGACTTGCTACCTTCACTGCCTCCTTCATTCACCAACTTTCCTGTATTCATTTGATCCAGTGAATCCTTGCAGTTGTACATTAATACCATCAGTGAAATTGCATCCAATTGTGCCTCAGAAACAAATATTTTCACCCATAGTCACTTAGAAACCACTCACTGGCCAGCACCAAGTCCACCAATCTTCAAATAAAGGCTCCTTTTATTCACCAATCCTGCTTCCTGAGCTCTCTTACTGCACTATCTCACTTACTGCAACACCAAAGGATTGCGCTGCCTGTTCATGTAGCCTGTTCATGTTGGCTGCATCAAGTGAGTTCAAGCACAAGTGGAAATCCAGTCACGAATGGTGTCACAGTCTCAAAAGGCATTACAGAATCATAGAGTCATAGAGTTGGACAGCATAGAAACAGACCCTTCAGTCCAACTTGTCCATGCTTACAGATAACTTAAATCAATCTAGTCCCATTTACCAGCATTTGGCCCATATCCCTCTAAACTGTTCCTATTCATGTATTCATCCAGATGCCTTTTTAATGTTGTAATTGTGCCAGTCTCCACCATTTCCTCTGGCAGCTCATTCTAAACATGCACCACCCCCCAAGTGAAAAAGTTGCCCCTTAGATCCATTTTAAATATTTCCCCTCTCACCTTAAATCAATGCCCTCGAGCCTTGGGCTGCCCTACCCTGGGAAATGTACTCTCCAGTCATTTTAATGATTCATTCTTTTTTTTACTTGAGAATACAGTGCAAACACCTCAGGAAGTTATTATACATCCTATCCACCAGCCTAATGAATTTACAAACCTCTATAAGATCACACTCAGCCTCCAAAGCTCCGTAGCAACATCCTTATAAATCCTTTCTGATCCCTTTCAAGTTTAACAACATCTTTCCTATAGCATCTTTGTTCAGGAACACTCCCAGGACCATTATGCATACAATTCTTGCCATGATTTGCCTTACCAAAATGTAACATCTCACATTTATCTAAATTAAACTCCATCCTCAGCCCATTGGTCCATGTGATCAAGTTCCCAATTAATTCTGAGATAACCTTCTTAGCAGTCCAATACACCACCAATTTTGGTGTCATCTGCAAACTTGCTAACTTGTATTCACATTCAAATATTTTCTATAAATGATGAAAAGCAGAAGTGGCACACTGCTGGTCACAGGCCGCCAGTCCAAATAGCAACCTTCCACCACCATCCTCTGTCTTCTACCTTCAAGCCAATTTTATATCCAAATGGCTAGCTCTCCTGGGTTCCATATGATCTAATGTTGCTAATCAGTTTACCATGCAGAACCTTCCCAAATGCCTAGCTGAAGTCCATATAGACAATGTCCACCGCTCTGCTTTTGTCAATCCTCTTTGTCACTTCCTCAAAAAACTCAATCATCAATTGGTGTTATATCAAAGTATTCTCAACATGCCACTGTTAATCATTAAGTATGTAGTACTTGTTGAACTTATTTGTACATGTACAAGTACACAGCTGGTGAGGTGGGAATGTGGGAACTGTGCTGTTAGATGATGGACAGTATATTGATGAGATGGGGCCAAGGACAGATCCTTGGTGAAAGCCAAAAGTAGTGGTATAGGAACTGGAAGAGAAACCATTGCAAGTTATTCTCTCAAGTAATTCAATAGTAAAGAACAGAACCCGGTGAGAGCAGTCCCACCCAGCTGGATGACAGAGAGAAAAATATTGGAGGAGAGTTTGTTTTCAAATGATTTGGGTTTTGCTAGCTAGACTAGCATTTATTGTCCATCCCTAGTTGTCCCGGAGGAGATGGCACTGAGCCTGAACCACTGCAACTCATGCGCAGTAGGACACCCACAATGCTGTTAGGGATGGATCTTGAGACTTATTTCCAAATCAGAATAGTAGTGGCTTGGAGGAAAATTTGCAGGCGGAGGTGTTTCCATGTATCTGCTGCCTTTACTGTTTTAAATAGTAGAGGTTCCAAGCTTGGAAGTTGCTATTGAAGGAGTCTTGGTGAGTTGCTGCAGACGCACTGCTGCTACTGTGCATTAATAGTGGAGCGGGTGAAGAGTGGATGGGGTGACAATCAGGTGGTCTGCTTTGTCGATGGTCTGCTTTGTCCTGGATGGTGTCAAGCTTCTTGAGTGTTGTTGGAGCTACAATGATCCAAACAAGTAGGGATTGCTCCATCAAGTCCTGAATTGTGCCGTGGACAGTGTGAGAAAGCATTGGAGAGATAGGAAGTAAGTTATTCATAGCAGAATTCCTAGCCTCTGATCTGCTGTTGTAGCCAAAGTGCAGTTCTGTGGCTAGTCCAGTTCAGTTTCTGGTCAAAAGTAACCCAACAATGTAGATGCTGTGGGATTCAACCATGTTAATGTTATCACCTAATATGATCTGAAGGAATACCTGAGGTCGAATGGAATGAGGGAACTGATGATGGAAATATTAATTAAGGTTAAATTGGGTTTGAATTGGTTCTTTAAACCTGGATAGATAGTGAACAGTGGTGTGTGACTTTTAGAAAGTGTGGTTAATTGAAAGAGCAAGTCTTAGTCATAGAGTTGTTACAGACTGGCCCACCATGTCAGTGCTGGTCATCTCATATCTATCTATTCTAATCATATTTCTAGCACTTAACTCATAGCCTTGCATGCTATGGCATTTCAATTGCTTATCTAAAAAGTTCTTAAATATCCTCAGGGTACTACCTTGTACTATCCTTTCAGGTAGATACCCACAACACTCTGGATTTTTTCCCCCCTCAGATCTCCTTTAAAATCATCTGCTTCTTACCTTAAACTCTGTCTGCTTGTTATTGATGCTTCAACTAGTAGTTAGATTACCTGGAGATGGTCATTGCTTGGCACTTGCGTGGTGTGAATGTTACTTGCCATTTGCCCAACCCTGGATATTGTTCAGGTCTTGCTACATTTGAACATGGACTGCTTCAATATCTGAGGTGTCATGAATGATGCTGAACATTATTCAATCATTGGCAAAGGTCCTCACTTCCTACTTTATGATGGGCTTCATTAATGAAGCAGCTGAAGACAACTGGGTGAAAGCACTTAAATTCTAAACTCAGGGATGAGTTACTGAAACTCTGCTGATATACTCAAGGCAATGAGGTAATTGCTGGGAGCTGCAGACTTAGTTCCCTGTATCAGAGAGTTAAGATCAACACATTTCTCTATAACCAAAACAAGCCTGAGGGCCAGACAATAACTCTACTCAATAGCTACTCACTATGGTTGGACTTCATAGGTTCTGCATTTAATATTGATGGTAAGAAGAACACAGACAAAGTGTATCAATGAATAGAACATGTAGTAAAATAACTACAACTTAATTATATTGAAGTGTTCCAAAAAACATTCTTTATTAGTGAGCTAGATTTATTATCTATTTCCTTCATTTTATCGCATTTCAATTCCTTTATTCAGTGGCTCTTCATGAGATTTTCTTGCCGGCTTATTGACCCTTAATAAAACAGAGAAATTGAAATCAGTGAAAGTAGATCCAGGAATTCAAACAAGAGCAAATTCAACAAACTCATGTTTCCAAGATGGATCTTCCCATTCAGGGGAGAACCTCGACTTCCCAGGCCAAGGAAAAACCAGAGGCCTAAGAGAGAGGAAACAACATAGAGACCCAGGGGTTAGCACCTGATACACACCCCATCCAATCAAGGCAAAACTCAACACTGCTAGTGTGAACCCCTAAAATTTACTGAATTCCATTTTTTGTAGATTGCACAGGATTTTGGCATATTGTTTCTGGTTCACAAGAGCTATGTTGTGTTAAATCTCATGGTTAGTATGCCTTTAAGAGACATGCTGATGATCACATCACTGTATCATTGCATGTGAACTGAAGATATAAAGATCCATCTTAACTCGGATCACTTGAAGCACAACATTTGACTGGAAGCATGCTGTCCCTTGTAAGATAATAGCTTAATATTAGCGCAGACACTTTGTGCCTGAGGAATGTGTTGTCTGACATAATAGGTAGTTGTAATAAATATCTCATGGATTCTTCAATACCATGATATACCAAGAAGCCTAGATTCTTGTGTTGCAGGAGAAACATAAGCGTGATCACATTAAGTCATACATCCTCTCTCACCAAGCTCTCACCACCCTCATCTCAGGATATCAGCATATCTCTCCTTTTTTCTTCCTTTGTGTGTTTATCTAAATACAGCTAAATTAATCACCTCAACCACTTCTTCCAATATTGAGTTCCACATTCTGACCACTGTCTAGGTAAAGATATTTTTCCTGAATTTTCTGTTGGGTTTACTGTTATTCTCCTTATATTTATAGTCAGTAACTCTGAAAATATCCGTGTCCCAAACATCAAATCAATTTATCATTTCCAAGATCTTTATCATTTTTTACCTCTCGGTTTTTTCTTCACTAAACAAAAGGCGCTACTTTATTCTGTCTTTGCTGATTTTTATAATCATTCAGTGCTAGAATTATCATGATAAATCTTTGTTGCACATTCTCCAAAGCTCTTCACTCTTTTCATAAAAGGAAACTCATAACAGACCGGTTAACTGAGCTCTGAGTATGGTCAAGGTTCGATATAGGTTAACTATGCCGTACAATTTTGCACAATGAAAATAACTAAAATAACTCCACAGAGGCCACCCCCCCCCGCCAACCCTCCTCACTACCCCTTCAAGCCGGGTTCTTTTTTTTTGCACCTCCTCCTGGAGCGTTTTATCACTGGGTCACTTTCCTACAACTCTGCTTCTGATTCAGGTGAGGAACTAACAGTAGCTTGTCTCTTGCTCCCAGAGCATCTCTGAAGAAATTCATTCTCTTCTTCAGCCAGTAAAGGAGTCAAAGTGGTCACATCTGCCATGTCCATACCAGATTCTGAAGTATCTTCAACACTTGATGGACAGGGACAACCCTATGGGTTCTGGAATACTCAAGGAGCCACACACAATTTGCTCCTGCATCATTTGTGAGTTTACAGCTCTCATATCATCCATGTGCTCATTCAGAACTGCCTGAACTTTATATGTCACAGGACCTGATCTTGCTTCGTCCATGCCTCTGACTCATGCAGGGCCATTCCTGTGGTTCTTACGCCAACCTTCGTCCCCTTGGATTTAAACTGTCTCTCTCGCTTAGCAGAGTCTTCTGTCCAGTGTTGGCCTTCCTATTGCCGTTTCACTCTCCCTCCAAGTCCAGGAAGATGAGATTTAACCTGGTGCAGATTCTTCTCCCCAGTACCAACTCTGCTGGAGTTATCCCTGTAGTTGCATGAGGGGTGGTCCGATAATCAAATAGGAACCGGCCAATTTAATATCTAGTGAAGGTTTTGGCTGTTTCTTTGAGCTCGCCTTCAAAATTTGAACTGCTCTTACTGCCAGACCATTGGATAATGGATGGTATGGAGTTGTTCTTCTCTGATGCATATCATTCAACTTCAGGAAATACTCAAATTCCCTTTTGGCAAACGATGGCCTGTTACCTGTGACTACCACTTCCAAGAATCTGTCTGTTGCAAAAGATGGATGCAGTTTTTTTTATCATCATCCTCGTGTTTGACAATTGAACTCTGCATGTCCAGCCACTTTGAGTGAGTATCCACAATGATTAAGAACATTGAGACCATGAAAGGATCGGCATAGTTGATTTATATCTATAAGTCCAGGTTTAGCCAGCCATTCCCACAAATTGGGGAGCTGCTGGCAGTAATTTTTGTCTTTGTTGGCACACTGGGCACTGCCCAACCAACACAACTATGTCTACATTCCACTCTTGTTACCATTGAAATAACTCCACAGAGGCCATTATCCCATCACCCTTTATTTGTGGAGAATCCAGCTCCCTCAGGAGCTGGAGTTAAGTAATCTAATCTGCCTTGCCGATTAGTACGTGAGTCAGGTTTGAGGCCTGAATCCATGGTTATGGGCCATTTCCTGGGATATGTTCTAATTGATAGCATTGGTGAGCTAAGGAGGACCTGTGTACACATTCAGTGAAGTTACTTGCCTTTGTGGCAGGCCCAAGCTCTGGGTTTTTGTGCAACTGCAGTTAATGCTGGCTGTCTCAGAGAAAATCAAGTTCACATGAAGACTTCAAATTAGCCGCTTATTACACTTGCAAAAGACATAAAAACTTGTATGCCATCAGGATAAGCAATGCTTCTTTTCTATCCTCTCTCAGATTGAACTTTCCAACTCTCCAACAGTCATATTATAGATCCTGAAAAATGTGGGTCTAGTCTGTGATTCTGCAATAGTGCTGGGATGAATATCAATATCAACTACACTCTTCATTACTAACTTTGAAAACAAGTGTGTGATGCTAAACCAGAGGCATAAATTGCATTATGTCCCCCTTTGGCACATTGTGAGTAAGAGGGGTCCTTCTTGAGTGCCCAGATGGAGATTAACTGCTACCTAATTGTTTGTCATTGAAGTAGGTTTCAGAAACCTGCTCCTCTTGCTTTAGATTCCTAATATATTCCTATTATCAAATTACATCTTTAATATTACTCCTGTTTGTCCATGAGAGAGTAAAATATCCAAACCTTTTCTTCCTCTGTGTGAAAAACACTGCAAGTGCAACAGCAAGAGTGAGCAGGACGGCACATCCCATTCCCAGTCCCACCGCTAGACCTGTGAGACAGAAACACACCAGGCCCGGATTAGTTCATCAGCTATAAACGAGCCTCCCTTACTGTGGTTCATAGCAAGAGCCACCAGGCCTCTCACTCACCTCCCAAGGGTGTAGCCACCACTCACTGCCTGTCCCTACTCATTAATCAGATGTACCTGTGTGCCCCAGCTTCCCCAACTATTTCCCACTTGCTGGATCATTTTTCATGATAATTGATCAGATATATTTTCTAATGATCACCCCCTCCTCCCACCTCCCCAACCCCACCCCTAGCCCCTACTTACCTTTCACCCAAATCAACCCCATCACCCAGCAGCTGAAGCAGGCCACTCACATAGTTCCACAGGGACCACAATATTTCCCCTGCAACTCAACCAGGACGTTGACAAGTTGGTAGTGTGAGCAGATAGGTGACATATGAGTTTCAATGCAGAGAAGTTTGAGGTGATACATTTTGATAGGAACAACATTGAAAGACAATGCAAAATTGAGGTGCAATTCCAAGGTGGGTACAGGAGCAGAGGGATCTGGGTGTATATTAGATTATTTACAGTGTACACAGATTATTAAAAGTGGCAGCACAGTACAGAGAGTAGTTAGTAAAGCATGCAGTGTCCTTGGCTTTATTAATAGCAGGATAAAGTACAAGAACAAAGAGATGATGATCTTAGCTAGAGTACTGTGTACTGATGTAGGCACCATATTAAAGGAAGGATGTGAAAAGATTGGAGAGACAGCAGAAGTAGTTTGCAAGCAAAGTTCCAGGGACGATAAACTTTGGCTTTAGTTTGAGGTTAGATTGTAGCAGATGGAACAGCTCTCCTTGGAGTGGAGAAAACTAAGAGGAGATCTGATAGAGGTTTTCAAAATCAAGAGTAGGCTGGACAGGGTAGATAGAGAGAAACCATTCCTACTTGTAAAAGGAATAAGAATGAAATGACATACCAATATGTAGTTTTAAAGTGATTTGCAAAAGAAGCAAGGGTGCTATGTGAAATAAATAGATAGTGAGTAGTTAGGTGACAGAATGCATTACCTGGAAATGTGTGGAGGCAAATTCAACTCAAGCATTCGGGAAGGCATTGTGTGATAATCTGGATAAAAATAATGTGCAAGGATATTGGGGAGAAAGCAGGAGATTAACACCAGGTCATTACACTCACCTCTGGTGCAGGCATAATGGGTCTAGTGGCCTCTTGTGCTGGAATACTGACTATAATTCTGTGAAGTGAGTGCCATTTCTGCCCATGGACCTGAATGTCTGTCATCTGTTCAAGTATGAAAGGTTCCTGTCTTCCTTCAACTTTGCCTGCACGAAACTAATGCCCTCGAGCTCTCAAGACCAGCATCCAGGAACCAATCCTTTTCCCTCTTTCATTCTGAGGATGTGGAACATTTCCCACTGGCATCCCAATCGAGACCAGACTTGGGTCTTACTATCTCGGTGTAACTGAATGTCACAGCCACAGGATCAGTGAGACATCAAAGCTGTAGAAGTATCTGATACTGGCTTGCTGCACAATTCTACTGATTGTACTCATCCTCTTATTACCTACCTGGCCCCTCAGGATCACAGTTGGCTGGTTTGCAATGCTGAAAGAAGTTAACAGCAAGGGTTCAATTCCCAAGCCAGGAAAGCTCACCATGACAGCCTAGTCTTCTCAATCGTCTATACCCTTGCTCTATATATTTTTGCCACGTCTCTGATATCATCTATTCTCTTGCTCTTTATCATCTATGCATTGCTCTACATTCTCTATACCTGCGTTCTATATCTTCTACACATCTGCTGTACATCCTTAAACTCTTGCAATGCATCCTCTATACCTTTGTTCTACAACGTCTATATCATCAGTCTAATATCTGCTATTTTATATCCTTTACATCCTTGCTCTTATGTCCTCACACCTCTGCACTTATATCCACTATATCACTGCTGTATGCCTACACTCCACACCCCTATATACTCCTGCTCTATCACACCCATATCATTGCTCTCATATTCATTATATCTCTGCTCTATACCCAACTCTGTGTCCATACACCCGCTCTTATATCCTCTATACCCTCACTTTATATCCTCTATGTCCCCACGCTAAATCCTCTTTACCCTTGCTCTTTATTCAGTGTACCCTTTCCCTATAGTGTCATAGCACAGCAGGTCAGGCAGCATCCAGGGAACAGGAGATTCGACGTTTCGGGCACAGGCCCTTCTTCAGTCATTCCTGAAGAAGGGCCTGTGCCCGAAACGTCGAATCTCCTGTTCCCTGGATGCTGCCTGACCTGCTGTGCTGTTCCAGCAATAAAGTTTCAACTTTGATCTCCAGCATCTGCAGACCTCACTTTCTCCTCTATAGTGTCATACTGTACCTTTGAGTGGCAAAATGTATCAGTTTTAGACATTATATTATTAATTAAATTAAATCTACTTTTAGTGGGATAAAGTGTTCCCTAGTTTCTTTCCTGAAAGATCACTTTAAGGAATACTACAACTGTAGGTTCAGTATCCCAGACTTTGTCACCAGCAGATAACATTTCTTCCTACACCTTTTGAAGCTATCGTTTTATTACAGTGCTTCAGAGAAAGCAGTTGTCCTCTCCCTGGAGTGGCTCAAAAGCAAGCTTCCGATAATCTTGGGGGCACAATCCTCTTTATATTCTTAGTATCTCGACCTAAAAGCCTGAAGTGCAAGTATGTATTCTTCAGATGCTCCCCAAAATAGAAGCAACAAACAATGACTGTAATTAAACCCAGAAACAAATGTATCCAAGTGAGGCTAAGCTGTCATTTCAAACGAACCTTCATCCACTTCCGATTCGTCTTCATCTTCAACAGGTGGTCCTCCTGTCAAAAGAGCATCCAAACAGCCAATTAAAGACACACTCAACACTCTTGCTGCTCACAGTGACTCCATGTCTGTATATTGAGTAGCTTTGAACCTTGTTTCACAAAACCGTCTTTCTCTAATGTCACCTGCAAATTGGAGGTATTCCTGAATGACGTATAAAGGGGTGATTTTGGAGTCTCACACTTTCTGCTAAAATTTCTGCTCCAAGCAGTTCCTTGCCCAAGGGCCCAGAAATGTGTTCCCGATATTTAATTGCAACCCAGTGGGCAGTGTTAACAATTAAAGGAGAATTGTAGAACAGTTATAATGGGAGATTTCAATCACCCAAACACAGACTGGGATAGCAGTGCATTAAAGGGCAGAGTAGGGAAAGAGTTCTAGAGTTTGTTAAGAAAACTTTTCATCAGTAGTCTGATTCCTGTTAGAATGCTCTAACATATTATTATTTGGGAACTTGGAGGAAAAGTACATTGTAGTTTCTGTTCTGTGAAGGCCTGATTCTTTCAAAGTTCAGAAATTCAAATTTTGAAGTGTGTGTTAAAAACAGCACTTCCAATAAGTCATGTGAGTATAGCTAAATCTGGGGATATGACTTGAGTTTTATCCAGAGAGAGATAGAGAGAGAAAGGAGGGGTGCAGTGACAGAAGTACATTTGCAGGTTTATTCAGAGAGAATAGGCCCTTTCACAGGAACAGCAGTAAACCATCAAGCTTCCATGCCATACAATACAATCGTGGCTGACTGGGCACTTCATTGGTTTTAACCAACCCATTGCCACATGTCTGCACACCAGTAATCAAAAATCTACCTTAAGCATTCTCAAAGACAGAGCTTCCAAAGTTTTTGATACAGAATTCCAAAGGTTCATAACCAATTGGTTAAAAATGAATGCTCCTCATTCTCCTCCCCAACTAAGTATATCAGCCTTATTTGAAATTGTGCTCCTGGTTCTAGACTCCCTACTCGGGTAAAGATGTTACCTGCATCCACTTTGTCTATTCCTTTAAATATTTAATAAGTTTCCCTGGGATCACCTCTCATCAGTCAAAGCCCTAGGGAATAGAGACCCAGTTTGCCCAATCTTCCTTCATAGGAAAGTTCCACAATCCTGGAACAAGTCTGGAGAATTTTGTTGCACTTCCTCCATGGCATTAATATCGAAGGCAGTCTACCCAAACTCTTAGACAATGGAAGCAAAACTTAGCTACTCTTGGACTCAAATCATCTTGCACTAAAGGCTGACATTTCATTAGCCTTCCTAATAACTTGTTGCACCTGCCTGGTAACTTCAGTGATAATTGACAAGAACAGAGTTTAGGTTAGAGTGGTGTTGGAAAAGCACAGCAGGTCAGGCAGCATCCGAGGAGCAGGAAAATCGACGTTTCGGGCAAAAGTCCTTTTTTCAGGAATAGAGGCAGGAAGCCTCCAGGGTGGAGAGATGGTGGAAAGCAAGATAGGCAGGTAGGACAGGTCATGAGGGCGGTGCTGAGCTGGAAGGCTGGAGCTGAGGTGAGGCAGGGGAAAGGGAAATGGGGAAACTGATGAAATCCACATTGATGCCCTGGGGTTGAAATGTTCCGAGGCGGAAGATGAGGCGCTCTTCCTCCAGGCGTCGGGTGGTGAAGGAGTAGATTAGATTACATTACAGTGTGGAAACAGGCCTTTCGGCCCAACAAGTCCACACCGACCCGCTGAAGCGCAACCCACCCATACCCCTACATTTACCCCTTACCTAACACTATGGGCAATTTTGCATGGCCAATTCACCTGACCTGCACATCTTTGGACTGTGGGAGGAAACCGGAGCACCCGGAAGAAACCCACGCAGACACGGGGAGGACATGCAAACTCCACACAGTCAGTCGCCTGAGGCGGGAATTGAACCCGGGTGTAGCGGTGGAGGAGGCCCAGGACCTGCATGTCCTCAGCAGAGTGGGAGGGGGAGTTGAAATGTTGGGCCACAGGGCGGTGTGGTTGATTGGTGTGGGTGTCCCAGAGATGTTCCCTAAAGCAGTCTCCTCTACAGTGGGGACACTGGACGCCTCCTAGCAGAGTGCTTTAGGGAATATCTATATTCTGTCCATTGTTTAAAAAAAGGTTGAAAAAAAGTTTGATGCTGAGTTATTTTAATACTATAGTCATAGAGTCATAGAGATGTACAGCATGGAACAAGAGTTGGGATGTTGTGGCTGTACAGGACATTGGTTAGGCCACTGTTGGAATATTGCATGCAATTCTGGTCTTCCTATTGGAAGTATGTTGTGAAACCTGAAAGGGCTCAGAAAAGATTTACAAGGATGTTGCTAGAGTTGGAGGATTTGAGCTATAGGGAGAGGTTGAATAGACTGGGGCTATTTTCCCTGGAATGTCGGAGGCTGAGGGATGAACTTAGAGAGGTTGACAAAATCATGAGGGGCATGGATTGGGTAATAGACAAGGTCTTTTTCCTGGGGTGCGGGGAGTCCAGAATTAGAGGGCATAGGTGTAGGGTGAAAGGGGAAAGATATAAAAGAGACTTAAAGGGCAACCTTTTCACGCAGAGGTGGTACGTGTATGGAATGAGCTGCCAGAGGAAGTGGTGAAGGCTAGTACAATTGCAACATTTAAAAGATGTCTGGATGGATACATGAATAGGAAGGGTTTGGAGGGATATGGGCCGGGCGCTGGCAGGTGAGACTAGATTGGGGCGGGTTATCTACTTCCTTTCATTGTTGAAAAACTTTTATAGCTTTGTAAATGCAATGTGTAAATGTAAGGGTTATCTGTAGAGTCTGTAATAAGTGATTTTTAATGATGTTTATAATAATAAGAACTAGCTTTATTGAAGCTTTCTTTCTTCCAAGAGATGAATTGCATTTTTAAATACATCCTTTTTTCTATGTAAACCAGCAATTTATGAATATTGTAATGTCTGGGAACAGGGATGCTCAGTGTTTGCTCAATTCATCAGGTCAAACATTTGCTACATTCAATCTTGCCTATTAAAAGGGGCAGGGATTGTTGTGCAGCTTCTAATAGGTCACTCAGAACAACTCAAGAGTTGTTGTACTGTCTGTTTTCAGTCACTTCAGAGGGAGACAGTCAGAGAAGAGGGTCTCTTTCTTTGAGCTGCTAATCAGTCAGGTATTAAAGAGGTGGGAAAAGAGGCATCACTCCAAAAATGTGCAGCTGTAGCATGGTCTAAGCAATTAAGACTCAGGAAACATTCTGAGAGACAGTAGGTACTGCTAAATGTTGAGGTTAGGATTCTGGAAAAGCCCTGAGTGCTGTAGGTATCAGAGTGACTCTATGTTGTTAATCGTTCAGTGTATTTGAGAGTGAGTGAAGGAGGCACAAAGCAACATTTGTTTCTGCAGCTGTTAAACTTTCATGCTAAAACGAACCTGGATGCATTAGTAGTATGGTGGCTGTGACAAAGTCGGAATTGAAATCCCTTGAGAAGTTTTAATGAAGTCTGATGACCCATAGAGTTGTCACTAATGTCTTGTGAGGGGTGGAGTGGTGGGAAATGATGCTGAGAAATCCATTTACCACATTTATAATTTGATGTAAACCATGGGATATTTGAGATGGAAATGTGTTGCTGGAAAAGCGCAGCAGGTCAGGCAGCATCTAGGGAACAGGAGAATCGACGTTTCGGGATTCCTGAAGAAGGGCTAATGCCCGAAACGTCGATTCTCCTGTTCCCTAGATGCTGCCTGACCTGCTGCGCTTTTCCAGCAACACATTTCCATCTCTGATCTCCAGCATCTGCAGACCTCACTTTCTCCCCATGGGATATTTGACCACAGCTTGTCTCTTACCTGTATTTACTTCAAGTTAGTGATGAATATTAAAATATGAATTGACTGGGAGGTAGATTGCATTCCCTTTCTAACTTTGCATTGAGAAATTTACAATTATTTGTTAAAATTATGGAATCTTGTGGCTTTATTCCTTTAGTAAGTCCCTAGGATCATTCATTTTGTCTAGTTTTAAATAAGCTCATGGTCCAAGTGAAATAGTAATATAACATTGGCAATCCGGTTCAGGCTTATATCAAGGGCTAGGGCGCAGAAAGTGGAGGGGTGGCACTAGCTGAATTGCTCCTTCAGGGAGCCAGCACAGACACAATGGGAAGCATGGCCTCCTTCTAGCTGTACCTATTCTCTGATCCCATGATTCCATTGTGTTCAAAGTTTGTGCGAAGATTTGTAGCTCGGGTGCTCGTTGCTGTGGTTCTGTTCGCCGAGCTGGAAATTTTTGTTGCAAACGTTTCGTCCCCTGTCTAGGTGACATCCTCAGTGCTTGGGAGCCTCCTGTGAAGCGCTTCTGTGGTGTTTCCTCCGGCTTGATGTTCATGGATGCGGATCGTTAGCTGTCTTCCTGTTTGTCCTATATAGTGTTTGTCCTATAGAGCAAAACTAATGTAGTGTACAAAATCCCATGCAAGGACTGCACAAAACACTATATAGGACAAAACAGGAAGACAGCTAACGATCCGCATCCACGAACATCAACTAGCCACGAAACGACATGACCAACTATCCCTAGTAGCCACACACGCAGACGACAAGCAACATGAATTTGACTGGGACAACATTACCATTATAGGGCAAGCGAAACAAAGAACAGCCAGGGAATTCCTAGAAGAATGTCACTCATCCACAACTCCATCAACAAACACATTGACCTGGACCCAATATACCGGCCACTACAGCGGACAGCTGAAACTGACAACCGGAAGCGGCAGGGACAGGCCACTATAAATGCCGGAGGAAACACCACAGAAGCGTTTCACAGGAGGCTCCCAAGCACTGAGGATGTCACCTAGACAGGGGACGAAACGTTTGCAACAAAAATTTCCAGCTCGGCGAACAGAACCGCAACATTCCATTGTGTTTTTACCCAAACCTGAAAATAAAAATGCTATGATCAGTAAAAATGACATTGAAGCAAAAAAAAGGACTGGCGATATCCTTCTGGAAAGGATCTGATAAATTAAGTAATTTGGTCTACTTGTGACCCCTGTCTCACACCAATATGCTCGCCTTACCAGTGACACTCCTCATCGTAAGACTGAATAAAATCTCAATATTTACTGCATTTCTATCAGGTCCCCTCCCAAACACCAATCTCACCATTTTAAAGATGGTCCCCCAGCTCACCCTCAGAACTCATTCTTTCCACAAGAAAGCCATGTATCTTTTCTGACCTCACAGATTCTTTTATTCTCAGTGACTGGAATGGAACACAGCTCTCACTGCGTGGGATTAGCCAGCCATTGAGTACGTGGTGTTCCATATGATTTATTCCAAACACATCCAACAATAGGGTTGACAACACTTGACAGGATTTTTTGTTGTACCTCAGCAATTTAACTCTCAGTTCCTGTGTCTAACTCTGTCTCTATCTCCTCGATCATTACCTATTCCCCCAGGATTTCTTGTCTTGCTTCAATGTGGGTGGGGAATGGATTTGAAAATGCAGCAGCAGCATGAGAGTGAGTATGTGCAGCTGTATGAGGGCGGGCAGAGGGCGAACTCCTCCGCATTGTGGGCTGGCTCCATGTCACAGTGAGAATGGGGTACCTGAGTCACAAGTAATGAATTGACCCTTTAAATTTGACTCTAGCATCATGTAGAAAGCCCCCTAATGAAAGTAGACCTTACCCATTTTACTGATACAAAGTGAATTGCATGCATCAAGGCGGAAGAACCTGTTTCCATTTCCTCCACATCCTCCGTACAAAAAGGTTTTGCATTTCTTCTTTGCACTGTCAAAGTAATAAAGCAACAAACGTCCTTTACAATCTCCAGGATCTTTTGGCAGCAAGCAAGCTCGGTCTGTTGAAAGATTACAGGAGATGACCCATCAGTAAAACTCTTCGTGATCACACTGGGCTGTATAACATGTAATAACTCAGGATGGTTGTAGTTGAATGCTAAAATAGAGCCGCTACTTGTGGAATAGATAGGCTAGTCCCAGCCCAGGACTGACACTTCTGCAGACATATCAATCAATCTAACCCCCATGCTGCCCACCTCTCTCTAAAGGCATGGAGGCTGTTGGTGGACACCACATGCTCTCTCTCCAAGGACACTAGGGCACAAATATAGCCCTGGAAGAGGAGCAAGCAGTCAGCAGAAATGACACCCTCATCTTTTTTTTTAAACAACCTGTTCAGAGATGTTATTATAAACATCTGAAACAGGTGGGCCTTCAATCCAGGGCTCTTGGCTCAAAGCTAGGGACTACAGGAACCCACGCTTGGGTCTGCTTTAAAGGTATTGTCTTACCATCCTGTTCAGAGATATTATTATACACATCTGACGGGTGGGACTTCAACCCATGTCTCTTCCCACTGTGCTACCAAATTGGGTTTGCTTTTTTTTTCTTCATTTTCTAATCAACGTGTTATTACATACTTTTGGAATAAGTGGGACCTGAAGCCAGGCCATCTGGCTTACAAGTAGGGATACTACCACTGTGTTACAAGAACTCTTTTTTTGTCTGCTTCTTTTTATTTATTTAACCCAGGTTTCTAATCAACCTGTTCAGAGATGTTATTAAAAACCTTTGGAGTAGGTGGAACATGAACTTGGGTCTCTCAGTTCAGATGTAGGGACACCACCACTGCACCACAAGAGCTCCTTTGGTCTGCTTTATAAAGGGCTCAGGTGATGAATTCCTGTTTGGTAAGTCATTAACGTTACCAAGGAACTCATCAAGCTCCATCAGGAGATTCATTAGTGACTCCCCATGAGCCTTGTAGGGGTTATCACACTTCTGGCTATACAAACAAGGAACAAGAGTAGGCCACCCAGCCAATCGATCCAAATCTCCCTTTCTCACCTCATTAGATTTTAACCTCAACTCTATGTTCCTACAATCCCTAATAATCTTTCATCCCCTTGGTAATCACTTTTACACTAATCAATCACACATTGTCACCCATTCTGAAGCTGGACAATGACTGAAGTCAGACTGAACTGAAACTCAAAAAAGACAATAATAAATTCACACTTTGCTAGAATTTCTTTACAAATATGTTCAATGAGTTGAAAGTTGAAACTAGACCTTAACTCTCAGTAACCATATAAATGTAATTTCTTGAGATTAATTTCACCTAATACAAGTACATCCCTGGTCTGACACCGCCTTTCAGTTACTGTAAGGTTTAGATCTGTTAGAACATGTATCCTGTAAGTGATAGAGCACAGACAAATAGAGTGGACATAATTTATCTATAAGATATTGTTATACCTGCCAATATGTGGTATCCACAACTGCCCTGCAAGTTGGGATAGAGATAATCAATAATTCAGGTAGTTGATAAGATGTCAAATGAAACAAAATCGCAAATTTATGGAGAAACTCAGCAGGTCTGGCAGCAATTGTGGAGAGAAAATTGACTTAATGGTTTGAGTCCAGTGATGTGCCTCCTTTTTGCAAGGTTTGTGAAGGTTTGTAGCTCAGGTTTAGGGTGTAGGTTTGCTCGCTGAGCTGTAGGTTTCATATCTAGACGTTTCATTACCTGGCTAGGTAACATCATCAGTGGCGACCTCCAAATGAAGCAAAGCTGTTGTCTCCTGCTTTCTATTTCTCTGTTTGTCCTGGATGGGGTTCTGGGGTTTGTGGTGATGTCATTTCCTGTTCATTTTCTGAGGGGTTGATAGATGGCATCTAGATGTATGTGTTTGTTTATGGCTCAGCCATACACAAACACATAGATCTAGATGCCATCTATCAACCCCTCAGAAAATGAACAGGAAATGACATCACCACAAACCCCAGGAACCCCATCCAGGAGAAAGATATAAATAGAAAGCAGGAGACAACAGTTTCGCTTCACTTGGAGGTCGCTACTGACGATGTTACCTAGACAGGTAATGAAACGTCTGGATAACAAACCTACAGTTCAGCAAGCAAACCTGCACCCTAGATGTTTGTCCTGAAGTGAGCAATTTTGTTCTGATCTGATATTTAGATCTGGAGATTCCAAGCAGAGGCAATGATGAGTGGATGGACCCTGCACTCAAAGATTCCTTTGACTCAACAGCCCTTAAGGCATAGGAGCAGGAGTAATCCATTCACCGATCAAGTTTGCTCCACTATTCAATGAAATCATGGCTAACTTAATAACTCTCAACTTCAGTTTTCTGTCTTTTATTCCCTTTTTATTTAAAAATAAGTGTATCTCAGCTTTGAATATACTTAACAACCCCACTCAACAGCCCTTTGCGGTAAAGAATTCCACTGATTCACTGTTCTCTGGGAAAAGAAATTCCTCTTCATCAATGTCTTAATAGTGGGATCCCTCATTCTGAGATTATGCCCTCTGGTCCTAGACCCTCTCACAATGGTAAAAAAACATTCTGCATCAACCCCATCAAGACCCCTAAGATTCTTGTATGTTTCAAACAGCTTGCCTCTCATTATTTTAAATTCCAATGAGCACAGGCTCAGCCTTCTCAAGCTGTCCTCATAACAAAATACCTCCACACCCAAGACTAACCTGAGTCTTTCAGGATACTCCATCAGAGCAGATTCCGAGAAGATATGACATGCAAACGATTTTGAGCTCCAGCTAAAAGATCCTGTATGATAGTTAGGAGAAGGGTGAGATGCTTAGGCAGGGTGAGGTGGTTTGTGTGGGTATGTCAATTGGGATGGGTGAGGTAGTTAGAGTGGGTGAGAAGATTAGAGTGGGTGGTTAGGATAGTTGAGGTGAGTGTGACGGTCAGGGTGGGAGGTGGGTAACATGGTTAGGGTGAGGCGGTTAGGGTGGATGAGGTTGTTAAAGTGAATGAAGTGGTTAGTCTGGGTAAAGTGTTTAGGGTGGGTATGATTAAAATAGGCAAGGTCGTTTAAGTGGATTAGGTGCTTAGAGTGTGTGAGGTGTTTAAGGTGGATGAGATGGTTAGAGTGGGTGAGATGGTTGATTAGATTAGATTAGATTCTCTACAGTGTGGAAACAGGCCCTTTGGCTGAACCATTCCACACCGACCCTCTGAAGAGTAACCCACCCACACTCATTTCCCTCTGACTAATGCATCTACTCCATCGGTTGGAGTGGGTGAGGTACTTAAGGTGAGTGAGGTGGTTAGAGTGAGTGACGTGGTTAGAGTGAGTGACGTCGTTAGAGTAAGAGACATGGTTAGAGTGGGCAAAGTGGTTGGAATGGGAGGTGTGAGGTGGTTAGGGTGGGTGAGATGGTTAGGCTGGGTGAAGTGGTTAGGGTGGGTGAGGTGGTTACGGTGGATGAGGTGTTTGATCCCTGAGTTTCTATGTGTGGCAAGTGCAAGTAGAAACATATACTAAGTGATTGGACTTGTCTATGAGTGTGATCCCTCAGACACTATGTACTTGCAGCCATATAGATTTAGTTTTTCACCTACCATCACCGGGATAGATGTCACCTGCCAGGCTGGAACAGTTCCTCATGCAATGTTTATCTGTGAAGAAACGGTTCGCATTTCCTCCAGCTCCTCTATAGGCAAAAATCTTACACCGGTCACTGGTTTGATTGTAATAAAATTTCACAGATGGGTTATCTCCAGTTTGTCCTTCATCCATGGGCAAGTTGCAAGCTGTAATATGGGCAAAAGCAAAGTATTATTACATGGAATTTGCAACACAGAATTTGGCCCAACCAACTCATACATGCACTTCCTCCCACTCTACTTCAACAAACTCAACTCACATATCACTTTGACAAAGGGTTAGTTAAACTCGAGCGTCAGCTCTTTTCTCTCCTTACAGATGCTGCCAGACTTGCTGAGATTTTCCAACATTTTCCCTTTTGGTCACATATCATTTTTTTGCCTCATGTGCTTCTCTATGCTATTCACTGTCCTTAAGGGTTGAGTGTGCCTATTTGTGAAGCATATGCAGAGAAGAGTCCTTCATCTGGAGTTTGCTACACTACTCAAATGCACACCTGGCTAGCTTTTATATATGTAATCTATTAATATTCTTTTGTGATGAAATAACAGAAAGGACTGGATTGAATCAAATTGAAAACTGAACAGTCCCTCAGTGGCACTGTGCAGGGGATGATCTATTAGACTAAACTCCACACAACCCTCCCGCACCATCCCACCACCACCGAGAGCCTCCATGTGCTTCAAGCATGCTGTCCAGGACATCTAGATGTAGATGTCACCATAAAAGAGAAGCCGTACACCATTTAGTATATTTTTGTGAAAACAAAACCAGACTGCACAGAACTGAAAGAAACTGAAACAGCCCATTATGGCAGAGTAATTAATAAAGGGAAGTGGGATTTGAATATAATTTGTGGGAGAAATATTTCGTAACAACCAATAATCAGACACATGCAGGGCAGGTAGGATGTAACCCTGGACTTTCTGAGGCAGGCAGAGACCGAACCACTGTGCCACAAAAGTAGATACTTGCTGCTCAATCTGTTCAGAGACGTTACTACACACCTCTGGAGCAGGTAGGACTTGAACCCAGGTCTCCTTGGCCTAGGAGAAGCGATTGAGGAGAAAGTGAGGTCTGCAGATGCTGGAGATCAGAGCTGAAAATGTGTTGCTGGAAAAGCGCAGCAGGTCAGGCAGCATCCAGGGAACAGGAGAATTGACATTTCGGGAATAAGCCCTTCTTCAGGCATAAGAAGAAGGGCTTATGCCCGAAACGTCGATTCTCCTGTTCCCTGGATGCTGCCTGACCTGCTGCGCTTTTCCAGCAACACATTTTCAGCTAGGAGAAGCGATGCCATCACTGTACCACAAGAGGGCTCCCAAGAGATGTTATTAACAATTCACAAATTATTTTGGGCACCTGTTTGACTTGTCACCTTTATCACCAAGGCATTTTGCATCCTATTAACAGAATTAGATATCAAAAACCTCAAAAGTTGAGGTTGCAGTGACTTTCCCACTCACTCCCTGGATAAAGGTGTTTCTCTCTAGAAAATCTCAGTTATATGGGCTAGACCATTTAGGACGTGTATCAGGAAAAATGTTTTCTCTCAAAAATGGATTGTGGAATCATCTACCAAAGAAGGCTGTGGAGGCCAAGTCACTGAATATATTCAAGAAATAGATAGATGTATTTTCAGATATTACAAGCACAAGATAATGGGGAGAAAGCAGGAAGATGTCATTGAGTTAGAGGACCCGCCAATGATCATAATAAATGGCAGAGCGGACTCAAAAGGATGATTGGCATGAACTCCTATTTTAAATGTTTCCATGTCATTGAACAGCATCATAATCCAATATCCTAACTGTCGAAATGTTGGGTGGATTTAATGAGATAGATTGAAAATGGGAGGTACATATAAGCAGTTTTGCTGTTAATTGAGTAAACTGGTGCAACTAACAGGTGCAACTGCTATAACATTTATGGCTGTTTCATAAGTTGTAAAACCATTCTGTCTGAAGCAATGATTTCACAGCTGTGTTTACTGAAATATGGAACACTTGTGCACCCAGAAAGCAGCAATACAAAGTCACAGGAAAAGTCCAGTGAAAGATTTGCAAAGCCATTCTGGGTCCACATTACTAGAGTCGTTCACTTGATTGCAGTCTCACAATAATTCAGATCAGGTCCAACTTGAGACCTGTTGCGACCACGCTGTCATTCTTATCTTCACACGGCCCAAACCACACATTATTACCAACCTCTCATCCACTGTTACCAACCTACAACTCATCATTACCATCCCTACATATGCCACCTCAAACACTCACTCACCCATTTCCTACATTCTACCTGAATGAGGTTAACTATTTATTGGCTTCACATCTCATGTCAGTGTTAGAGTGAAGTATCGAACATGCCACTGGAAAAAAATGCAATTGGAGAACACCACAGCATAGACGATGTGATTGGAGAACACCACAGCATAGATAATGTGATTGGAGAACACACCCGTGAAGAGAATGCAATTTTGAGTTATGTTAATGTCATAGTGACCCTGAAATAAGAGACAGAGGGACTATTGGTTAGAGTTGGAGAGGAAATTGGACAAAGCTGATATGAATGTCAGATGGTGGGTTTTATGGGACAGGGCAGAATACAATGTGGGGAAGGGGTTGGGGAGGAGAGAAGTTGGCAAAGAGGTATAGAGTGTGGAGGAGGAGGAGAGAGGTTTGTTGGGAGGTGAAGGAGATGGTGTTATTGATGGCAGTTGGGGAGGGAGATTGCAGTGATCAGGATGTGATTTAATGTGGGATCATGAGCAATGAGGAAGAGTTTCTCCTTTTGTTTCCATATTCTATTCAGTGTGTTGTTTATGTTGGTGGTCACTGCAATTGAACTTTTTTTTGTTCATTTGTGGGATGTGGGCATCACTGGCTGGCCAGCATTCATTGCCCATTCCTCATTGTCATTGAGAAGCTGGGGGTGAGCTGCTTTCTTGAACCACTGCAGTCCACCTGCTGTGGATTGACTCACAATGACATTAGGTAGGGAATTCCAGCATTTCAACCCAGTCACAGTGAAGTAATAGGCAGTGGTGATCCTAGCTCCCTCATGGCAAGCTATCCAAACAGGGAGTCTCAGATTGGCATTAGGTCTCTAATTGCAAATGTAAAGATTACAGGCTGCGAATCATGATACATTTGGGCTCTATTTCAGGATCACACTTGTGAACACTGATGTGTCTATTTATGTCCAGACCTGAATAAAAATCAGGTGGTGACATTGAAAAAAAAATGCACTTTTGTAAAAACAAATCATTTTAATATAGCCCCTATGAACATTGCCCCCTCTGAGGGATCATATGTGTAGCTTTCTCTTGTGAGGTTTCCGGACTTTGAAGAAGCACAGAGGTTCTGCAACAGTCGTACCAGAGAGCAGTCACTCCACGTTGTGATCAGCAGGTAAGACGTTGTGGAGATACAGCAGGTGAGTGGGTGACCATTTGTCAAAAGGAAAAGAGGCACCTAGTGCAGGACGACAGAGCTCCCTGAAGCTGTCTACCAGCTGTCTAATAGGGTCCTACAGCATGGAGACAGGCCCTTTGGCCCAAACTGACCATGCTGACCAAAATGTCCATCTAAGCTAACCCGATTTCCCTGCACTTGGCCCATGTCCTTCTAAACCTTTCTTATACATGTATTTGTCCAAATGCTTTTTAAATGTGTTAATGCACACATCTCAAACACTTCTGCTGGCACCTCATTCCATATGCGTACCACCCTCTGTGTAAAAAAGTTGCCCCTCAGGTTCCCTTTTTCTCTCTATAGCTCAGACCATTGAAACATCCTTGTGAATTTCTTCTCTCTCTTACCAGTTTAATAACATCCTTCCTATAGCAGGTTGACCAAAACCAAACATAATACTCCAAGTGCAGCTTCACCAATGTCCTATACAACTGCAACATAACTTCCCAACTTCTATACTCAGTGCCCTGACTGATGAAGGCCAGTGTGCCTTCACTGCCCTGTCTACCTGTGACTCTACTTTCAGAGAACCATGCACCTGAATTCCAAGGTCCCTCTGTTCCACTACACTCCTACCATTCAGGTCTGACATTTTAGGTGTGCAACATGGCTGAGTCGGGGTGGATAACTCACAGTACCATGGTGGCCAAGACTACCCTGGGAAGAAAGAGAGAGGCTGCAGACAGATTAGAAAATTCGAGGGATAGACAGTCTAATTTATGGCTGAGATTATATGTCCCATATGGTCTGTTGCCGCCGGGTGCAAAGGTACAGGACATAATGGACTGGATAAATATCTGGAAAGGAAGGATGAATAACCAATGGTAGTGGTTCATGTGTGAACCAATGACGTAAGGAGGGAGAACTTTGTGGTCTTGCAGGATTGGTTTGAAGAGTTGGGAGAAGGTTAAAACAAAAGACCTCAGGGGTTGTAATCTCAGAAATATTATCTGTGCCGGGCTTCACCATTTTGATAAAGTTAGATCAGGGAAGTAAATGTGTGACATGAGGGATGGTGTAGAAGACACCATTTAAGATTTTTGGGACATTGGGATCACGTTTGGAAAAAGAGAATGCTGTTCAGAAGAGATGAAATGCAAGTAATCTCCTAGCTGAGAGAATAAATAGTGTTGTGGGGATGTATGGAAATTTGTAAGGCAGGTGGTGGATTGACTAATGGGTCTAGTTTGGAAGTACCAGTGAGGACAAAAGACAGAAAATAAGGAGCAGGGAAAAGGGAGTCAAGGAAGGCTTGAGTTTTGACAGTGAACAAAGAGGTAGATGTTCGCTAATGGGCAAGAAAGTGCTAAAGTCAAGGTTAAATGGTATGTATGTAAATGCAAGGAGTATCGTGAACATAACTGGCCAACTGGAAGCAGAAATTGCTCTGGGAGCATGACATAGAATCATTGACGGAAACATATTTAAAGCCAGAACAGGATTGGATACTTAACATTCGGGTTATAAGCCTTTTACTAGAAACAAGTTTGGTTAAAAAGTGAGGAGAGGAAACACTCTTGGTTAAAAAAAAGATATGATAGCCCTCGAACACTATACAGTTCCTGAATTTGAATCTATATGGTTGGAAGTGAGAAATAGGAATGGAGTGGTGACCTTGTTGGGTTTTTATTATAGACCTCCGAATAGTGGGGAGGATATAGAAGAGAGAATTTGTAGGTAGATTATAGAAATCTGCAGGACAAGGGTTGTGGTAGTTGGTGAATTCAATTATCCTTGGGTAGACTGGCAAAAAGGTAGAGTGTGAAACATGGACGGAGTAAAATTCTTGCAATGTGCGCAGGAGAACTTTCTGAGACAGTACATTTCCAGTCCTACCAGTAGGGGATTGTACTGGATCTGGTCCGAGGAAATGAGGTAGGTCAAGTGTAGAATGTCAGAGTGGGGAAGCATTTGGGGAATAGCATTCATAATATGACAACGTTCAAAGTTAGTTTGAAAAGGATAAGAAACAATCAAGTACTAAGATCCCAAACTGGAAAAGGACAGATTTTAGGGGTCTAAAAGTTGAACTGGAGCAGGTGATTGGAAATGCATTTTGATGGTTAACATAGTCGATGAAAAATATGACACTTTCAAAAGAGGGATGAATAGGGTGCAAGCTACATAGATACCCGTGAGAAGTAAAGACGGCGTGTCCAAAGCTAGAGCACCCTGGATGAGTAAGGGTATTTAGAAGAAAATAATGGAGGAAAAGGAGACACATGATGCGTACCAGAATAATAATAGCAATAGAAATCCAAAGGGTATCTCAAGTGCAGGAGAGAGGCAAAGACTGGAATAAAGAAGGCTAAGAGAGTCATGAGGAAAGGATGGCTGACTGCAGTAAAACAAATTGTTAAATGCTATTCAAACCTATTAATAATAAAAGATTAATGAAGGATATAGCAGGGCCCATAAGGAACAAGCAGGGTAAGCTGCTCACTGAAGCAAAGGGTATGGCAGAGGTACTAAATGAATACTTTGGTTCTGCCTTTACCAAATTAGAAGATGGTGACAATGGCCTAGTTATAAATGTGGGTGTTGAGCAACCAAGCAGTACAGTGCCAGATAAAGAGAGAGATACGGGAACAAACTGAAGACCCGTTGATAGAATTTTCCGGGATTAATCCTGGAGGACGTGAAGATGTGATGCAGTTGTTTAAGAGAAAAAGTAGCAAAGAATGACTCAGGACAGGAGATCGTGTCGTCGCAAACAGGACCCCTGAAAGGTATGTTGCCTCCCAGGTGCCAGGGTCGGGACATCTCTGATCAAGTCTACAAGATTCTGAAGGGGAGGGTGAGTCGCCAGGAGTCTTGGTGCACATTGGAACCAATGACATAGCCAGGAAAAGGAACAAGGATCTAAAAAGCGATTTTAGGGAGTTAGGTTGGAAGATAAAAAGCAGGACAATCAGAGTAATAACCTCATGACTACTACCGGTGCTATGTGCTAGTGAGGTGAGGAACAGGGAGCGAGTGCCGATAAACATGTGACTACAGGGCTGCTGCAGAAGAGAGGGCTCCAGATACGTAGATCATTGGGGTATCTTCTAGGGAAGGTGGGACCTGCACATGAAGGACAGGTTGCACTAAAACCGGAGGGGCACCAATGTCCAGGGTGGGAGATTTGCTGGAGCACTTTGGGAAGGTTGGTGAGGGAAGGGAACCCGAGCTACAGATCAGAGGAGAAGGTAGTTGTTGAACAGGCAGAAATAAAGTGCAGAAAGTCTGTCAGGAAGTTGATTGGGCAAAGGGATGGTTAAAATGTGCCTGTTTCAATGCAAAGAATGTCAGGAATAAGAGTTGTCCCAGTCGAAGTGGTGTCCTTCCTCATCTGTATGTGAGGATACTACGATTGACCAACTAGCCACAAAAAGACATGACTCTCTCTCACTAGTATCCTCACATACGGATGAGGAAGGACACCACTTCAACTGGGATAACACATCCATCCTAGGACAAGCCAAACAAAAACACACACAAGAATTCCTGGAAGCATGGCATTCCAAGTGGAACTCTATCAACAAACACATCGAGTTAGACCCCATCTACCACCCCCTTGAGAAAAGGAACAGGAAATGACTTGACCTCAAGAAATAACATCACCGCAGGAAATGGCATCACCAAACCAAAGAAACCCAAACATATAAATAGAAAGCAGGAATTTTCAGCATTGCTTTGCCTGAGGCCCACAGAAGATGTTACCTAGTAGGGTAACAAAATGTCTGGAAATGAACATTCCAGCTCAGCAGGCAAACCTACATCCAAGCGATAGGAACAGACAGTATGGGAAGGTATTTAGTTGGGGTAAAGGAAATTATATTGCTCTTAGACAGGAGCTGTGGAGTATAAATTGGGAACAATTGTTCTACAGGAAATATACAACAGAAATGTGGAGGCTGTTTAAGGAACATTTGTTGCGAGTGTTGGACAACTTTGTCCCACTGAGACAGGCAAGGAATGGGAAGGTGAAGGGGCCTTGGATGACAAGAGAAGAGAAGTTTTTTGTCAAGAGAAAGAAGAAAGCTTGCTTAAGGTTGAGGAAGTAAGGATCTGGCACAACTTTAGAAGATTTCAGAGTAGCGAGGAAAAAACTAAAAAATGGATTGAGAAGAGCTAGGAGGGGGCCTTGGTGGGAAGGATGAGAGAAAACCCAAAGGTATTCTACATGTAGGTGAGGAAAAAGAGAATGATCAGAGAGAGAATAGAGCTGATCAGGGATACTGGAGGGAACTTTTGCCTGGAGTCTGAAGAGGTAGGGGAGGAAGGAGAAAGTCATGTCTCATAAGCCTTATTGCATTCTTTGAGGATGTGACAAGACAAGGATGTGGTGTTTATGGATTTCAATAAGGCATTTGATAAGGTCCCCCATAGTTGGCTCTTTCAGAAAGTTAGGAGGTATGGGATACAGGAACATTTGATTGTCTGGATACAGAATTGGCTGGCCGAAAGAAGATAGGGAGTGGTAGTGGATGGAAAATATTCTGCCTGGAGGTCGGTGACCAGTGGTGTCCTGCAGGGATCTGTTCTTGGGCCACTGCTCTTTGTACTTTTGATAAATGACTTGGATGAAGAAGTGGAAGGGTTAGTAAGTTTGCCAATAACGTAAATTTTGGTGGTGTTGTAGATAGTGTCGAGGGTGATTGCAGGCTATAACAAGACATTGACAGGATGCAGAGCTGACCAGAGAAGTGGCAGATGGAGTTCAATTTGGATAAATGTGAAGTGATTCATTTTGGAAGGTTGGATTTGATTGCTAAATGAAAGGTTAAAGACAGGATTCTTGACAGTGTGGAGGAACAGCAGGATCTTGGGGTACACATACAAAGATATGTCAAAGTTGCCACCCAAATTGATAGGGTTGTTAAGAAGACGTATGATGTGTTGGCTTTCATCAGCGGGGGATTGAGTTTAAGAGCCATGAGGTTTTGCTGCAGCTCTAAAAAACCCTGGAATATTATGTCCAGTTCTGGTCACTTCATTATAGGAAAGATGCAGATACTTTAGAGAGGGTACAGAGGAGATTTCCCACGATGCTGCCTGGATTGGAGGGCTGGTCTTATGAAGAGAGTTTGAGTGAGCTCAGGCTTTTCACATTGGAGAAAAGAAGAAAGAGAGGTGACTTGATAGTGGTGTACAAAGTAATGAGAGGCATAGTTAGAGTAGGTAGCCAAAGACTGTTCTCCAGGGCAGAAATGGCAGTCAAAAGGAGTCATCATTTTAAGTGATTGGAGGAAGATTTAGGGGAGATGTTTAGGTCAGTAGGTAGGTTCTTTACGCAGAGAGTGGTGGGTGCATGGAATGCATTGCCAGCGGTGCAAGTAGTGTCAGAGACTTTAGGGACATTTAAGCGACTGCTAGACAAGAATATAAAAGAAGTAGGAGTATACTTAAGAGGGAAATCAGGAGGGCAAAAAGGGGACATGAAATAGCTTTGGCAAATAGAATTAAGGAGAATCCAAAGGGTTTTTACAAATACATTAAGGACAAAAGGGTAACTAGGGAGAGAATAGGGCCCCTCAAAGATCAGCAAGGCGGCCTTTGTGTGGAGCCATTGCAAAAGCAGGTCACTTGGCAACTATCATATTGCTGTTTGTGGGAGCTTATTGTGCCCTGTTTCATTGGCTGAGTAAAAAAAATTTCATTGACCGTAATGAGCCTTGCTGAGGTTCATACAAATGTGACTTTCTTTCTTTATGTATTCTATTTATTCATTAACAACTTCACTGAGGGGTGGCACTACAAACAATCCATCTCTACCTTAATGATATTGTTGCATTACCTTGTAAGATTGACACCCAAATCTTCCCATCGCAGATATAAAGGTCTTTCTTGAAAACATCAAACCAGAGACGGCTGGCTTCAGTCTCAGTGCAGGGTGGGTGGCTTCCAATTGTCACCTTCATGTCTGTTTCTGATTTCAACACAAGAGGAGATCAACAACGTTCGTATTTACCAGAGACGAGTCATTGAGTTAGACACTGTGTGGCTTCACTATGGCTAGGAGAAAGTGAGGTCTGCAGATGCTGGAGATCAGAGCTGAAAATTTCATTTCCCCTCCTCCCACCTTGTCTCAGTCAAATCCATCGAACTCAGCACCGCCTTCCTAACCTGCAATCTTCTTCCCGACCTCTCCGCCCCCACCCCAGTCTGGCCTATCACCCTCACCTTGACCTCTTTCCACCTATCACATTTCCGACGCCCCTCCCCCAAGTCCCTCCTCCCTACCTTTTATCTTAGCCTGCTGGACAAACTTTCCTCATTCCTGAAGAAGGGTTTATGCCCGAAACGTCGATTCTCCTGTTCCCTGGATGCTGCCTGACCTGCTGCGCTTTTCCAGCAACACATTCCAATCCAGTGAGGGAAGTTGGAAGATTTAAGCTGCTATCTTTTTGACGAGAGCCTACTAAGTGAAGGCCTGTCTGTCCTCTAATGTAGACATAGAAGAGCCAATGGCACTATTTTTAATAAGAGTTATAGATACATAGAAAACACAGTAAGATTTCATGCACAGAAGGTAGTCGTCTGGCACATTATGTCCATACCAGTCGATGAATACCTCGTCACACTAATCCCACTCTCCAAATTTTGATTCCTAAACCCATTGACTGTTCCACCGCATGTTTTAATGTGATTATGGTTTTTGCCTGTATTACCCTTTGAACTCGTGGGTTCCAGAACCTCACCACTGATGAGAAAGTTGTTCCAGGTGTCATAGTCAATATTTTTTCAATAATTAGTACAGCATTTCTTTTTGTGGGAGCTTGCTACATGTAAATTGCCTGCTATGTGTCAACACTGACTGTACTTCCAAAGTACTTTATTGGCTGTAAAGCATTTTGGATCTTTCTGTGGCCATAACAGTTACTATATAAATGCAATTTAATTTTAATAACTCAATAGTTACTCATAGAAATCTAATGTTATATCACTGGGATGCTTTTTTGCCATTATTATGGCAATAATGTTTTTTTCAAATTTAAAAAAAAGTTATGATATTTCAGCTACTTTAATCCCATGTGTATCACTGATGATTTGTATTTACTCTGTGGAAATTTTAATTGAGTAGAAGATTTTACTGCATTTTACTTTCTGATTTGCTGTTTGAGAATACTTCAGTGTAATTGGCTGCCAACTCCCTGCGGTGATATCACTGTTACTGTATGCCTAGTGTTTGTCTTGATCTTGCACATATCAAGAAAGGGAAACTTCATGCCTCAGAGATCACTAGATAGCAGAAAATCCCTTTAATACTTCAAAGTACTCTTTTGGTATGATCCTAGATATTGAATATTGTTAGATATTATTACTGGAGCGAATCATAGATTTACATTTAAATAGTTCCCATTTCTGTCTTTGTTCACTCCTTTCCTCAGCAATATTTTGTGTTTGATTTTGTCTACTTTCTGTGGTTTTATTTACCCTAATGAAGAAGAGCATATCTTCTCAACATCACAACTATTGATCTCACCCTGCTTGGCTGTTGTATGGAACCCCCTACGTGTTAACCCCTTAAAGCCAAATACATAACAATATTGTCAAATTTGATGGAATTTTAATGCATTTACTTTAGGGGAAATTTGGCATGTTAATATGCTGCAGTTTTTCTTATCTGCGATGTTTTGTGTTATGTTGCTGAAAATATTACTGATGAAATACTTAGCAGTTGTAGTAAAATCATGCGTATACTTAGGATGAAGAAGATTATGAGTACCACATATGCTTGGTCCAGTTCTTGTTGGATTCATTTGGATATCAAAGTTGAAACTTTATTGCTGGAACAGCACAGCAGGTCAGGCAGCATCCAGGGAACAGGAGATTCGACGTTTCGGGCACAGGCCCTTCTTCAGGAATGAGCAGAGAGTGTTCAGGAGGAGAAGATAAAAGGTAGGGAGGAGGGACTTGGAGGAGGGGAGTTGGAAGTGGAGGAGATGCGGTGGAGGGCACCGTCGACCACGTCGCCTTCCTGACCTGCAGTCTTCTTGTTGACCTCTCCGCCTCCATCCTACTCTGACCTATCACCCTCACCTTGACCTCTTTCCACCTATCACATTTCCAACTCCCCTCCTCCAAGTCCCTCCTCCCTACCTTTTATCTTCTCCTGCTGAACACTCTCTGCTCATTCCTGAAGAAGGGCCTGTGCCCGAAACGTCGAATCTCCTGTTCCCTGGATGCTGCCTGACCTGCTGTGCTGTTCCAGCAATAAAGTTTCAACAATAGGGAGAGTCTGAACAGGCTGGGGATGTTTTCCTTGGAGTGTCGGAGGCTGAGGGTGACATTAAAGAGGTTTACAAAATTATGAGGGGCATGGATAGTGTAAATAGGCAAAGTCTTTTCCCTGGGGTCAGAGAGTCCAGAACTAAAGGGCATAGGTTTAGGGTGAGAGGGGAAAGATATAAAAGAGACCTAAGGGGCAACCTTTGCACACATAAGGTGGTATGGGTATGGAATGAGCTGCCAGAGGAAGTGGTGGAGGCTAGTACAATTGCAACATTTAAGATACATTTGGATGGGTATATGAATAGGAAGGGTTTGGAGGGATATGGGCCGGGTGCTGGCAGGTGGGACTAGATTGGGTTGGGATATCTGGTTGGCATGGACGGGTTGGACCAAAGGGTCTGCTTCCATGCTGTACGTCTCTATGACTCTATATGGACAGCAATAAATTGAGGAGTGTGTTGGTTAGGTTGATCTTAGATTAAGATAAATGCTTGCCACAACATCGTGGGCCAATGGGCCTGCAATGTGCTGTACTGTTCTATGCTCTATGTAAATCCTGCCTCAGATTTACACATTCTCCAAGTCAGGATGGTGAGTAGCTTGGAGGTGAAGTTGAAGGTGTGGGTGTTCCCATGTATCTGTGCCCTTGTCCTTCCAGATGCAAGTGGTTGTGGGTTTGAAAGGTGCTGCCTTAGGGTCTTTGATGAATTTCTGCAGTGCGTCTTGTGGATAACATACACTGCTGCTACTGAGCATCGGTGGTGGAAGATAGAACATAGAATATAGAACATTACAGTGCAGTACAGGCCCTTCAGCCGACCTTCAGCATGTTGTGCCGACCTGTGGAGTCAATCTGAAGCCCATCTAACCTACAATTCCATTCTCATCCATATGCCTATCCAATGACCATTTAAATGCCCTTAAAGTTGGCGAGTCTACTACTGATGTAGGCAGTACATTCCACGTCCCTACTACTCCCCGAGTAAAGAACTTACCTCTGACATCTGATATATCTATCACCCCTCAATGTAAAGCCATGTCCCCTTGTGCTAGCCATCGGCATCTGAGGAAAAAGGCTCTCACTGTCCAACCTATCAAACCCTCTGATTATCATATATGTCTCAATTAAGTCACTTCTCAACCTCTCTAATGAAAACAGCCTCAAGTCTCTTAGCCTTTCCCAAAAGACCTTCCAGGCAACATCCTAGTAAACCTCCTCTTAACCCTCTTCAAAGCTTCCACACCCATCTAGAATGCAGTGACCAGAACTATACGCAATACTCCAATGTGGCCACACCAGAGTTTTGTACAGCTGCAGCATGATCTCATGGTTCCAAAGCTCAATCCCTCTACCAATAAAAGCTAACACACCATATGTATTCTTAACAGCCCTCACAACCTGGGTGACAACTTTCAAGGATATATGTACCGGGACATGGAGATCTCTCTTCTCATCTATACTACCAATACACTATCTTACCATTAGCCCAATATGCTTTATTACTGTTACTCCTTCCAAAGTGAATCACCTCACACTTTTCCTCATTAATTTCCATTTGCCATCTCTCAGCCCAGCTCTGCAGCGTATCTATGTCTCTCTGCAACTTAGAACATAGAGTCACAGAGATATACAGCATGGAAACAGACCCTTCATGCTTCATCATTATCCACAACTCTACTGACCTTTGTGTCAACTGCAAATTTACGAACCCATTCTTCTATGCCCTTATCCAGTTCATTTATAAAAATGACAAACAACAGTGGCCCCAAACAAATCCTTACAGTACACCACTCGTAACTGAACTCCAGGATGAATATTTCCCATCACCCACCACCCTCTGTCTTCTTTCAGCTAGCCAACTTCTGATCCAAACCATTAAATCACTTTCAATCCCATGCATCCCTATTTTGTGGGGAATGGCGGGGAACCTTATCAAATGCCTTACTGAAATCCATATACACCATATCAACCACTTTACCCTCATCCACCTATTTGGTCACCATCTCAAAGAACTCAGTAAGGTTTATGAGGCATGACCTACACTTCACAAACTGTGTTGACTATCCCTACTCAACTTCTTTCTTTCTGGATGATTATAAGTCCTATCTCTTATAACTCTTTCCAATAATTTATCCACAACCAAAGTAAGGCTTACAAGTCTATAATTACCGGGGCTGTCTCTATTCCCTTTCTTGAACAAGGGGACAACATTTGCTATCCTCCAGTCTTCTGGCACTACTCCTGTAGACAATGACGACATAAAGATCAAAGCCAAAGGCTCTGCAAACTCCTCCCTGCCTTCCCAGAGAATCTGAGGATAAACCCCATCTGGCCCAGGGGACTTATCTATTTTTACACTTTTCAGAATTGCTAACATCTCCTCCCTATGCACCTCAATCTTATCTAGTCTAGTAGCCTATATCTCAGTATTCTCTTTGACCACATTGTCTTTTTCCAGTGTGCATACTGACAAAAAGTATTCATTTAGCACTTCTCCTATCTCCTCGGACTCAACGCAAAATTAGCACTACAATGCTTGATTGACCCTAATCTTACTCCAGTCATTCTTTTAGTACTGATACACCTATAAAAAGCCTTAGGGTTTTCCTTGATCCTAGCTACCAATGACTTCTCATGTCCCTTCGTGGCTGCTCTTAGCTCTCTCTTTAGGTCTTTCCTGGCTAACTTGTAACTCTCAAGCACCCTAACTGAGCCTTCATGTCTCATCCTAACATAGGTCTTCTTCTTCTTCCTCTTGACAAGGGATTCAAGTTCCTTAGTAAACCACAGCTCCCTCACTCTGCAACTTCCTTTTTGCCTGACAGATACATACTTATCAAGGACACGCAGTAACTGGTCCTCAAATAAGCTCCACAGTTCAATTGTGCCCATCCCCTTCAGTTTCCTTCCATCCTATGCATCCTAAAACTTGCCTAATCGCATCATAATTGCCTTTCCCATAGCTATAACTCCTGCCCTGTGGCATATACCTATCCTTTTCCATCATTAAAGTAAATGTAGCTGAATTGTGGTCACTGTCACCAAAGTGCTCACCTACCTCCAAATCTAACACCGGGCCAGGTTCATAACCCAGTAATGAACCTTGTTGGCCTATCTTCATACTGTGGCAGGAAACCATCTTGCACAGATTGGACAAAAACTGACCCATCTGAAGTGCTTGAAATATAGTATTCCCAATCAATATTTGGAAATTTTAAGTTCCCCCATAACAACTATCCTGACACTGTTGCTCCTATTGAGGATCATCTTTGCTATCCTACCCTCTACATCTCTGGAACTATTCAGAAGCCTATAGAAAACTCCCAACAGGGTAACCTCTCCTTTCCTCTTTCTAATCTGAGCCCATATTACCTCAGTCAATGAGTCTTCAAACATCTTTTCTGCCACTGTAATACTGTCCTTGACCATCAATGCCACACCTCCCCCTCTTTTACTATTTTCTCTGTTCTTACTGAAACATCTAAATCCTGGAACCTGCAACAACCATTCCTGTCCCTGCTCTACCCACGTCTCCAAAATGGCAACAATATCGAAATCCCAGGTACCAACCCATGTAGTAAGTCACCCACCTTATTCTGGATGCTCCTGGGATTGAAGTAGACACACTTCAAATCAACTTCTTGCTTGCTTGTGCTTTCTTGCGCTCTTGAAATCTTAGCTCTGACTTTGCTACTCTCAACCTCCTGAGTACTTGAACTACAATTTAGATTCCCATCCCCCTGCTGAATTAGTTTAAACCTTCCCAAAGACCATTGGCAAAATTCCCCCAGGATATTGGTACCCTTCTGGTTCAGGTGTAAACCATCCTGTTTGTAGAGGTCCCACCTGGTCCACAATGAGCCTGGTGTCTGAAACCCTCTCTCCTGCACCATCCCTGGAGGCACGTGTTCAACTCCTCTCTTTCCCTATTCCTCACCTTGCTAGTGGCACAGGCAACAAACCAGAGATAAGCACTCTGTTTGTTCTAGCTCTAAACCTCAACCCTAACTCCCCAAATCTCTGCCTTAAATCCCCATCCCTTTTCCTACCTATGTCGTTGGTACCTATGTGGACCATGACTTGGGGCTGCTCCCCTCCTTCTAAAGGATCCAGAAAACAAGTTCTGAGACATCACAAACCCTGGTAACTGGGAGGTAACACATCAACCGTAAGTCTCTCTTGTTCCCACAGAACCTTCCATCTGTCCCCCTAACAATGGAGTCCCCAGTGACTAAGGCTCTGCTCCTCTCCCCCCTTCCCTTCTGAGCAGCAGAGACAGACTCTGTGCCAGAGACCTGTGTCCCATTTCTCACCCCTGGTAAGTCAACCCCCCAATAATATACAAAATGGTATACTTGTTGTTGAGGGGAACGGCCACAGGGGATCCCTGCACTGCCAGCCAGTTCCCTTTCCGTCCCCTGACGATAACCTTCTTCTTTTACCTGAGGTGTGCCTACCTCCCTATAACTCTTCTCAATAATCCACTCCACCTGCCGAATGATCCAAAGTTCATCCAGCTCCAGATATGGATATTTGCGGATGTGCTGCAACTCAAGCAGCTGCTTGCCCTGGATGGTATCATGTTTCTTGTGTGTTTTTGGAGCTGTACCCTTTCAGGCAAGTGGAGAGTATACCGTCACATTCCTGCCTTGTGCCTTGTGGATAGTGGACAGGCTTTGGGAGTCAGGAGGTGAGCCACTTGCCATCGTATTTCTAGATACATAGATTCATAATTTTATGAATCTATGTTCATCTTGTCTATAGCCCTCATACTTTTGGTAAATTTGAAGTCAGGATGTAGTTTACTAAACTGACTGAACTGCTAATATTAATGCAGCTTCATGTTTAAATATTGCAAACATGTCATTGATGTATTGGAAGGGATGGGATATTCATGGTCATTCAATCATGTTTCTCAGGGTAACCAACAAAGTTATTATCAAAAACTGTACTTGAAGCTTATCCCAATGTGCAGTCTACCTCAGATTACCTTGGAATAAGTTCTCTCAAAAATTTGATAAAGAGATAAAGCTAACTGTTTCATCTTGTTACCTTACAGGAAATACGAGACATTCTTTTCTAACAAGATGCTGCTGTCAAGCCAAAAGGTCATTCTGCCTCCACACAAATGAGTAATGTAATCTGAATTTCAGTGTCAGTGTGGCATCATGTACATCAGGTCATACATACTACAGACTACCTGATTGTATCAAGCAGCCAGTGTTCCTTTGATTGCTCACAGTTGGCAGTCTACAAACTGGGTTCAACCAGCCCTTTTTTGCAAAATGCAAAACATTGGGTCCAGCACCAGAAGTGATTTTACTACTGGATGACATTTACTACATGATCCAAACTTTGCTAAGAATTACACCAGAAACCAACTTAAGATTCTCAGTCTGGCTCACAGTGTAATTCATTTTCACTTGCTGGAAGCTACACGATAACACAACACAAATGACCATGTTCTTTAAACTGTGAAAATATGCAGCATGCTGCTGTGCAGAAGGACCTGCGTACATTTGTTCTTGAATTGCAAAATGTTGGTTTACAGGTACAACAGATAATTAGAAAGGCAGTGGAATATTGTCCTTCATTGCTAGAGGGATGGAGTTTAAAAATATGGAGGTGATGCTGCAGCTGTATAGGGTGCTGGTGAGGCCACACCTGGAGTACTGTGCACAGTTTTGGTCTCCTTACTTGAGAAAGAAAGTATTGGCACTGGAAGGGATGCAGAGGAGGTTCACTGGGTTGATTCCAGAGTTGAGAGAATTGGCTTATGAGGAGAAATTGAGTAAACTATGCTCTTTGGCATTAAGAAGAATGAGGAGGGATCTTATAGAAACATGTAAAATTATGAAGGGAATAGATTAGATAGAAGCAGGGAGGTTGTTTCCACTGGCAGGTGAAATTGGAAGTAGAGGCCATAGCCTCAAAATAAAGGAGAGCAGATTTAGGACTGAGTTGAGGAGAAACCCCTTCACCCCAGAGGTTGTGAATCTGTGGAATGTCCTGCCCAATGAAGCAGTTGAGGCTACCTCAAGAATGTTTTTAATACAAAGATAGATAGATGTTGAACAGTATAGAAATTAAGGGTTATGATGAACAGGTGAGTAAGTGGAGCTGTGTCCACAAAACATCAGCCATGACCTTATTGAATGGTGGAGCAGACTCAACACTCCAGACGACTTATGTTTTTATGTTCTTTGTCAGGAAAAGGAATTTGTTTATACATTACACCTTTTTCATTGAGGAAGCCATCATGGAGACTGTTAATCCCTGCTGCATTCCCCATGGCAATGCCCTAATCAATCAAGATTGAACTTCCTGGTCTTGTCTTTTCAGCTAACAATTCCTGCCATTTTCCCACGTTAACTATTGAGCAACAAATCAGCAGCCCTGTTCTCAAGCTGCACAAGTCACTGTTCCCTTTCTAAGTTTTTATTTGGCAACCAAGTCCTGATGAGTACAAGTTCAAAAAATGTCAACTCTCTGTCCTTATTTATATGCTTTTAAGATAATTTATCCACTCTTGTATTTGTTCTTCTTGAGACAATGGACAACATTCTAAGTTTCTCACCATTTTGAACATTCTCTGGTTTAATCTTCTTTAGTCCAAATTGAATAAGTTCACACTTATCCACATTGATCTCTAACTGTTAGAGTTTCACCCACTCATTTACTCCATCAATGTTCCTTTGCAATTTACAGTTCCCTCCCACACTATTTTCCGTTGCATCCTAACTTGGGAAATCATATGTATGGCTCAGCATTCCTTCATGTGAATCAATAATAAACCAGGCCTCAAGGAACTGACTTGAAGAATCTTCAGTTGGAGAATTTGTTATAACAGGTCACCTCCTCCACTGCAATCAGTTGTGGTTGGACTTTGGACTTTGGATGGTTACACAGCCTGACACCTCATTAAAAGCCCTCTATACCTGTGACTCACAGGATTCTCTTGCTAGCTCACTGGACATCTGTACACTTGGCGATAGCTTTGTGTATTGTGTAAACAAAGATTTGTTACAGGAAACCACGGCAATAAGACAACGAGAGCACTCCTAGTAACAGGGATTGTGTGTGTACCACTGACGCTGTAAAATGGACAATACTCAATATACAGCATCTTTGGAAGTGTCAAGAATTCAAACCTGTCACCATCCTACTCACTAAATATTCTTATATAAGGAAACCAGTTGATTTCCAGGCATTTGTTGATACTATCAAAGGGTTCCTGGGTTTGAGTTGTTAAATGGAAGTGAAGAAGGTAAGAATTTAAAAGACCCATTTTTACTCAGTGGCTGCTGCTCCACCTGCAGAATTTGGATGGGTTAGTTTTAATTTGTTAAAGGTTTATTCTCCAAATTCCCTTTGGTTATTCTCTCTGTATTCTCAAATTCATTTCTCCAGCACTGCTTTCATCCATTTTTATGGCCAGGTTAATCTCGCATATCCTTTCGCCTCCCAGGAGAGTAACTCACCTTTAGCCCATAGTTCATAGTCAAAAATCACACAATGCCGGGTTATAGTCCAATAGGCTTATTTGAAACCGTAAGCTTTCAGAACCCCACTCCTTCCTCAGTGAAAGAGAATACATTGGACACAGAATTCATAAGTAAAAGATCAAAGGGTCATACAACTTATGCAAATGTATTGAACAAACCTAGATGGCTACCACGTCTTTAATCAGTAAGAATGGAGGTGCAGGTTTTCGATTGATTAATATCTAAGTCCCTGAATTTCTTTCAAGTCAGTGCCCCAAAATAACTTAAGGTTTTATCAGTATATAGTTGACATCTCAGGTCAGACAATGCATTTTACATGTGAGGCCTTGTTTCAAGTCTGTGTCTCAACCTGGAGTCAAACTGATTTTATTTCCAAAGTAGGAATTTATAAAACATCGATTGCAGATTGTGTACATTTTGAACCACATAGAATGTTTCTGCAAATACAAATTCACCCCATAGACTCATATGTGTGTGTGCATGTATGCGTGTGTGAGAGAGAGAGAGACAGAGAGAAAGAGAGTGCATGTGGGAGAGAGAGGAGGGAGAGAGTGAGAGAGTGCAGGTGGGTGGGGGTATGTTTGTGTCTGTGTGTTTGCGTGCACGCAGACTTGAGAGAGTGTGTGTATGCTTGAAAGGGAGTGTGTGTGTGTGTGTACATATGAGTATAATCATACATTTGAGTGTGTGTGAGGGTGTGTGCTTGAGAGAGAGTGTGCATGAGTGTGAGGGAGTATTTGTGAGAGAGTGTGCGTGAGTGCAAACGTGTGTGTGAATGTGAGTGTGTATGTGTATGAGAGAGAGTCTGTGTGAGTGTGTGAGAGAGAGTGTGCATGTGTCTGTGTAACAGTGTACAGTGTGGTGGGGTCATCTGTCATGTGACATGAACCTCAGATCCAGGTTGAGGCCAACTTCATGGGTACCGAACTTGGCTATCAGCCTCTGTTTGGTAACTGTGTTATTGCATGTTCTGAGGTCCACCTCGGAAGACGTTTACCCGAAGATCCAAAGCTGAATGTCTTTGACTGCTGAAGTGTTCCCTGACTGGAAAGGAATATCCCGGTCTGGCGGGATATGCAGTTGTGCGGTGTCCATTCATCCGTTGTTGTAGCATCTGCATGGTTTCGCCAATGTACCGTGCCTCGGGAAATCCTTGCCTGCAGTGTATGAGACAGACAACACTGGCTGAGTCACCACACACGGTGAGTGGTGTCCCCATGTGTAATGGTAGTATCCATGTCAATGTTCTGATATGTCTTGCAGTGGTTGCCATGACAGGGTGTACAGTGTCTATTCCTGATGAATGCCCGAAATGTCTATTTTCCTGCTTCTCGGATGCTGCCTGACCTGCTGTGCTTTTCCAGCACCACTCTAATCTAAACTCTGGTTTCCAGCATCTGCAGTCCTCACTTTTACCTGTACAGTTGTGGTCAATTTTGTCCTGAAGGCTAGGTAGTTTGCTGAGAACAATGGTCTGCTTAAAGTTTGGAGATTGTTTAAAGGTAAGAAAATCTTGGCAAGGTGTTCATCCTCATCGATAATGGTTTACAGGCTGTGAAAAACGTGGCATAGTTCCTCTACTCCTGGGAAGTACTTGGTGGAGTGGGAGGGGGAGTTGAAGTATTCAGCCACAGGGCGGTAGGGTTGTTTAGTGTGTGTGACGACGAAGGGTATCCTATCAGTCGTATGCCATTTTTGTCTTCTGAGGAGGTCAACTGGGATCTTGGGTTTATGTCACACTACAGGTGACCCCACCACACTATATACACATATACACATTCACACACACTCTCTCACACAAACACACCCACTCACACAGACCTTCTCTCATATACACACACACTCTCTCTCTCACTCACAGGCATATATGCCCTCACATCATGCACACACATTCTCACATACACTCACACACATGTACACTCTCACATACACTCACACTCATATACTCCCTCACACACACACTCTCTCTTAAGCGTATACACACTCTCTCTTTTCCACACAGACACAAGCACACACACTTTCTCTTTCTCACACACATGCACACACACATATAAATCTACAGGGTGAATTTGTATTTGCAGATTTATATTTGCAGATACAATCTGTGTTGTTCATAAAGCATATGACCTGTAGACAGTGAGAAAGTGAGGACTGCACATGCTGGAGGTCAAAGTTGAAAAGTGTAGTGCTGGAAAAGCACAGCCAGTCATACAGCACCTAGCAGGAAAGTCGATGTTTCGAGCATATGCTCTTCTTCAGGAATGTGGGGGAGGTCCAAGGAGGCTGAGACCCCACCACCAGAGATACATTTCCCTTCCCACTACTATCTGTGTACTGCAGAGACCATTCCCTCTGTGGCTCCCTTGTTAGGTCCATGCCCCCACCAACCCACCCTCCACTCCTACCAATTTCCTATGCTGCCACAAGATGTATAAAACCTGCACCCCCCACCCCCCCCCCCCACCTCCATCCAAGGACTCACATCCAGCAGAGATTTTCCTGCACCTCCACACATATCATCTACTGTGTCCATTGTTCCCGATGTCGTCTCCTCGACATTGGGGAGACAGGACGCCAACTTGGGGAACATTTAGTTGGCGGCACGGTGGCACAGTAGTTAGCACTGCTGCCTCACAGCGCCAGAGACCTGGGTTCAATTCCTGCCTCAGGCGACTGACTGTGTGGAGTTTGCACATTCTCCCCTTGTCTGCGTGGGTTTCCTCCGGGTGCTCCGGTTTCCTCCCACAGTCCAAAAATGTGCAGGTTAGGTGAATTGGCCATGCTAAATTGCCTGTAGTGTTAGGTGAAGGGGTAAAAATGTAGGGTAATGGGTCTGGGTGGGTTGCGCTTCGGCGGGTCGTTGTGGACTTGTTGAGCCGAAGGGCCTGTTTCCACACTGTAAGTAATGTAATGTAAAAAAAACTTTCAGAGAACATCTCTGGGACACACGCACTAAACAACCCATCGCCCCAGCTGAACACTTCAACTCCCGCTCCACCAAGGACATGCAAGTCCTGGGCCTCCTCCACCACCAGATTCTAGCCACCCAATGCCTGGAGGAAGAACGCCTCATCTTTCACTTTGGGACCCCACATGAGGTCAATATCGATTTCACCAGTTTCGCCATCTCCTCGCCCCACCTTATTCCAAATCCAACCCTCCAACTCAGCAATGCCCTCTTGAACCACCTGTCCATCTTCCTTCCCACCGATCTGCTCCACCTTCCCCAGGTACCTTCCCCCCAGTCCCACACCCCCTCCCATTTATCTCTCAGCCCCCTTGGGCCTCCCCCACCACATTCCTGATGAAGAGCTTATGCTTGAAATATTGACTCTCCTGCTCCTTAGATGCTGCCTGACCAGCTGCGCTTTTCCAGCACCACACTTTATGACCTGTAGACAGTCAGTCAATGTAGAATTTTATAAATCCCTACTTTGGAAAAAAAACAGACTGACTCCAGGTTGAGACACAGACTCAAAACAAGGCGTCACACCTAAAATGCATTGTTTGACCTGAGATGTCACCTTTATATTGATAAAAACTTAGGAGCAGTGACTTGAAAGAAGTTCTCGGACTTCCATATTAATCAACTGAAACCTGCATCTCCATTCTTAAATAGCCGTGTACATTTGTTCAATACATTTGCAAAAGTTGTATGATCCTTTGATCTTTTACTTCTTAATTCTGTGTCCAATGTATCCTCTCTCACTAGCTGCCTAAGAAAGGTGCAGGGCTCTGAAAACTTGTGGTTTCAAATAAATCTATTGGACTATAACCCAATATTGTGTGATTTTTGATTTTTTCCACCTCAGTCCAACACCGGCACCTCCATATCTTAGAACATAGCATAGCACAGGAACAGCCCTTCAGGCCACCTTGTCTGAGCTAACCTTGATGTCATTCTAAACTAATGCCATCTGCCTCCACATAGTCTGTATCCCTCTATTCCTTGCCTGTTCCTGCATTCGTCTATATGCCTTTTAAATATTGTGTCTACAACCTCCCCTGATAGCACATTTCAGACACCTGCCATCCTCTGCATAAAAAAAGATTCCTCACACATCTCCTTTAAACTTTTGCCAATCACCTTAAGCCTTTGCCCCCTGACATTTGTCATTTCCACCCTGGGAAAGAAACTCCGACAATCCATCCTATCCATGGCTCTCAGAAGTTTGTATACTTCTATCAGATCATCCCACAATATCTGACACTCTAGCGGAAGTTTGTCCAACCTCTCTTTGTAGCTAATACACTCCAATCCAGGCAACATCCTGGTAAACCTGTTTTGCATTCTCTCCAAGACCTCCATAACCTTCTTTTATATGGCAACCAGAACTGCACACAGTACGCTAAATGTGGCCTAACTAAAGTCTTTTACAGTTGCAATGTGCCTTGCTACATCATACTGTATGCCTTCTTTGCTATCTTACCCACTTGAGTTGCCACTTTCAGGGAGATATGCAATTGTACCACAAGATCCCCCTGAATATCAATACTCCTAAGGGTCCTGCTATTTACTGTATACTATGCATTTGACCTCCCAAAATGAAATACTTCACATTTGTTCTGCCCAACTTTCCAACTGGTCTGTATCCTTGTATACCCTTTGACAATTGTCTTCACTATCCACAACTCCACAAATGTTTGTGTCATCTGCAAACTTACTAGTCAGACCATCTACATTTTTATTAAAACCATTTATATATATTAAGAAAAACAATGGTCCCAGCACTGATCCTTGTAAAACATTACTGATCACAGACCTCCAGTCAGAAAAACACCCTTCCCTGACTACTTTCTGTCTTCTATGGCCAAGCCAATTTTGTAACCAATGTACCAGGCCAATTCACCATGGATTGCATGTGACTTAATCTTCTTGACCAGCCTGTCATGTGGGACCTTGTCAAATACTTTAGTAAAATCCACGTAGAAAACATCCACTGCCCCACCCTTATCTTTGTCACTTCCTCAAAAAACTCAATCAAATCTGTGAGATAAGACCTTCCCCACATAAAGCCATGCTAGCTATTCCTAATATGTTCATTCTTCTCCAAATGGCATTAAGAATTTTCTCCAATTTTTTTTCCCTATTGCTATTGTAAGGCTCACCAACTTATTACATCCTGGATTATCCCTGTTACACTTCATCAACAGCAAAATGACATTGGCTATTTGCCAGTCTTCTGGGACCTCATCTGAGGCTAAAGAGGACACATGGCAATCTCCTCTCTCATATCCTTCACAGCCTATCAGGTCCTGGGGACTTATTTACTGTAAGACACCCAACACCACCCCCTTAGAAATATTGACATGCCCCAGAATATCAACATATTCCTCCCAAACCTTATCATCATCCTTGGTAGCCATGACGTAGAGGTGCTGGTGTTGGACTGGGTTGGACAAAGTTAAAAATCACACAGCACCAAGTTACAGTCTAATAGGTTTATTTGGAACCACTAGCTTTCGGAGAGCTGCTTCTTCATCAAACTGTCCAGTCTTCAAGACAACATCGACCACAACACAATACAACCCTGTCATGGCAACCACTGCGAGACATGTCAGAATGTCATCAAAGATGATACCATTACACGTGGGGATACCACCCACCATGTACGTGGCAAACACTTGTGGCTTGGCCAACATTTTCTATCTCTGCCATCCTATCCATGCTGCAAGGATGTCACAAGGCAAAGTACATTGACGAAACCAAGCAGATGTCACGACACCAGATGAATGGACACTGCTCAACAATTGCCAGACAGGGGTGTTCCCTCCCAGTTAGGGAACACTTCAGCGGTCAGGGACATTCGGCCTTAGATCTTCGGGTGACCATCCTCCAAGGCGGACTTCGGGATACGCAACAATGCAGTCACTGAGCAGAGCCTGATAGTCAAGTTTTGGTACCAATGGGGATGGCCTCAACTGCAATCTTCAGTTCATGTCACACTACAGGTAACCCCACTACACTATACACACACATACACACACACTCTTACACATGATTACACTCACACTCACACAGACCCTCTCTCAGACACACGCACTCCCCCACACTCATGCACACACCCTCTCACAGGCATATACTCTGTCACATTCGCGCATACGCACACTCTCTCTCTCACTCACTTTCTCTCCCTCACATGCATATACACACATATGAGACAGAGTTGGAGATCAGAGTTGAGAGTGTGTTGATGGAAAAGCACAGCAGGTCAGGCAGCATCCCAAGAACAAGAAAATCAACGTTTTGGGCTGGAGCCCTCCATCAAGAATCAAAATTTGTTCAAAAAGCACACAATCTTGTAGGTAGTCAGTCCATGTGACATTTTATTAATTCCTACTTTGGAAATAGAACCAGTCTGACTCAAAGTTGGAATAAAAACAGACTCTAACCTCACATCTTTAATGCATTGTCTGAGCTGAGATATCACCCTTTTTTCTATAAAATCTTAACTTATCTCGGGAATATGACTTGAAATAAGTTCTGGGATTTACAATTTGATCACTCGAAACCTGTATCCCCATTCGAAGTGACTAAAGACTTAACAGCAATCTAGTTTTGTTCAATACATTGCATCATTTGTATGACACATTGATCTTTTACGGTAAATTCTGTGTCCTATGATCCTGCCCCACTAGCTACCTGATGAAGGAGCAGTGTTCCGAAAGCTAGTGCTTCCAAATAAACCTATTGGACTATAACTGGTGTCATGTGATTTTTAACCTTCTCTTTGGTGAGTACCAATGTGAAGTGCTCATAAAGGACCTCACACATTTCCCCTGTTTCCATGCATAAACTCCCTCCTTTGTCTTTGACTGTACTTACCCTTTCCCTCGCTACCCTCTTGCTCTTAATATACCTATAAAATGCCTTGAGATTCTCCTTAATTTTAATAGCCTTTATGACCCCTTCTGCCCATCCTGGCTTAGTGGTTAGTACTGCTGCCTCATAGTATCATGGACCCAGGTTCGATTCCACCCTTGGCTGACTGTGTGAAATTTGCACATTCTCCCTTGTCTGCATGAGTTTCCTCTGGGTGCTCCGGTTTTCTCCCACCGTCTAAAGACGTATAGATTAGATGGATTGGCCATGCTAAATTGCCCCCCCTGTTCACAGATGCATAGGTTAGGTGGGTTAGCTATGGGAAATGCAGTGCTACAGGGAGATGGTAAGGGAGTGGATCTGAGGAAAGACCTTGCTTACTCACCCTATCCATGCCCCACATGATTTTATAAACCTCTATAACATCACCCCTAAGTCTCCGACGCTCCAGGGAGAAGAGCCCCAACCTATTCAGCCTCTCCCAAAACTTAACTCTCCAACCTTGGCAACATCCTTGTTAATCTTTTCTGAACCCTTTCAAGTTTAAAACAAGTTTCCCACAGCAGGTTGTCCTGTGAATGCACCCTAAGCTATCCTCAAGCTACTATTGCACAGCAATACTGACATAGAGATAGCCACACTAGGATGCCCGGCAATATTCATTAGTTCTGGATGTGGGTTTGCTTGCTGAACTGGAAGGCTTGTTTTCAGACATTTCATCACCATACTAGGTGAGCCTCCAGATGAAACACTGGTGGTATGGCCCACTTTCTATTTATGTGTTTAGGTTTCCTTGGGTTGGTGATGTCATTTCCTGTGGTGATGTCATTTCCTGTTCTTTTTCTCAGGGTATGGTACATGTGTTTGTTGACAGAGTTCCGGTTGGAATGGCATGCTACTAGGAATTCTCATATGTGTCTCTGTTTGGCGTGTCCTAGGATGGATGTGTTGTTCCAGTCGAAGTGATGTCCTTCCTCATCTACTAAGGCTACTAAGTAAGGCTACTAATGAGAGTAGGTCATGTCTTCTTGTGGCTAGCTGATGTTCATGTATATTGTTGACTAGTTTTCTGCCTGTTTGTCCAATGTAATATTTGTTACAGCTCTTGCAAGGTATTTTGTAAATGACATTACTTTTGCTTGTTGTCTGTATAGGATCTGTCTGAAAGTATGCCCTCCACTTCCCTGCAACGATGACTACAGTTCAAAAATTCTCCATTGGGTGCAAAGTGCTTTAAGCTGAAGTAGGTGAAAGGTACAATACAAATGAAAGTTGTTTCATTCGTGAGTATGCATTCCTGAGGCAGAAGGTAAAAAGGTGCTATGCTTGCATTGGCAGAAAAAACAGGCGAGCAATACCTGCTTACTTCCAGAATTCCCACTCATAGGAAAGTCCTCTCTCAGGTTATCACCTCAATGGATCAGGAGCTCTTGGCAAAATCTGGGATGGAATTTCGTTCTCAGTTATAGGATATATTTGTGCTGAGTATTTAATGTCTTGGAGTCTGCAATCTTGAAGCATATAGACTCCTCCCTAATGTCCTTGGCTTCGGCAAAACAGCTTAATATAAATTTGATCATAGCTATTGTGTAGTCCTCCCAAGGATCCAATTCCTGAGTAACAGGGTGTTGTATGCAATGATCAGGTTAACAGTATCATTAGTAAAATACAGAATTCACTACTTGACTTAGCTGTAGTGCAGTGAGCTCTAGAATTCTCTTGTTTTAAATCAGGAGAGGCATGAATTCAAGCCCTACAATTCCAGCCTGGTGCCCCAGTGCAGTTTTGAGGGAATGCTACCATATCAGAGATACTACCTTTTGAAAGAGACTTTTAGTTAATGTGGTTATTATTGCATTCTCATGGAATAATAAGGATAGGAGCTGCATTGATATGATGTGCAGCAGGACAGGAAACAGAAAGTAGAAGTTAAGATTGTTTTCTGGACTGAATTCCCAGAGGTCAGTATTGGGACCTTTGCTTTTCCTCAGTCCTTCATGTAATGATCTAACCCTAGTGTACAGGGCACAGTTTCAATGTTTATGAATGACACACAACTTCGAAGAATTGCAAGGCAAATAGTATTAACTTCAAAAGAGCACAGACAGACTGCTGGAATGGTGCTGAAATAACATGGAGAGATGATTTAAAGTAAAGGGCACAATTCTAAAGAGGCTATAGGCACAGATGGGACTGGGTGTAAACTTGCACAAATCATTGAAGAGTGCAGGACAGGTGGAGAGCACAATTAATGACAAATAGGGATCCGTGGGCTTTCACAATAGAGGAACAGAGCACAATAATTAGAAATTTATGAATAATCTGTGTTTGGCTTTAGTTGAAACATTAAATCCAGTTCTTGGCACTGCACATCCGGAAGAATGTGACAGAAAAGGAAGGAAGGAAGTGCAGAAAAGATTCACGAGAAGGCTTCCAGGGCTGAGAGACTTCAGCAACAAGGCAGATTGGGGAAGTTAGAACAGTTCTTCTTGTAGAAGTGAAGACTGAGAGGAGATTTGATCAAGGTTTTCAAAATCATGGGGGTGTTTGGACTGAGCAGATAAGGGACAAATGATTTGTATTGGTGGATGAATCAAAAACTAGAGGGCACAGACTTAAAGTAATTTGCTTAAAAAACCTGTCAAGCGTGATTTCCTTTCAGTGAATCCATGTTGATTGGAACTAATCTAGCCAAGCTTTTCAAATGCTCAGTTATTACATTCTTAATATTTGACTCCAGCATTTTCCCCACTACCATATCAGGCTAACCGGCTTGAAATTCCTGTTTTCTCTCTCCCTCCTTTTTCAAGAAGTGAGATTACATTAGCTACTCTTCTGTCCATTAGAACTCATCCTGTGACAATAGAATGCTGGAAAACAATCACCAATGTGTCCACTAGTTCGAGGGCCACTTCCTCAAGTACCCTGGGAAGCAGAGCATCAGGCCCTGCAGACTTACTGGTTTTTAATCATATCAGTTTCCCCAATACCATTTCCTGACAAATAAGGATTTCCTTCAGTCCCTCCTTCACGCTCGAATCTCTGTCCCCTACCATTTCTGGAATGTTATTTGTATTCTCATTCGTGAAGACAGACCAAAATTATTTGTTCAACTGATCTGCCATCTCCTTGTTGTTCATTATGTATTCACTTGATTCTAACTGTAAGGGACCTACATTTGTCTTCGCATAGTCTTTCTCTTTACATATTCATGGAAACTTTTGCAGTCAGTTTTTGTATTCCACAAGCTTACTCTCGCATTCTATTTTCCCTTCCTGAATTGTCCTCCTCTGTTGAATTTTAAATTTCTACCGGTTCTCAGGTTTGCTGCTTTGTCTTGGCCAAGTTATATGCCCCCACTTAGGCTTTAACATTACCCCTGATTTCCCTTGTCAGGTAGGGTTGAGCCACCATCCCTGCTTTACTCTTATACTGGATAAGGATGTATAATGTTCATCCATGTGTTCTTTAAATGTGTGCCATTCCTATCCACCATCAACCCCTTAAGTAGCCTTGGCCTGCTTACCCTAGGTAATGCATGTCTCATACCATCAAAATGCACATCAAATGTGCTGTCTGAGTGTATAGTGGAGGTGGATTTAATTGTAGTCCTGTAACTTTGGGGCAGCACAGTGGCTTAGTAGTGAGTGCTGTTGCCTCTCAGCACCAGGAACCCGGGTTCGGTTCCAGTCTCAAGCAATTGTCTGTGTGGAGTTTGTACATTCTCCTCATGTCTGCGTGGGTTTCCTCTGGGTGCTCCAGTTTCCTCCACAGTCCAAAGCTGTGTAAATCAGGTGGAATGGCTCAATTGCCCATAATGTCCAGAGATATGCACACCTGATGGATTAGCCACGGGAAATGCAGGGTTGCAGGGAAAGGATGGGTCTGGGTTGGATGCGCTTTGGAGTGTCAGTGTGGATTTGATGGGTCGAATGGCCTGCTTCCACACTGTAGGGATTCTATGAACTGTTCAATGTTTGTTGGATGCAAACTGTCTACTGCTTTTCCTATACGACAACTATGACTACATTTCAGATGTGGCACTCAAGTGGGACATCTTGAAGGATGGTTTAATATATAAGCAACTTCTTTCTTTAATAATCTTGGACAGTCAGGAATATTTGATGATGTTAATACATATTTAATGCCCCATGAAGTTAAACATTGATTATCTCAGTCAGATTGTTCTTTTTCTCATTAACTACAGGACTTACCCAAAGATCTTTGACCAACGGTAAAGGCAATGAAATGGACGGCAAGCAGCCCGATACATCCAGTAAAGATGTCCAAATTCCACATGGTGTAAACGGACCTTCTGCTCTCTGTCAGTATTGTTCTTTTCCAAACTCAGTTGTTTTTCGGTTGAGAGGAAGACTGTGTTGGTCTGAAGTAAACATCTGAGTAACAAAACGTATTTGAAGCAGTGAACTTTGTCCCCACTTTGATAAGGAGGAATTAACTCATTGAACAATCAATGTATGTTATTAGTATCTGTTTAATGTTTTACCAGAGCACCACTCACGCCAGTAATTCAGTAATGATGAGGAGGCAATGGCCCAGTGGTGTTATTTTCAAACTATTCATCCAGTGTCCTTGCTAATGTTCTAATGCCAGCACAGCAGATGGGGGAGTTTGAATTCCATAAAAAATATCTGGAAGTAAGAATCTACTGATGACCATGAAACCATTGTCAATTGTCCAAAACTTGCATGTGGTTCACTAACATCCTTTGGGGAAAGAAATGTGTCATCCTCGCCTGGTCTGGCTTACATGTGACTCCAGACCACAGGCATGTAGTTCACTCTCTGTTGCCCTCTGAAATGGCCTAGCAAGCCATTCGGTTGTACCAATTGGTACAAAGTCTCAGCAAAGAAATAAAACCAGATGAACCTCCCTGCATCAGCCGAGACACCTGGAAAAGACAACAGCAAAACCCTTGTCAATCCTGCAAAGTCTTCCTAACTAATATCTGGGGGATGGTGCCAAAATCGGGAGAGCTGTCTCAAAGACTAGTTAAGCAACAGCCTGACATAGACATGCTATTGGAACATACTTGCCAGACAATGTCCCAAACACTGCCATCACCATTCCTGGATATGTCCTGTTCAATGGGCAGGGCAGACCCAGCAAAGGTTGCAGCACAGGTATGCAGTCAGGAGGGAATCGCCCTGGAGCTCTCAACATTGACACCAAATCCCACAAGGTGTCATGGCATCAGGTTAAACATGGGTAAAGAAGCCACCTGCTGAATACTACAAACCGTCCTCACCGGCTGATGAATTAGCCTCTCCTCCATACAGTTAAACAACACTTGAAGGAAGTACTGAAGATGGCAAGGGACAAAATGTACCTGGGGAGGGGAAGAATTTCAATGTCCACTATCAAGAGTGGCCCAGCAGTAGCCATGCTGATCAAGCTGGTCAGGTCCTAAAGGACATAGCTGCTAGACTGAGTCTACTGCAGGTGGTGAGGAAACCACCAAAAGGGAAAACATACTTGACCTCTTCCTCATGAATCTATTGGCTGCAGATGCATCTCTTCATGACAATATCAGTAAGAGTGACTACCACATAAATACTTGTGGAGATGAAGTCTCACCTTCACATTGAGAATCCCTCCAGCATGTTGTGTGTCACCATCACCATATTAAATTGGATAGAATTCATATAGATCTGACAACGCAAGATTGGGCATCCATGAAGTGTTGTAGGCTATCAACAGTAGCAGAGTTGTACTCCAACACAATCTGCAAACTCATGACCTGGCATCTCTTCCTCACTCAACCATTACCATCAAGCCATAGGCTCACTCTTGGTTCAATGGAGAGTGCAAGAGGGCACACTGGAGCAGTAGCAGGTAGACCTGAAAATAAGGGGTCAACTTGTGTGCCAAACAGCATAAACAGTGAGTGATAGACAGATTTAAGCAATCCCACAATTAACAGATCAGATCTAGGTTCTGCAGTCTTCCCACATCTCATCTTGAATAATGATGAATAATTAAACAATTCACTTAGAGGAGGAAGCTTCAGAAATATCCCCATCCTCAATGTTGGAAGAGTGTAGCACGGTCAGTGCAAAAGATAAAGCTGAAGCATTCGCAGAAAACTTCAGCTGGAAATGCAACTCAGACTACACCAGTGGTCCCCAGCATTACAGATACTAGTCTTCAGCCAATTTAATTCACTCCACGTGATATCAAGAAATGATTGGAGAGACTGGTTACTGTAAAAGTTATAAGCCCCGTCAACAATAATAGTCAGAGAGTCAGACTTGTGCTCCAAAACTTGTTGTTCTCAAGGTCTTCCTGTACAGTTACAACACTAGCATCTGTCTAACAATGTGGAAAATTGCCCAGGTATGTCCTGTACACCAAAGGCAGGACAAATCCAACTCAGCCAATTACAGCCCCAACAGTCTCCTCTCGATTATCTGTGAAGTGATGGAAGTTGTCATTAACAGTGCTATCAAGCAGCACCTGCTCAGCAATAACCTGCTCAGTGACACACAGATTGGGTTCTGCCAGGTCCACTTACCTCCGTACCTCATTACAGCCTTGGTTCAAACATGGACAAAAGAGCTGAATTCCAGAGGGGAGGGGAGAGTGACAGGTCTTGACATCAAGGCCACATTCGACTGAGTGTGGTATCAAGGAGACCTTACCAAACTAGAATCAATGGGTATCAGGAGGCAAATTCTTCACTGGAAACTCCACTGGAGTCCTATCTGACACATCGGAAGATGATTGTAGTCATTGGAGGTCAGTTATCTCAACTCCAGGACATAGAGTCATAGAGATAGAATCATACAGATGTACTGCATGGTTACAGACCATTTGGTCCAACTCATCTAAGCTGACCAAATATCCTAACCTAATCTAGTCCGATTTGCCAGCACTTGGTCTATATCCCTCAAAACCCTTCCTATTCATATACCCATCCAAATATCTTTTAAATGTTGTAGTTGTAATAGCCTCCGTCACTTCCTCTGGCAGCTCATTCCATACACGCACCACCCTCTGTGAGAAAAAGTTACCACTTAGTTCCCTTTTGAATCTTTCCCCTCTCACCTTTAGTCTATGCCCTCTAATGTTAATGCTCTTCAGAAGGGTTTAAACTAATTCAGCAGGGGGATGGGAAAATAATTTGCAGTTCCAGTGTCCAGGAGGTTGAGAATAGTGAGGTCAGAAATATGGTTTCAAGGTTGCAGGAATGCACCAGCAAGCAGGAAGGTGGTTTGAAGTGTGTCTACTTCAACGCCAGGAGCATCTGGAGTAAGGTAGGTGAACTTGCAGCATGGTTGGTATCTGGGATTTTGATGTTGTGCCCATTTTAGAGACATGGGTAGGAATGATTGTTGCAGGTTCCAGGATTTAGATGTTTCAGTAAGAACAGGGAGGATGGTAAAAGAGGGGGAGGTGTGGCATTGTTAGTCAAGGACAATGTTATGGTGGCAGAAAGGACGTTTGAGGACTCGTCTACTGAAGTAGTATGGGCTGAGGTTAGAAACAGGAAAGGAGATTTCTAGAGTTGGGAGATTTCTAGAGGCCTCCGAATAGTTCCAGAGATGTAGAGGAAAGGATAGCAAAGATGATTCTCAATAGGAGCGAGAGTGACAGGGTAGTTGTAATGGGGGGACTCTAAATTTCCAAATATTGACTGGAAATACTATAGTTTGAGTACTTTAGATAGGTCAGTTTTTATCCGGTGTGTGCAGGAGGGCTTCACAGTATGCAGACAGGCCAACAATGAGGGGAGGCCACATTGGATTTGGTACTGGGGAATGAACCAGGTGTTAAGTTTGGAGGTAGGTGAGCACTTTGGTGATAGTGACCACAATTCAGTTATGCTTACTTTAGTGATGGAAAGGGATAGGTATATACCGCAGGACAAGAGTTATAGCTGAGTGAAAGGCAACTATAATGCGATTAGGCAAGATTTAGGATGCATAGGATGGGGAAGGAAACTGCAGGAGATGGGCACAATTGAAATGTGGAGCTTATTCAAGGAACAGCTACTGCGTATCTGTGGGAAAACATCTGCTAACCCACAATAGGCCCAAAAAAGCAAAATTGGCCAAACTGTACCAAACGCACCCAGAATTCCCAAACAGGCTCACAAGCCAAATCAGACAGCCCAAGGAGACAAGGGAATACACTTCAAGCTCCCACTAACAAGACAGAGCACCACAGATATCCCAAAGCGCCAAGGGCAGTTTCACAATCCAGCAATACCAAAGCCACACAAAGAGCAGGTCAGACAGAGAAACACCAGCAAGAGCATTGATCCCCGGACAGGACAATGGAAGCACCTCACCACTTCAGAGGAGACATTAACACCTACTTGTGAAGAGGAATGGAATCATCCACACTGTCAGGATGTTGCATTGTGTGAAGGAACAGGACATTCATCTGACAACTGTTTTCCAATTAGCATCCTTGTGACTAGCTTACTCCATTCCCAGATACATTGTAGTTTCCCCATTTCTTAATCAGACTTATTGTGCAACATTATTATAAAAACTGGTCTCATCCTCAACTCTGGGAAGAGAAATCTGATCTGCCTGTAACAGACTGTCAGTTCCGTGCCAGCCTAGTCAATTTCTCTTCCAGCGATATCGCTAGCAATAAAGTGTTCATCAATTTCACTTTGAGCTGTGTTTTGTCATCTCTAACCTATTGGGAAAATTTCTCCAACAGTGTCCTTAATAAGTATGGACCTGTGAGGCAGGGAGGAAGTGGTCAAGCAAGGGACCTGTGGTTTACTAAAGAAGTTGAATCTCATGTCAAGAGGACGAAGGTGGCTTATGTTAGGATGAGACATGAAGGCTCAGTTAGGGCACTTGAGTTACATGTTAGCCATGAGATGTCATTGGCAGATAGGATCAAGGAAAACTCTAAGGCTTTCTATAGGTATATCAAGAATGAAAGAATGACTAGAGTAAGATTAGAGCCAATCAAGGACAGTAATGGGAAGATGTGAAGTCCAAGGAGATAGGGGAAGTGCTCAATGAATATTTTTCATCAGTATTCACACTGGAAAAAGACAATGTTGTCGAGGAAAATTCTGAATTATAGACTACTAAACTAGACGGGATTATGGTTCACAATGAGGAGGTGATAGCAATTCTGGAAAGTGTGAAAATAGATAAGCCCCCTAGGCTGGATGGGGTTTATCCTAGGATTCTCTGGGAAGCCAGGGAGGAGTTTGCAAAGCCTTTGGCTTTGATCTTTGTGTCGTCATTGTCTGCAGGAATAGTGCCAAAAGACTGGAGGATAGCAAATGTTGTCCCCCTGTTCAAGAAATGGAATTGCGACATCCCTGGTAATTATAGACCAGTAAGCCTTACTTTGGTTGTGGATAAAATGTTGGAAAAGGTTATAAGTGATAGGATTTACAATCATCTAGAAAGGAATAAGTTGATTAGAGATAGTCAACATAGTTTTGTGAAGGGTAGGTCGTGCCTTACAAACCTTATTGAGTTCTTTGAGATGGTGACCAAACAGATGGATGAGGGTAAAGTGTTTGATGTGGTGTATATGGATTTCAGTAAGGAGTTTATTAAGGTTCCCCACAGTAGGCTATTGCAGAAAACACGGAGGCATGGGATTGAGGGTGATTTGGCAGTTTGGATCAGAAATTGGCTAGCTGAAAGAAGACAGAGGCTGGTGGTTGATGGGAAACGTTCATCCTGGAGTTCAGCTACTGGTGGTGTACCGCAAGGATCTGTTTGGGGCCACTGCTGTTTGGCATTTTTATAAATGACCTGAATGAGGCTATAGAAGGATAAGTTAATAAATTTGCTGATGACACTAAGGTTGGTGGAGTTGTGGATAGTGGTGAAGGATGTTGCAGGTTACAGAGGGACATAGATAAGCTGAAGAGCTGGGCTGAGAGGTGGCAAATGGAGTTTAATGTGGAAAAGGTGAGGTGATTCACTTTGGAAGGAGCAACAGGAATAAAGAGTACTGAGCTAATGGTAAGATTCTTGGCAGTGTAGATGAGTGGAGAGATCTTGGTGTCAAGAATGTGGTGCTAGAAAAACACAGCAGGTCAGGCAGCATCCAAGGAGCAGGAGAATCGATGTTTCGGGCATAAGCCCTTCCTTTTCCAGCACCACACTCTCGACTCTGATCTCCAGCATCTGCAGTCCTCACTTTCACCTCTCCAGAGAGATCTCTGTATTCAGGTACATAGATCCTTGAAAGTTGCCACCCCCGTTGATGGGGTTGTTAAGCAGGCATATGGAGTGTTAGCTTTTATTGGTAGAAGGATTGAATTTCAGAATCATGAGGTCATGCTGCAGCTGTACAAACTCTGGTGCGGCCGTCCTTGGAGAATTGCATACAGTTCCGGTCACCACATTATATGAAGGATGTGGAAGCTTTGGAAAGGATTCAGCGGAGGTTTACTAGGATGTTACATGGTATGGAGGGAAGGTCTCATGAGAAAAGGCTGAGAGACTTGAGGCTGTTTTCGTTAGAGAGAAGAAGGCTGAGAGGTGACTTAATTGGGACATATAAGATAATCAGAGGGTTAGATAGCCTTTTTACTTGATGGAGATGGCTAGCATGAGGGGACATAGATTTAAATTGAGGGGTGATTGATAAAGGACAGATGTCAGAGGTAGTTTCTTTACTCACAGAGTAGTGGGGGTGTGGAAAGCACTGACTGCAACAATAGTGGACTCGTCAACTTCAAGGGCATTTAAATGGTCATTGGATAAACATGTGGATGAAAATGGAACAGTGTAGGTTAGATGGACTTCAGATTGGTTTCACAGGTCAGCGCAAAGGGCCAAAGGGTCTGCAGTGTGCTGTAATGTTCTATGTTCTATGTTGTATGTAGTTCTGGAGACCCCACCCCAGGGAAAAGATCTTGTTTATTTACGCTATCTATGTCCTTCTTAATTTCATAAACCTCTATGAGGTCACTCCTCAGCCTTCAATGCTCCAAGGAACACAACACCAGCCGATTTAGCCTCTCCCTGTGGTTGAAATCCTCCAACCCTGGCAACATCCTTGTGAATCTTTTCTGAAAACTTTTAAGTTCAACAACATCCTTCCAGAATTGCATGCAAAATTCCAAAAATGGCCTAACCAATGTTCTGTACAACTGCAATATAACTTCCTAACTCCTGTACTCAATGCTTTGTCCAGTAAAGGAAAGCATACCAAATGCCTTATTCATTAAATCAGAGGTAGATAGATTCTTGATGAGCAAGAGGTGAGAGGTTACCAGGGTGGGAATGTGGAATTATCAGGTTAACCATGATCATATTGAAAGGCAGAGCAAGATTGAGGGGCTGAGTGACCTCCTGCTCCTAATTAGTAGGTTTGTATCTTTAGCATTTGATTTTCCTGAGGCCTGGGAAACCTCATCAGCCTGTTAATCGTAAGAAGAACAGGTTAAAAGCAGAGCCTGCCAATCTGACTGAAACATTGAAGTTACCAGTCTCTTGTTCCACCTCTGTAAATCCCAGACACCGGGGTGGTGCTGAGAGTCTGAAATGTCTGTTCGCTGACCAAAAAAAACACACCTGGATTATTCAGTTAATACAGAGACTACACGGGCAAGTCAGAGACTAGCAATCCTACAGTGAGTAACTCCATCCACCCCTGACTCCCCAAAGCCTGTCCACAATCTGCTGCACCCTGTTTCGAGGTTGACAGTAAGACCTGAGTGAGAATGTTGGGATGAGGGGCTGAGAGCTGATTGTGACAGGGGAGGGGGTGGCTTTGTGCAACAGAAACGCAGCTTCAGAACCTGCCAGCCCAGAATCTCAGCTCGCAATCCTCACTTTGGGAAGTCCTGATTAAAGAATGGGTCTCAAATACTGCCCTCCCCAGCACCACCTCCCCCACTCCATTAAACCTTTATTTTATATTTAAGGTCTGTTCTGATCTTACTTGCATGGGTTCTAATTTATCCTGTCCCAGCCCAATTGGATTAATCTGTAAAAAAATGTGATAATTAAAGTACTTAAGCTAAAAATAAAACCTTTAAAAATAGCAACTTCCCCATTCTGTCTGTGTCTGTTTGATCCATCTGGTTCCTGTCTGTCTCAGAGACACACACTGGGCTCACCTGGTGACTGGTGGATATTCCTAGGCTAGATTCTCCCATTTGTCAGAATGTAGACATTGAAAAGCCCCTTTATTCTCCCGGGTGATATATCAGCCGCTGAAGCTGCCTCAGGTAAACTATGTTTCAGCTCCATATTTACCTTTTGTGCTGTCAACCATCACATGATGCCTATTACAGAACAAGCCCTGACCGACAGAACTGTCTGTTGATTATAACATCTTTTGTTTATCAAGGCAATATTGAGAGGAAGGCAGAGAGATATTACATTGTGAATTGTGGTCAATTGTTTCCACTAGAGACACATCCTCCTCCATAGGCCCAGAAACCATTGCAGAAACAAACCAAAGTTAAAAGTCACACAACATCAGGTTATATTCCAACAGGTTTAATTGGAAGCACACTAGCTTTTGGAGCGACGCTCCTTCATCAGGTGATTGTGGAGGGGTCGATCGTAACACAGAATTTATAGCAAAAATTTGCAGTGTGATGTAACTGAAATTATACATTGAAGAATTGATTGTCTGTTAAGCCTTTCATCTGTTAGAATATAGTGATAGTTTCACTTCTTTCATGTGTAAATCACAAAACTCTTTTTTTTAAAGTTGCATTCTCGGGTTAGCTCTTAACCATTATCAATGGAGATGAGCACCTCACC
>NC_057749.1:598969-600357 GCF_004010195.1 Chiloscyllium plagiosum
GCTCAGTTTCCCCAATGTACCATGCCTCTGGGCATCCCTGCCTGCAGCGTATAAGATAGACAATGTTGGCTGAGTCACATGAGTACCTGCCATGTACACGGTGGGAGGTGTTCCCACATGTAATAGTGGTATCTATGTCCACAATCGGACACGTTTTACAGCGTCCACCGTGACAGGGTTGTATGGAGTTGTCCTGAGAGCCGGGCAGTTTTCTACGAACAATGATCTGTTTGAAGTTTGGCGGTTGTTTAAAGGCAAGTAGTGGAGGTGTGGGGAAGGTCTTGGTGAGGTGCTCATCTCCATTGATAATGTGTTGCAGGTCACGAAGAACATGGCGTAATATTTCAGCCCCTGGGAAGTACTGAACAACGAAGGGTACCCTGTCAATTGCAGCCCGTGTCTGTCTCCTGAGGAGGTCATTATGGTTCCTTGCTGTGGCACGTCGGAACTGGCGGTCGATGAGTTGAACATTGTATCCTGTTCTTGTGAGGGCATCCTTGAGTACTTCCAGGTGTCCGTCACGTTCCTCCTCATCTGAACAGATCCGGTCTATGCGTAGGGCTTGTCCATAGGGAATGGCTGTTTTAATATGTTTTGGGTGGAAGCTGGAGAAGTGTAGCATTGTGAGGTTGTCTGTGGGTTTGCGGTAGAATGTGGTGCTGAGGTGTCCGTCTTGATGGAGACGCGCGTGTCCAAGAATGAGACAGACAGTCAAGAGTAGTCCATGGTGAGTTTGATGGTGGGATGAAAATTGTTGATGTCACTGTGTAGTTTTATCAGTGACTCCTCCACTACTTGCCTTTAAACAACCGCCAAACCTCAAACAGATCATTGTTCGTAGCAAACTGCCCGGCTCTCAGGGCAACTCCTTACAACCCTGTCATGGTGGACGCTGCAAAACGTGACAGATTGTGGACATAGATACCACTATTACGCGTGAGAGCACCTCCCACCGTGTACATGGCAGGTACTCATGTGACTCAGCCAACGTTGTCCATCTTATACGTTGCAGGCAGGGATGCCCAGAGGCATGGTACATTGGGGAAACTGAGCAAAGGCTATGACAACGGATGAATGGGCACCGCACAACAATCAACAGACAGGAGGGCTCCCTCCCAGTTGGGGAACACTTCAGTGGTCCAGGACATTCAGCCTCGGACCTTCGGGTGACCATCCTCCAAGGTGGACTTCGCGACAGGCAGCAGAGGAAAGTGGCTGAGCAGAGGCTGATGCTAAGTTCGGTATACCCATAGGGAGGGCCTCAACCGGGACCTTGGGTTCATGTCACATTACAGATGATCACCATTTCCCTCCCCTCTCCTATCAGCATTCCGTAAAGACCACTCCCTCCGTGACTCCCTCGTCAGATCCACACCCCCCACCCACCC
>NC_057749.1:601957-603575 GCF_004010195.1 Chiloscyllium plagiosum
AATCACAACATTGTCATCAAACCAGCAGATAAAGGAGGAGCCGTTGTCATTCAGAATAGAACAGATTACTGCAAGGAAGTGTACCGACAACTGAACAACCAGGAACACTACAGGCAACTACCAGCTGATCCGACCAAAGAACATACCCGAGAATTAAACACACTGATCCGACCAAAGAACATATCCGAGAATTAAACACACTGATCAGAACTTTGGATCCAGTCCTTCAGAGCTCCCAACGCGCCCTCATCCCACGTACTTCTCGTGTAGGCGACTTCTACTGCCTTCCAAAGGTACACAAAGCCAACACACCGGGACGTCCCATCGTGTTGGGAAATGGGACCGTATGTGAGAATCTCTCTGGCTATGTGGAAGGCATCTTGAAACCTATTGTACAGGGGATCCCCAGCTTCTGTCGCGACACTACGGATTTCTTACAGAAACTCAGCACCCGTGGACCAGTCGAACCAGGAACATTCCTCATCACAATGGATGTTTCCGCACTCTACACCAGCATCCCCCACAATGATGGCATCGCGGCAACAGCCTCAGTATTAACTTTGTACACTCCAGTCCAACACCGGCATCTCCGAATCAGAAACAAATCACTGTGTGAAATGTTGTTAGATCAAAATGTTCCCTTTTGAAAGCAGTATCCAGAGGAGACACATTTATAGAGAAAACCCTCTGACAGCTCGCCTCAAACAGGTCAAAAATAGACCATATACCCCCGCCACCCAATCCACATCCACAGGCTCTTTACTGTATGCCAACCACACAGGATTAATGTGGACTTCACCCAGTTTTCTCATTTCCCCTCCCCCCAACCTCATCCCAGATCCAACATTGTAACTCGATATCACCCTCATGACCTGTCCTACCTGTTCATTTTCCTTCTCACCTATCTGCTCCAGACTCCTCTCTGACCGATCACCTTCTTCCCCCACCTTCATCTACCTATTACCTTCCCAGATACCTTCCCCAGCCTGACTCCCCTCCCATTTATCTGTCAGCCCCCCAGCCCACAAGCCTCATTCCTGATGAAGGGCTTATGCCCGAAATGGCGACCCTCCTGCTCCTCGGACGCTGCCTCACCTGCTGTGCTTTTCCAGCGCCACTCACTCGCCTCTTCACTGTCTGTGTCATGTCACGTTGCTTAAAAGGGGAAACAGTCTTGGAGAAAAGTTTCAATTTGCTGATTATTTCAGTCTCAGCCTGACTCTAAAAAAGAGCCAGTTCAAACTTACAACTGTAAGAACAACCTACCACCTAAAGTCATCGCGGTAAGCCATCAACACACAGAGACAATACACAGATATAGAAATACAATAAGGTCAGAAAGTTCCCAGCAGGCACTCACCTGTGCTGCTGGGTCTAGCTTTTAGTGCAGTCATTCCATAACCTTCGAACATACCAAATTGTTAAAACAAAGCAGGTCAGTAGGAGTTAAGTAAAAACAATGACTGCAGATGCTGGAAACCAGATTCTGGATTAGTGGTGCTGGAAGAGCACAACAGTTCAGGCAGCATCTGAGGAGCAGTAAAATCGATGTTTCGGGCAAAAGCCCTTCATCAGGAATACAGGCAGAGAGCCTGAAGGGTGGAGAGATAAGTGAGAG
>NC_057749.1:603703-605749 GCF_004010195.1 Chiloscyllium plagiosum
CCCACCCAGACCCATTCGCCTACATTTACTCCTACACCTAACACTACGGGCAATTTAGCCAGGCCCCAATTCACCTAACCTGCACAATTTTGGACTGTGGGAGGAAACCGGAACACCCGGAGGAAACCCATGCAGACACGGGGAGAATGTGCAAACTCCACACAGACAGTTGCCTGAGGCGGGAATTGAACCTGGGTCTCTAGCTCTGTGAGGCAGCAGTGTTAACCACTGTGCCACCGTGCCACCCACATTGATGCGTTAGAGTGTGCACTATGTTGTCGGAACTGAAGCAGGGTGTGGTTAGAGAAAATATTCAGACAGGTTTAAATCCGCTAAAGAGCACCTCCCACACACCATCTCTGCAGGAGTTCCTTAGGGTAGTGTCCAAGGCCCAACCATCTTCAGATGCTTCATCAATGGCCTTCCCTCCATCATGTTCACAATTATTGCACAATGTTCAACACCATTTGCGACTCCTCAAATACTGAAGCAGTTCATGTTCAAATGCAACAAGATCTGGACAATATCCAGGTTTGGGTTGAGATGTGGCAAGTAACACTCACAAAAGACATATGCCAGGGAATGACCAATAAGAGACAATCTAACCAATACCCTTTGTTACCATCACTGAATCCTTTACTGTATACATCCTTGGGGCTACCATTGACCAGAAATTCAACTGGACTCACCACATAAACAGAGTGGCCACAAGAGTAGGTCAGAGGTTAGGAATACTGCAGCCAGTAAATCACCTCCTGATTCCCCAAAACCTGTTCACCATCTACAAGGCGCAACTCAGGAATGTGATAGAATACTCCCCACTGGCCTTGGATAGCTGCAGCTTTAACAACACTTAAGAACCTTGACACCATCCAGTACAATGCAGCTTACTTGATTGGCACCACATCCACAAATATCCATATCTTCCACCATAGCCACTCAGTTGCAGCAATGTGTACTATCAACAAGATACATGGCAGAAATTCATCAAAGATCCTCAGTCAGAACCTTCCAAACCCACAATCCTTTCTATCTTGAAGGCCAAGGGCAGCAGATACATGGGAACACCATCACCTGCATGTTCTGCTCCAAGCCACTCATCGTTCTGACTTGGAAACATATCACAGTTTCTTCACTGTTACTGAATCAAAATCCTGGAATTCCCTCCCTAATGGCATTGTGGGTCAACCTACAGCACACAGACTGCAGAGGTTCAACCAGGCAGCTCACCTTTACCCTCTCAAGGCCAACTAGGGACAGGAATTAAATGCTGGCCAGCCAGCGATGCCCATGTCCTGCAAGTGAGTAAAAACAAACTCAGCTCTTGTACCAAAACTATCAACTTTGCTGGTTCGTGAGTTGAATCCAGGAATCTGATCTGGGCTACCTCCTTAAAATATTTTGAGGTGGTCTGGCTTGGTCCATAAAAGATTAGGGGCTCTTGTCAAAATTGATTCTACAATTCCACTTTGGGTTTAGGGTTGCTGGACACAAAGGTGGCAAGTGGTAGTGTCTTTTGTTCTTCGTGTTGAATTCAATTGGTTTTAAACAGTGCTTTGTGTAGTAATGGCTCTTTGAGTCACTAAGAGGTCTCTGGGGGAGGAAGAAGTGACTTTGGGGGTTTTATAAAGTGTGAGCAAGGAAAAGCAGTTAGAATTGGCAGATAGGCTGGAGTTGGGGGTTGGATCACCTGTGTGAAAAGGACAGGTAATTACAGCAATAATTTGGCGTTTAGATTTGCTGGAAATGCCATCGGTATCTTTAGAAATGGCTTGAATTTAACTGCAGATGAAGCAGCTTGAACATGGAAAACAGTTTGAATTACAGGTTTATAGCCGAGGAAAGAGTCATAGAGTCATAGAGATGTACAGCATGGAAACAGACCCTCAGTCCAACCTGTCCATGCCGACCAGATATCCCAACCCAATCTAGTCCCACCTACCAGCACCCGGACCATACCCCTCCAAACCCTTCCTATTCATATTCCCACCCAAATGCCTCTTAAATGTTGCAATTGTACCAGCCTCCACCACATCCTCTGGCAGC
>NC_057749.1:605805-610411 GCF_004010195.1 Chiloscyllium plagiosum
CAATATCCTTGTAAATCTTTTCTGAACCTTTTCGAGTTTCACAACATCTTTCTGATAGGAAGGAGACCAGAATTTCACACAATATTCCAACAATGACCTAACCAATGTCCTGTACAGCCGTTACATGACCTCCCAACTCCTTTTCTCAATACTCTGACCAATAAAGGAAAGCATACCAAATGCCTTCTTTACTATCCTATCTACCTGCGACTCCAATATCAAGGAGCTATGAACCTGCACTCCAAGGTCTCTTTGTTCAGCAACACTCCCTAGGACCTTACCATTAAGTGTATAAGTCCTGCTAAGATTTGCTTTCCCAAAATGCAGCACCTCGCATTTATCTGAATTAAACTCCATCTGCCACGTCTCGGCCCATTGGCACAAAGAGAAAAGGAAAGAATTGCCTGAGCAGAACAAAATGAAAAGGACATAATTACCCTGGCAGAGGAATAAGAAAAGGGGAGGAACGTCCTAGTACAAGAAATGGAGAAACAGAGAGGGTTTGAATTTCAGAAGTTGGAAATTAAAAATAAAAGAAAGTCAAAATAAAAGGATGAGGGTGAAGGTAGAAGGTAGGCTTAGTGAGGAGGATGGGGAGTGCTTATGCCTGGAACATTGACTCTCCTGCTCCTTGGATGCTGCCTGACCTGCTGTGCTTTCCCAGCACCACTCTAATCTTGACTCTGATCTCCAGCATTGGCAGTCCTCTTGGTCTCCAAGGAGGGTAGTAAGGATGAGCAAGTCCATCGGAGCCAAAGGCCTGGTGGGGATCTGTTTAAGTATTCATGAGAAGGATGTAGAAGCCTTTTTCATTTCTTTTGAGAAAGTGGCTAATCAAATGAAGTGGACAGCGACCACATGGGTTTTGTTGATCCAAACAAACTTGGTCGGTAGAGTTAGTGAGATGAGAAATGCTCCATTATGTAGAGTGAGTTTGGAGTGCCCAATGAAAAGTGAAGTGGTGGTAGGAGTACTGGACAAACTCACTGCTTCAGGGATACAATTTGTCCTTGCTCATGATATGGCTGGGTCACAGATAGGAGTGCTGCCTAATGTGGTTGAAAACCCAGTGGAAAATCAGGCAACTGAGATATTATAGGAATCATACCCTGGGATATTTCCTGACTCTATGATAACAAGGTCACAAAGCCACCAATTGAAACAGGAGGAGAAATCAAATAATAAAGATAAGGAAGTTGAAGTAGAATTATCAGAGACCATTTTTGATCAAATGGTTTAGCCGAAACAAGAACAGGTGGAGGACAAGGTGGATTTTTTTAGCTCAGAGAAATTAAATGAGCAACAACAGAAAGATGAAAATCTTAAGCAATTGATTCAAAACACATACACAGAAGAAGAATCTGAGTATATTCTTGATTGCTACTATCGTAAAAATTATGTCTTGATGAGTAAATGGAGATTATCATATATTCAGGCAGATGAGAAATGGGCAGCAATTCATCAAGTTGCATTAGCAGCGGGCTATAGAAAGGAGGTGTTGGGGTTAGCACATGAATTCCCAGAAGGTCATTTAAGGGTAAGAAAACCTCAACCTAAAGTACAAAAACATTTTTACTGGCCTGGACTGCAAAAGAATGTAATTGATATATTTTTTTAAATTACATTACAGTGTGGAAACAGGCCCTTCGGCCCAACGGGTCTCTGGCGCTGTGAGGCAGTAGTGCTAACCACTGTGCCACCGTGCCGCCCATATGTTGAACATCTTATCTGGCTGACACCAATTGTTACAGTTAACCTGAGAATGTAACTTTTAAAAAATATTTTGTGATTTACATATGAAAGAAGTGAAACTATCACGGTCATTCTAACAGATGAAAGACTCAACAAACAATCAAAATATTTTTCAATGTATAATTTCAGTTACATCACACTGTAAACTTTTGCTATAAATTCTGTACTCCACAACCACCTGATGAAGGAGCGGCGCTCTGAAATCTAGTACTTCCAATTAAACCTGTTGGACTATAAACTGGTGTTGTGCAATTTTTAACCCTACGAATCTCATAATATTATAGGCTTCTAACGAGTGTACCCTCTGCCTCTGCCACTCCAGAGCAAACAACCCATGTTTTTCTCACCCTGGTAAGTCTCTTCTAAACCATCACTAAAGCCTCCAAATCTTTCCTGTAATGTGGTGACCAGACTTTAACGCAATACTCGAAGTGTGGCCTAACCAAAGTCTCATAAAGCTGCAACATGACATTTTGACTCTGTAGCTGGAAATGTGTTGCTGGAAAAGCGCAGCAGGTCAGGCGGCATCCAGGGAACAGGAGAATCGATGTTTCGGGCATAAGCCCTTCTTCAAGAGTCCTGAAGAAGGGCTTATGCCCGAAACGTCGATTCTCCTGTTCCCTGGATGCTGCCTGACCTGCTGCGCTTTTCCAGCAACACATTTCCAGCTCTGATCTCCAGCATCTGCAGACCTCACTTTCTCCATTTTGACTCTGTACTCAATTCCCTGACCAATAAAGGCAAGCATGCAACATGCCTTCCTTACCCGAAGGTCCCTCAGTACATCAGTGCTGTTCAGGGTCTACCAGCATACTTTTCCTTAACATTTGATCTCCCAATGTGCATCACCTCATACTTACTCAGAATAAACTCCATCTGCCATTTCTCCTGCAACTGATCTCTAATCCCGCTGTATCCTTTGACAACCTTCTACATCATCCACAATTCCACTGATCTTTGTATCATCTGCAAATTTACTAACCTACCCATCTTCATTTTCATCCACGTCATTTATATTGTTGCGAAGTTGGTGTGCATAAAATTGTAAATTTGTAAAATGGCTGAAAGCATTGTATGGTCCCTTTAAAAGATGGTGTATTTTTCCAGTGCTTAGAGTTGAAGTGGATGTCTGAACAGCAGCTTAAAGTGCAGATACACACAGCGCACCCAAATTGAAACATTTTGTATCAATCGGTCAAGCAAAGTTTTTACCAAGACAAGAAGCCTTTTCAAATTTGGCCAATTGATTTAAGCCAAGCACTTAGCTACCAAGAGTCTATTAAATTTAAATATGATGGTTTTGACAACTTAGAGCCAATCTGATTGTGCAAAATTAAGGGTATAAAAGAAGGCATTTGAAAATTGGCAGAGAGCCAACTGCCATCTGCCCAGAGATAACAACTTTCAACTCTCAAAGAAAGCACCATCTAATTAATAAAAGTACTGTCACATTCTTAACTAGTATTCCTGACAGCACAATCTGACGAAGGAGATGTTCCTGAAAGAAGATCAGTCGAGAGGGTGAGGAACATTCTGGAAGACGTATCCTAGCTGTAATTTTGGGTCTACACTCCATTGTTCTGTTATATAAGTGGCAATTGTATTTTATTGGAACAGTATATCATTAGGATTTTGTTTATTAGGGAATAATTAGTTAGAAGGGAATTGTTCGGTTTATTAGTTGTATTAATTTGTTCACTGTTGGAGTTAGATAAATAAATTGTTACTTGTTGATTATAGAGTGAGTGAATAGATTTTATTTCATTAAACCATTCCTTTATAACAGTTTATGGGGGTGAGAGGTAGGTTATACCACTTGACATACTTCTTTATCAGATTATGAGGTGAAGTGAGCCTCTCTGGGTGTTTTGGTTTTAGCTATCAGAGGGGGTTGACCACTACTTTTGTAACAATATATATCACAAAAAGCAGTTGCTCCAGTATGGCTCTCTATGGAACACCACTAATCACGGATCTCCAGCCAGAAAAACTCTCTTCCAACACTACATTCGACCTGCTATGGGCAAGCCAATTCTGAATCCATGCTGCCAAGTCACTGTGGATCCCAAACATCATAATCTTCTCTTGATGTAGGTTTTCTTGCTGAGTTGGAAGGTTCATTTTTAGACATTTTGTCACCATACCAGGTAAGATCTTCAGTGAGCCTTCTGATGATGCACTGGTGGTATAGCCCACTTTCTATTTATGTGTTTTGAATTTCCCAAGGAACCTTAACCTGAGCTACAAATATTCTCAAGACTCGCTATCTTAATCTTCTGGATGAGCCTATCATGAGGGACCTTGTTGAAAGTCTTATAAAAATTTATGCAACATCCACTGCTCTAACGTCAGCAATCAGCTTTGTCACCTCCTCAAAAAATTCAATCAAATTAGTAAGGCATGACCTACCCTGCACAAAGTCATGCTGACTTTTTCAAATTAGGCCATGCTTTTCCAAATACACATAAATCTATCCCTAAGAATCCTCTCCATTAGCTTCCCAACTACTGATGTGAGACAGGAGAAAGTGAGGTCTGCAGATGCTGGAGATCAGAGCTGAAAATGTGTTGCTGGAAGAGTGCAGCAGGTCAGGCAGCATCCAGGGAACAGGAGAATCAACGTTTCGGGCATAAGCCCTTCTTCACGAATGAGGAAAGTGTGTCCAGCAGGCTAAGATAAAAGGTAGAGAGGAAGGACTTGGGGGAGGGGCGTTGGAAATGCGATAGGTGGAAAGAGGTCAAGGTGAGGGTGATAGGTCAGAGTGGGGTGGGGGCAGAGAGGTCAGGAAGAAGATTGCGGGTTAGGAAGGCGGTGCTGAGTTCGAGGGATTTGACTGAGACAAGGTGGAGGGAGG
>NC_057749.1:613043-625464 GCF_004010195.1 Chiloscyllium plagiosum
GGGGGCGGGGTTAGGCGTGGTGACGGAACTCGGCGGGGGCGGGGGTGGGCGGGGAGCTCGGCGTGGGGGCGGAGACACATGCGGCGTTGTGGTCGTGTAGGTTAGTAACGTCACTGGGGACGGAAGTGGCTGCGGTGACCACAGAGACAGAGTTATTCCTCATAGCCGCGGAGGTGGCGAATCTGTCGGCGATTGTCTTCATGGCGATCGTGGAGGCAGATGTCTGAGTGGCGATCATGGAGGCGGTTGTCTGGGCGGCGATCGCGGAGTTTGCGACATCGGTGGGGGCAGAAGTGACGTCATCGTCCGCGGCGGCGGCGGCTATTGCCGCGGGCGCTGTAGCGGGCGCGTGTGTAATGGCGCCGGAGTGATTTCGGAGGCCGATGGACGATTCTGGAACAGTTGAGGAATCCGGAGTGTGGGGGTAAGTACATGAAAGTTTTTGGTACTTACTGTCTTTAATTTCCGATATGGCCAGGAAGAACTGTTTGTTCAGTCTATGGATCCTTCTGTGGATGAAGAACAGTAGAGGTCCTTTACAGGTCTGTGAGAGTGTTGTCCTGAGCTGGGGTAGGTCGAGTTGCAGGGAATGTAGGTAGCGGCGCATGGCTGCAAGCGTGGAGCGGAGGATCCGGAGGGAGGCCCGTTGCTGGAGGCTTCGGATTTGTTGTAGGTACTGGTTGGGTCCAACTTTTGTTGGTTGGAACGTAGTCCGGAGTCTGTGCGAGATAAGTCGGTTCCGTAGGCAGGTGCTGAGGAAGGAGATGTGGCTGTGGTAGAGTCTGTTTGAGAATGTGGCTGAAGAGCTTCTGTGCAGGAGATGATTTGGGGTGTGCAGTGAGAGAGGGACTCACTGAAATCTTTGTAGAGGGAGGAAGAGAGCTTCTTCAAGGAAGGCATCCTTGTGAGAGGATTCGCAGTAGGTTAAAATCTTCGAGGAGAAAGTGAGGTCTGCAGATGCTAGAGATCAGAGCACCAGTCTATAGTTTCCTGGTTAAAACTCACACAATACCAGGTTAAATTCCAACAGGTTTAATTGGAAGCACTAGCTTTCAGAGCGCTGCTCCTTCATCAGATGGTTGTGGAGGACACAATTGTAAGACACAGAATTTATAGCAAACTTTATTTGCTATAAATTCTGTGTCTTACAATTGGATCCTCTACAATTACCTGATGAAGGAGCGGTGCTCCAAAAGCTAATGCTTCCAATTAAACCTGTTGGTCTATAACCTGGTATTGTGTGAGTTTTAACTTTGTACACCCCAGTCCAAAACCGGCATCTCCAATAGTTTCCTGGATTATCCCTATTTCCCTTCTTGAACAGAGGAACAGAGAATGCATCCAAGGATATTGAAAGAAGTGAAATTGCAGAGACACTGACAATTATCTTTCAATCTTCCACAGATTCGAGTGGTGCTGGAGGATGGAGAATTGCAAACATGTTCAGAAAAGGTTGTAAAAATCACAGAATTTGCGTGCACTGGCTCTAATGCCCATTCCGGCTCTATCCTTTAGTCACAATCTCCTGCCTTTTCTGCACATCCCTGCCGCCATCTTTATCCAAAATCTATCCAGTGTCCTCTTGGACTGCTTGAAACCAGTGGACTGGATTGTATTCAAGTACTCAGCGGAAAAGCCAGGCAAGTACGCCACTACCGCCATGGACTTCATCAGCAAACTTGTGGAGGACTGCTTGCAAAATAAGTCAATCCAAGTATTCCCCAAACAGAAACCTTGGATGACCCAGGAAATCCACTCCCAACTGAAGACCAGACGTGCAGCATTTGAGTCAGCTGACAGGAGATACAGATATGATCTCGCAAAGTCATCAGGCATTCCAGAGGCAGTACCGGATCAGGTTAGATTACCAGACCAACCAAATAGACTCCCACCACCTGTAACAATGTCTAAACAACATAACAAGATACAGAATGAAGCAGAGCAAGATAGAGGACAGTGTCACACCCCATTCCTGATGAGCTCAATACTCTCTGTGCTTAGTTAGAGCAGAATGCCAGGGGCGCAGTGTCACCTGCTCTGACAGCCCTGGACGCACGTGTTCCCTCCGTCACCGCTGCTGACATCACATTAGTCTTCCTGGGAGTCAATCCAAGGAAAGCGATGAGCCTGGATGGAGACCCCAGCCATGCACTTAAAACCAGCTGGTGCAGGTATTCACTCACATCTTCAACCTCTCCCTCCTACAAGCCAATGTCCCCACCTGCTTCAAGAAGACCACCATCATTCCAGGACCTCCGAAGGCACATGCATTGTGCCTTGGTGACTACTGCCCAGTCACTCTAACCTCTATAATCATGAAGCACTTTCAGCAGCTGGTCATGGCTCATGTCAACTCTAGCCTCCCAGCCTGCCTCAATCCGCTACAATTTACCTACCAACATAAATAATTTGGATGGAGTAGATTTTGTCAGGTGTGTCCAGGAAGAATTCCTGACTCAAAACGTACATAGGTGTACAAGAAGGGAGGCCATATTGGATTTGGTAGTAGGCAACTAATCAGGTCAGGTGTCAGATCTCTCGATTGGAGAGCATTTTGGTGATAGTGATCACAACTCCCTGACCTTTACTATAGTCATGCAAAGGGATAGGAGCAGACAGTATGGGAAAGTATTTAATGGGGGGGGGGGGGAAATTACAATATTATTAGGCAGTAACTGTGCAGCATAAATTGGGAACAGATATTCTCAAGGAAATGTACGACAGAAATGTGGAGTTATTTAGGGAGCACTTGCTGAGAGTGCTGGAAGGGATAGTTGGATGAAGGAGCCTTGGGTGACAAGAGATGTGGGAAATCTAGTCCAGAGGAAGAAAGAAGCTTATTTAAGGTTGAGAAGGCAAGGATCAGCCAGGACTCGAGAGGGTTACAGTGTAACCAGGAAGAAATGAAGAATAGACTTAGGAGAGTGAAAAGGGGGCATGAAAGTGAATTGGTGGGTAGGATTAAGGAAAACCTCAAGGCGTTCTACACTTCTGTGGGGAACAGGAGAATTGCCAGTGAGGATAGGGCAATAAGGGATAGTGGAGGGAACTTGTGCCTGGAGACGGAGGAGGTAATGGAGGTTCTTAATAAATACTTAGCTTCAGTATTCACAAGTGAGAGGGACCTTGTTGTTTGTGAGGACAACGTGAAACAGGCGGATATGCTTGAGTAGGTTGATGTTAAGAAGGTGGGTATGCTGGAAATGTTGAAAAACATGAGAATAGAATCCCTTTGGCCAGACGGGATATATCCAAGGTTACTATGGGAAGCGAGGGAAGAGATTGCTGCATCTTTGACGATGACCTTGCATCCCCACTGTCCACTGGAGTCGTACCAGATGATTAGAGGGTGGCAAATATTATTCCCTTGTTCAAGAAAGGGAAAAGGGATAACCGTGGGAATTACAGACCAGTCCGTCTTACATCAGTGGTGGGCAAATTATTGCAGAGAATTCTGAGAGACAGGATTAATGATTATTTGGAAAAGCAGTTTGATTAGAGATAGTCAGCATAGCTTTGTGAAGGGCAGGTCGTGCCTCACAAGCCTTATTGAATTCTTTGAGGATGTGACAAAATACAATTATGAAGGTAGAACAGCGGATGTGGTGTATGTGGATTTTAACAAGGCGCTTGATAAGGTCCCCTGTGGTTGGCTCATTCAGAAAGTAAGGAGGCATGGGGATACAGGGAAACCTGTCTGTCTGGATACAGAATTGGCTAGTCCATAGAAGACAGAGGGTGGAAAGTATTCAGCCTGGAGCTCGGTGACCAGTCGTGTTTCATACGGATCTGTTCTGTGACCTCTGCTTTTTGTGATTTTTATAAATGACTTGGATGAGGAAGTGGAAAGGTGGGTTAGCAAGTTTGACAATGACATGAAGGTTGGTGGAGTTGTAGATAGTGTGGAGGAATGTTGCAGGTTGCAATGGGACATTGATAGGATGCAGAGCTGGTTAATAAGTGGCCGATGGAGTTCAAATTGGAAAAGTGTGAAATGATTCATTTGGGAAGGTCAAAGTTGAATGCAGATTATAGGTTTAAAGGCAGGATTCTTGGCAGTGTGGAGGAACAGAGGGATCTTGGGATCCACATCCATAGATCCGTGAAAGTTGCCACCCAAGTTGATAGGGTTGTTAAGGAGGCGTATGGTTTGTTGCCTTTCATTAGCGGGGCGATTGAGTTTAAGAGCCACAAGGGTATGCTGTAGCTCTATAAAGCCCTGGTTAGATCACACTTGGAATATTGTGTTCAGTTCTGCCTCATTATAGGAAAGACATGGAAGCTTTAAAAGAGGATGCAGAGGAGATTTACCAGGATGCTGCCTGGACTGGAGGGCATGTCTTATGAAGAAAGGTTGAGGGAGTTAAGGCTGTTCTCATTGGAGCAAAGAAGGATGAGAGGTGACTTGATAGAGGTGTACAAGATGATGAGAGGCATAGACAGAGGGCATAGACAGAGACTTTTTCCCAGGGTGGAAAGGTCTATCATGAGGGGACAGAATTTTACGGTGATTGGAGGGAGGTTTGTTGCAAGGGAGGTGGGGGTTAGAGAGTGGTGGGTATGTGGAATGCACTGCCAGCAATGGCAGTAGAGCTGGATACATTAGGGACATTTAAGCGACTCTTGGATAGGCACATGGATGATAGTAAAATGTAGGGTATGTGGTTTGGTTTGGAGTAACATAAAAGGTCAGCACAACATCAAGGGCTGAAGGGCCTGTAGTGTGCTGCATTGTTCTATGATCTATGTTCCCTAACAGATCCACAGCAGACAGCATTCCCCTCACTCTACACTCATCTGTGGAACAACTGGACAACAAAGGCATCCATGTCAGACTTCTGCTCATCGACTATAACTCCACTTTCAACATTATTATCCCCTCCATACTGATCTCAAAACTCTGAGACCTTGGTCTCATCTGTGCCCTCTACAACTGGATCCTCAGCTTTCTGACCCACAGACCGTAATCAGTGAAGATAGGTAACTGCACCTCTTCCACAATAACACTCTACAGTGGAGCTCCCCCCCCAAGGATGTGTCCTCAGCCCCATACTGTACTCACTGTACACCTACAACAGTGTCGCCAAATTCCGAACAAACACCATCTACAATGTTTGCTGATGACACCACCATGGTAAAACAGATATCTAAACAACAATGAGTCAGAATACAGACGAGCGACAGAGGGCTTTGTGACATGGTGCAATGAGAACAACCTCTCTCTCAACACCAGCAAAACTAAAGAAATGATCATTGACTTCAGAAAGAATGGAGGAGAACATGTGCCCATCTATATTATCGGAGCAGAGATTGAGAAGACAGACAGCATCAAGTTCCTCGGAGAGACGATAATCAACAACCTATCCTGGACTTCCCACAGAAATGAGACAGTCAAAGTGGCACAACAATGCCTCTTCTTTCTCCGGCAGCTCAGGAGATTCAGCATGCCTGTAAGGACCTTCACTGATGTATACAGATGCACCATTGAAAGCACACTGCCCAGGTCCATTGTCCTGGTATGGTAACTGCCCTGCCCAGGACCAGAAGAAACTGCAGAAGGCTGTGTGTATACCACAGACCATTACAGAAACCAACCTCCCATCTATGGACTCCATTTAATGACTCGCTGCCAACATCATCAAAGACTCCTCTCACCCCAGAACTGCTCTCCTACAGCCTCTTCCATCAGGCAGAAGATACTGAAGCTTGAATACACACACCAGCAGGTTCATGAACAGCTCCTTCCCTGCTGATATTAGATCGTTGAATGGACTCTCTAACTTCAAATAATGCTGATCTTGCTAATGTTGATCTTACCTGACATACGCCCTGAGTGAGATAACCTGTAGGCCTTTGTCTAAGTTTTGTTTTCCACCCTATGATCTGTGTATCCTTGCTAACTATGATCTGCCTGTACTGCTTATAAACAAAGCTTTTCGTGATATGCAGGTGCATGTGACAATAAATAAATCAAACCAAATCAAATCTTGAATACCTCAACTGAATCTACATCCACCACCACATTTCAAGGCAGTACATTCCATACCCTAAGTATAACAAAACAAAACACCACAGGTACTGGATACGGGATTCCAAAGAAGAGTCACGGACTTCACAGATGCTGCTTGACCTGCTAAATTTCTCCAGCAATTTCTGTTTTACTTTGTCCCATACCTGAATCCTTCAAGGGGAGGTGACGGGTGTGGTGCTGGACGGCTTATGCCCGAAACATCGATTCTCCATGTACTCGATGCCCCTATTAATACAATGAAGAACAGAATGCTTTATTAACTCAGTGATAGTGACCATGTCAATATTTGAAGTTGGTAGTAGTTGTAAAAACCCATCAGGTTCATCAATGGCCTTTAGGGAAGGAAACCTACCATCCTTACCTGGTCTGTCCTACATGTGACTCCAGACTCACTATTAACTGTCCTCTGAAATCGAGTTAGAGAGCTATACAATACGGAAACTGACCTTCAGTCCTACTCATCCACACCAATCAATCCAGTCCCATTTGCCAATATGTGGCCAATATTGCTCTAAACCCTTCCTATCCATATATCCTTCCAGGTGTCTTTAAAATGTTAAAAATCACACACCAAGATTTTTAACCTTGTCCACGGCAGTCCAACACTGGCACCTTTTAAATGTTGTAATTGTGCCAAACCCACCACTTCCTCTGGCAGTTCATTCCATACACGCAAGACCTTCTGGGTGAAAAACTCCCCCTTTGGTCTTTTAAATATTTCCCCACTCACTTTAAACCTATATCCTCTAGTTTTGGACTTCACTATCCTGAGGAAAAGATCTTATTCATGCCCCTCATGATTTTTATAAACTTGTATAAAGCCATCCCTCAGCCTCTGACACACCAGGGAAAACACCCTCAGCTTCTCCCTGTAACTCAAACATTCCAGTCTCGGCAACATCCTTCTGATCTTTTCTGCACCCTCTTACGTTTAACAACATCCTTCCTGCAGAACAGCAACCAGACTTGTACGCAGTTTTCTAAGAGCAGCCTCGCCAATGTCCTGGACAGCCATAACATGATGTCCCAACCCTATAGTCAATGCACTGACCAATAAAGCAAACATACCAAACACCTTCTTCACTATCCTGTGTACCTGCAACTCCACCTTCAAAGAATTATTAACCTGCACCCCAAGGTCTCTTTGTTTGGCAACACTCCCCCAAACCCAACCATTAAATGTATAAATCCTGCCCTGATTTGCCTTTCCAAGGTACAGCACCTCACATTAATGTAAATTAAACCCAGCGTTCAGAAAGCCACTCAGTTCAAGGGTAGTTAGGGATGGACAATAAATGTTGGCATTGCCAGAATTGTCTACTTTCCATCACAAAAGGCATTTAATAAAAAAGCTTGAGCCTTCGGCCTTGACTTGTCCTGCAAGAGTTGTTCAATAACCAGGTCATTCAACTGCTGGAGCCTCAGTCAATTGCTCTGACATGTCTCTGATGTAGCAATCACGGCTGTCTCTGAGCTGGATAGTTGCCTTCTCCTTCACACAGCTTAGGGCAAAGGTGTGTGAGATCTGGATAGTGAGGCTTATAATTCTGTCACTGGAAATATAATCTGGAGGCGAGTCTTCATGGAATGTGCAAAGTTTTTGGCTCTAGACATTGTATGAAAATAGCATCAGGACTCATGACCCTATCAGCTACCAGCTCATAATCACAGTTAGCTAGCTGCGCCTGGCACCTGTGGAAATGCCATTCACTTCCATGACCACTGCCAGGAACTATGTCTCTGGTGAAATTCCAGTCAGTGAGTTTAGTCTTCCTAATTTTTAATTGCAGCTCTCTATCTGTGGGAGCAAGCAGGAAGCTTTCAAATGCCTTGTTCATCTGGAGAGGGTTGGGTAGTTGTTGGTTAACAATTAACTCAATATCTAGCACACAAGAAACAAAACAAAGTTCACCAACAACTGAGATTGCTACTGGCATAGAGTTTGTGCAGGAATGACTGAGATCTTTCTCTGAGCTGTAAAAATAGATAAGAGAAAGGGACAAAGACCAGAATTAGAAAAGGAGAAATGAATGAGAGTGAAATGATGATACTGAGTTTCACTGACCATCCACACTAACAGGATGACATTATCCTGCAGGATGTCTGTGGAACCAGCATTCCGCTCTCCAGTCAGTAGGACAGTAATCAGCAGCTTCCATAAACTCCACACTCTCTTCAAGGGAATAAATACAATGTACAGAGAATTCAGAGCAAAGGGCATTCTGACAACACATCAGAAACATTTAGATTTGAGGTGAACACAATCACAGGATAAACGAATGATAGAGCTTTTGTCAATCTGCAAAAAAAAGTGCTCAGAAGTTTATTGGACAGACAGAAAGTAGAATTAAGGTAAGGATCAGATAGATTTGGGGAGCTGAATCACTTTCTCAAGCTCCTAACCCTTGCGATTTTATTTCACTCACCACTGCATCTCACTCAGCTCTCCCTTTCTCTCCTCTCCCTCACTTACCATCCCTCACCCATTGCCCATTCAAGCACCATTCCTCAATCTTCACCCAACACCTTCCCAATTTCTGAAATAAATCATTGCCATACACACTGTCACATGCATAGACAATCAGATACAGCTACAGACACTCACAGAGTCAATCGCATATACACAATCAGATAGTTACAGACACTCGTAGAGTCAGTCCAATGTATACAGACAATCAAATATAGCTACTAACAGTCTCAGAGTCAGTTCCGTAAACACAGACAATCAGGCACTGTTACTGACAATCTCCGAGTCAGTTCTGTATACGCAGTCAATTAGACACAACTAGAGGCAGTCACAGAGCCAGTTCTGTGTACACAGACAGGAGAAAGTGAAGACTGCAGATGTTAGAGATCAGAATCTCAAATGTGGTGCTGGAAAAGCACAGCAGGTCAGGCAGCATCCGATGAGCAGGAGAATCGACATTTCGGGAATAAGCCCTTCATCAGGAAATTCCTGATGAAGGACTTATGGCCGAAATGTCGATTCTCCTGCTTCTCAGATGCTGCCTGAACTGCTGTGCTTTTCCAGCACCACACTCTCAACTCTGTGTACACAGACTATCAGACACAGCTACAGACAGTCTCTGAAAATAAAGCTATGCCCACAGTCTCAGAGACAGTTACGTTTACAGTGATAAAGTGGGCTGTAGTGCTATGGATACAAAACTGACTGAGGGACAGAAAACCAAGAATAAAGATCAGAAGATATTTTTCAGGCTGTAGGCAGGTTTGTGATGCCCAATGGATTGAAACTGAGATCTTTGCTTTCTTAATTTATATTGATGATCTAGATCTTGGTGTGTAGGGGACAATTTCAAAGTTTGTGGATGATGCAAAACTTGGGAGAATTGTAAACTGTGAGGAGAACAGTACGGAACTTTGAAAGTACATAGATACGCTGGTGGGCAGATATTGGCCAGTTGTAGTTCAATGCAGCGAAATGTGAGATGATGTAGGAAGGTTTTTGTAGGAGAACATTGAAAGACAATACAAAATGGGGGGCTCAATACTTAAGTGGCTACAGGAGTAGAGGGACCTGCATGTATCTGTATGTACACTATTAAAAGTTGTGGCACAAATGAGGAGAGCAATTAACAAGAATCCAGGGCATGAGTACAAGAGCAAGAAGGTTATGATGAACTTATACAAGACAATTGTTAGATCTCAGCTGGAATATTGTGAGCAGCTGTGCATGCCACATTATGGGAAGGATATCAGTGCATTAGGGAGGTAGATTGGACAGCTTGGGACTGTTCTTCAAGACAAGGAAGTACACATTGAATAGTAGGACCCAAGGATCAGAGGGACCTGAAATTCTTGGAGTCAGATGGATAAAGTGTTTAAGAAGTCATATTTCCCTTTGTTAGTCAAGGCATTCAATTCAAGACCAAGGAGGATATGATGGAGCTGCACATAACGCTACTCAGGTCACGGCCAGAGTGTACAATTCTGGCTGCCACAATACAGGAGGGTTGTGATGGAACAACAGAGAGTGCAACGGTGCTTCACAGGCTGCTGCCTGCGCTGGAGCAATTCAGCTATGAAGAGAAACTGGGAAGCCTAGAGCTTGTTACTGTTAGAGTGGTGAAGGCTGAGGGAGGATCCAACTGAGCTGTATAAAGTTCTGAGGGGCATAGGGAGAAATCTTTCCCACTAATAGAGGTGTCAATAACTGGGGCACAGTTTTAAAGTAAAGAGCAGGAAATTTAGAGGGCATTTGAGGAAAGATTTATTCATCCAGAAGCTTCTGGGTATCTGGAACTCACTGCTTAAAAGGATGGTAGAAGAAGGAATCCTCAAGGCATTTAAGAACTATTTAGAAGACTACTTAAAACACTATAGCATACAAGACTAATGGCCAAGTTTTGGTAAATGGGGTGAGGATTGATGGATTTTTGATTACCAGTGTGGACACAATAGACTGAAGGGTCTCTTTATGTGCTATAAAAACTCTATGCTCCATGATTTTTCTGTAAAAGATCATAGATCCCTGAAGGTAGCAGGACAGGTTGATAAGGTAGTTGAAAAGGCATATCGAGTCTTTTTCTTGATTGGCTAATAGAATATAACTGGAACAAGAGAGTTGATGTTTCGGGCATAAGTCCTTCATCAGGAATGTGGAGGGGAAGGGGACTGAGAGATAAACAGGGTGTTGGGGGAAGGGGCTGGGGGGAACATAGGTGGGATGGTAATAGGTGGATGTAATTGAGAGGTGACTGTGATCGGTTATTGAGGAGGGTGAAGTGGAGAGGTGGGAAGGAAGATGAACAGGTAGGTCAGGTTAAGAGGGCAGTGCTGAGTTGGAAGGTTACATTTGGGATGAGGTAGGGGTGGGGAGATTTGGAAATTGGTGAAGTCAATGTTGATGCCATGTGGTTATAGGGTCCAATGGCGAAAGATGAGCTTTTCTTCTTCCTGTGGGGTGGGAGGGCAGGGCGGGAGGTGGCTTTGATTTAGCAGTAGCCCAGGATTTGATTGTCCTTGGAAGAGTGTCAGGGGGAGTTGAAGTGGTTGTCCAGAGGGCAGTGCTCCCACAAGGAGGTTGAACAGTTCATCAACTTCACCAATATCTTTCATCCTGACCTCAAGCTCACCTGGACCATCTCCAATCACTTCCTTCCCTTCCTGGACTTCTCCAGCATCCGAATCAACATGGACATCTATTTCAAACCCACCAATTTCCTCAGCTACCTGCACTACACTTCCTCCCACCTCTTCTATAAAACACGATCCCTTACTCCCAACCCCTTAGCCTCTACTGTATCTGCTTTCAGGGGGTAAATTCTATTCCGGATATCCCGGCGCCCCTCCCACATGGTCAACAATGCCCTTCAGCACATCTCCTCCACTTCATGTACTCTGCCTTGAACCCCAATCCCACAACTGCAACAAGGAGCAAGGAGAGAAACCCCTCCCCCCGCCACCCCCAGTCCTCACCTTCCACCGCACTGATCTCCGGATACAACACATTATCCTCCACCACTTTCGCCACCTACAGTCAGAACATACCACCAAAAATATATTTCCCCGCCCACTCCTATCTACATTGCTCCCACGAGGAGGTTGAACAGTTCATCCACTTTACCAACACCTTCCACCCTGACCTCAAATTTACCTGGACCGTCTCAGACTCTTCCCTCCCCTTCCTAGACCTCTCCATTTCTATCTCAGGTGACCGAATCAACACGGACATTTACTATAAACCGACCGACTCCCACAGCTACCTAGACTCCACCTCCTCCCACCCTGCCCCCTGTAAAAATGCCATCACACATTCTCAATTCCTTCATCTCCGCCGCATCTGCTTCCAGGAGAACCAGTTCCAATACCGAACAACCCAGAAGGCCTCCTTCTTCAAAGACCGCAATCTCCCCCCGAGGTGATCGACGATGCTCTCCACAGCACCTCCTCCACTTCCCGCTCCTCCGTCCTTGAGCCCCGCCCCTCTAATCGCCACCAGGACAGAACCCCACTGGTCCTCACCTACCACCCCACCAACCTCCATATACATCGTGTCATCCATCGTCATTTCCGCCACCTCCAAACAGACCCCACCACCAGGGATATATTTCCCTCCCCTCCCCTATCAGCGTTCCGAAAAGACCACTCCCTCCGTGACTCCCTCATCAGGTCCACACCCCAACCCAACCTCCACTCACGGCACCTCCCCCATTACTTCCCTCCAAGGCCCCAAGGGATCATTCCATATCCACCACAAATTCACCTGGACCTCCACACACATCATTTACTACATCCGCTGCACCCGATGTGGCCTCGTCTATATTGGGGAGACAGGCTGCCTACTTGCGGAACTTTTCAGAGAACACCTCTGGGACACCCGCACCAACCAACCCAACCACCCCGTGGCTCAACACTTCAACTCCCCCT
>NC_057749.1:625684-679495 GCF_004010195.1 Chiloscyllium plagiosum
ATTCTCCTGCTCCTTGGATGCTGCCTGACTTGCTGCGCTTTTCCAGCAACACATTTTCAGTTCCTTTAATTAGTCTCTGGATCGGTTCAGCCAATTTTGTGAACTCGGATATAAAGCTCCGACTGGAGTTAAATAGCCCTGTGACCTTTCTGACTCCCCTGACAGTGGCAGGTCGTGGCATCTGTTGGATTGCCTTCTTGCAGTTGTTGGGCATTCCTTTCAGTCCCTGGTATAAGACTTGTGTTTTGCCAATCTGTGCATTTGTGGGGCTGACTTTTAACCCGGTGGTTGGCAATTCTTAGCCCTAAAGCTTCCAGTGTCCTAACTCGGACTCTGAGGCAATTAGGATATCACCTACATACTGGAGGGCAGTGCTACCCTCTGGTAAATCTACTCTCCTTAGGATGTCGCTCATCACTCTGTGAAAACTAGTGGGGCTGTTGTGGAACCCTTGTGGCAGGCGAGCCCATTACACTGCCTGCCCCTTACTGTAAAAGCGAATTTATTCTGGCACTCAGGGTGTAATGGGAGAGACCAGACCCTGTTGGCAATGTCTAAAACAGTAAATATCTCGTGCATGGGATCTGCTACAATGGGATGCAATTTGCGGGTAACCTTTTTTCGTCCTGTATAATCAATGGTGAGCCTATAGCTCCCATCAGGGTTTATTACTGGCCACGCTGGGGAATTAGTTGTACTTGTGGTTTCTTTCAGGATTCCCTGTCTCATGCGTCCTTTCACTATCTCCACAACTGCTCGTTCTACTTCAGGTTTTAGTGGGTATTGCCGGTGGGGCTTATGCTCTGGTCCTGGACTCCTTATCGGGTTTATGTTAACTAGACCTGTATCTAACTTTGTTCCTGCCCATGCTCTGGGGACGGAGGTGCAAATGGCTTCGAATCCCCCCATGTTTGAGGTTCCAGTCCCTACTGGTGACTGGAGACACTTTAATGTTTTATGGAGCCCTGTAAGTTTCCTAATCTCAGTGTTCCGACCGTCCTGTCTGGGCCAAATCAATTTGCCTTTTGCACAATTGATTAGAACATTATATTCTCTCATGAGATCATAGCCTATTATGGTGTCTTCATTATTTTGGTATGCATAGTATCTCATGTGTTATTAATTTCTACAAGGGTAGTTTTGCTTCGCTTTTATCCCCTCCTACCCCAGTTTAATGAATCATTTTGTTTATATGGGGTAAGGGTAGGTTTGTGATGGATGCAGCTGCTCCTATGTCTATTAGCATCTCACATTTCCTCCCTCCTATTACTGCATGTTACCGAGGCGGGCATTACTGGGCATTCATCCAAGCTTTTAGAGATGGGCTTTCTAGCACCCACCAAGCTGTCCTGAAAATGGGAGTGATAATGTCCCAGGATTATGATGATCTAGTCGAGTGGTCTAGCGGGGTACAGGAAGCAGAACATCCCGCAACAACGGCAAGACCTGACAAAGCAGCCGATCGGAATGGAGGCGAGAGGAGAATAAAATGATTCTGCCACAGCTGTGGGCAGCAGGGTCACTTTACTAGAGAGTGTAGGGTCGCACGAGCAGGAGGTAGAGCAGGGAACAATGTAAAGTACTGCAGCCAACTGCAAAAGAGCAGGACACACATAAGCAGTGTGCTGGGAAAAGTGTGGGGCATCCCAAAACACCACCTGGAACATCACGGAAAAGCGGGAGTCATGAGTTCAGCGGAGCTGACAACTATTCATGAGGGTAAGGGAGAGGAGAATTGCTCAATTATGCCTGATAATTGGCATACTAACATTACCCCTATCTTTTTAGTTTTATTCTGTTTCTGCTTATCTATCCACTCTCTGTTGTGCTAATGTCTGTGATGGATCCCAACCACTCTTCTTCATTTCCTCTGTCAGCCCTTGTCTGTCTGCCTTTCAGGATTTCTCAATAAGGGAACCTACAGTATCCCCCATTAAAACTTTGATCTGCCATTTAGCAGATTGTGTACCCCTGGATACCACCAACAGTAAAGTGTTCCTAATCCAGTGGGGACTTCTCTAATCCCCTGGCTAATAGTACTGTCCCAGCAGTACGACCCTGTACGACCGTAGCAACCTCCTAGCAGGGTGTGCTCTCTACCGATGGGATTCTTTACCCTCCTGGTCACCTCTACTGATCCAACGCCTCCTGATAGGCCCAGAAACCTACCGCTAGCCTGGTTAGCTGTCTACCCATGGGAGTCTTTACCCTCCTGGCCGTCGCCACTATTCAAGCTCTGTTGTTCTACTACGGACTGACAGGGTATCACGGTTACTTACAGTATCCATGCTCCCCACCTCAGTAACGTGCGCTCCACTGTGGTTTGGCTCTTGGTCAGAGTGATCAGCTCCTCTTCCTCACTACATTGGAAGTTACAAGTACAGACAGCACCCAACTTTTAACTTAAACTCTAATGGACTCTGTGTTGTTCGTCCTGACAGAGTCCAGTGCTCCCTGACCTTGTCACGTGTGCTTCACAGCTCCTAATGCCCTTGGCGCATCAATTCCCTCTTCAAATTCCAACCTTCACGTGGGGGTATTACTCCTCTTAACAACTGGTTTAGGGAAGGGCTTTTGAGACAGGCACTATCTTGTCCTCTAGCTATTTCAGCACAAGTAGCAGATTCTTTCAGCAGGTAATACAGTTAAACACTTATTCTCCACAGACATGCACTTTAAATGTTTTAACTCAGTACTGTAGCAAATTAGGCATTACAATCAGTATACATTGTAAACTGTATCCTTGGCCCAGTCTGACTCTTCCCATTTGCAGGTACAAACCATTTCTTACCCCGGCTCCCTGATGGCCTTTGACCCGGGCAACAGTAATAAGACCCCTGCTCACAGCACCAATTGTTGTGGGGAAAATCACCAGCCTCGGAGTCAGCGTCGGGGTTCAATGACAGAGTTTATTGCACAAGGAAATACCGGAGCTCCAAGGAGAGAAAGACACCAACAGCACAGTGGTCAGCTACGAGTCTTCTCTCGATCCTGAGCACATGTCAAAATACTTTTAAACATCTTGTGATACAATAGGTCAGTGATGAGATTATTGTCTTTGTAACATGATATGTTTATGGCAATCATTGCAGAATTGTTGATAGTTTCGATGTCTTCATTGTCAGTTCCAGCACAGTCTTTGTTAATTTCACTGTGGTCATTGTCAGTTTCAGTGCAGACATTGTCAGTTTCCGTGTTTGCATGGATGTCCATTGCTGTCGTAATGGGCGCTAATCGATCTTCCTGAGAAGGACGATTACTGCAGCCCTGGATATTAGCATTTCGCATTGAATCCGTAGCAAGCTGTTAGCATTTCTATAAGAGGTGTTGACTGGACCCAGTCACCCTGTCTGGCTGTGTTCGTTACTCATGTGTATTCTCTCCCCCACCCAACTTAAACTACTCAACTGAGCTGTGAGTGCATTGTGCTGGCATTCTGGTGGCCCCAGGCAATGTTTGTATCTGCTCTGCTGTCTCTCTCCATATTGTGATCCGGCAGCCATCTTGTGTGTCAACTTGGTCAACTGATGGCTCAGCAGCTATCTTGTGTGTCTGTGTACCTTGTATCACCCTGCTCTGTGTCATCTCCCTCTTCAGAGAATTTGAGCTTTCCCTGTTTTCCCTGGAGTGTGGGAGGCTGAAGGGTGACCTTACAGGGTTTATAAAATCATTAGGGGCATGGATAGGATGAATAGATAAAGTCTCTTCTGTGGGGTGAGGCGTCGAGAACTAGAGTGAGAGGGGAAAGATATAAAAGAGGCCTAGGGGGCACCTTTTTCACGCAGAGGGTGGTACATGTATGGAATGAGCTGCCAGAGGAAGTGGCGGAGGCCAGTACTATTGCAACATTTAAAAGGCATCTGGATGGGAATATGAATAGAAAGGGTTTGGAGGGATACGGGCCGGGTGCTGGCAGGTGGCTCCAGATTAGGTTGGGATAGCTGGTCGGCATGGACGAGTTGGACCAAAGAGTCTGTTTCCATGCTGTACATCTCTCTGACCACCTAGTCCTGGACCTTGGAATGTGCCAGTCTGCAACTCTTGGTCGAGGTCAACTTCTTGTTGTGGAAGACCAGCAAGTTTTGGGCAAACCAAAGAGTTTCTTTACCATTTTGATGGTCCTCCAGGCGCAGTTGATGTTTGTCTCGGTGTGCATCCTCGATATACAGTCCGTAGAGCAAGTCCTGCATCACGGAGCTGCTCGGGATGCATCTCAACAAATGCAACTGCATCTTCTTCCAGACTTCCTTTGCAAAGGCACATTGCAGCAGGTACTATGTGATAGTGTCAACCCCCATGCAGCTGCTTTGAAGGCAGTTGTCATGTGTAATGGGCTATTTCGTATAGGCATTTTAGCAGATTCTCACTGCTATCAGAGTCACACAGATAAGCACCATGTTACATGATGCTCACAGATTTTCGTTTGTGGTTACTGTCTGCTTAAATATCCACTCATATGCTGAGAGTTCGGTAGAGTATTGCTAACTGACTGTGCATCTCCCTTCATTAGTAGTTTCATCCCTAACTGTAAAGTTAAAAGGCATTCCCTGACTGTGACTGTGCACCCACTTGTAAAATTCAGCTGTGCCTACACTCCTCACCAACACCTTCTCTGGGAACATTCATTCTCACAGGAATTTGGAGGATTTATTCTGAAAGAATCCTTCCTTTTCTCTTCCAAAATGTTCACTGACTAATCTGAATGATTGATATCCAACACTTCTCATTCATTCAATTGTACCATGAAGAATGCTTTTGTCCTGTCTGAGTCCTCAATAAGCCATTCACAATCAGCAGGGCAACAATCTAGTTCTCTCACTCCATTCCTGGATTCCATTGTTCAAAAAGCAGACTGAATTGTCCTCAAATTCCTGCCTCTTTCATATGAATAAACAGACTGAGACATTCAAACTGACTTTAACCCTCAGTTGATATCACTGGTCACTGTTTGGGAAAGCTTGCTGCGCATGAGTTAGCTCCGAACAGCAACACCACTTTAAAAGTAATGCTTTGGGACTTCTGAGGCCATTTATAACTAAAGGCACATTTTTCTTTTCTGTTCTGAATCTTCCCTATCTCCAATATTATTGAAAGAAAAAATGCCCATACTCTTCCTTATGTTTTTTTTAAACAATCCTTGCATTGGCTCCCTGCCCAGTGACATCCAGGTCATTCTCCTGTTGCTCTCAACCTGGGACATCTCAAGCAATTTTTCTGTAGTGAGTGTAATGAGGTCAGTCAGCTGGACCTCCTAGAATATGAGCTCCCTGATTAGGGCTGTTAATCTGGGTCCCATCAAGGAGCCCTGGCTGACATATAAAAAGGATGTCAGATTCTGTATGAGGCACTACTATAGTCAAGGACTGTTCATGTGTAAATAAAGGGGGACCTGGTGATGGGAAACCAGCTCTGTGGAGTTATTTCATCTTCCTTTTCCAATGCACTGTGATGAGCCTTTCTAATTCTCCCAAATCAGCCCCTCTCCTCTGGAAGGTTAGCAACACGTGCCCTCTCCCCCACCACTTGCCCCTGATCAAAGCAGACTACATCCCCAGCCCCAGAACACCTTCCCTCTCATCAGCAACCCCTCCACCTAGCAATAACCTCCCCATCACCAGTAGTAGGCTGCATTTTACGGATGGAAGTACAGTCAGAGCTAGGGGAATGCCCTTTGGCTTCACTATTGGAGATGAAGCTATTAAGTGAAACACATACAGTCAGTTATCAGTGACTCTGCCAAATTCTCCACACATTATTAGATATTCAAAACTATTCAAACATGTAAACAAATGAAAACCTGTGAGTATTGTACATGGTATCCATGGCAGGGCAAAAGTGAGGACTGCAGATGCTGCAGATCAGAGTCTGGATTAGAGTGGTGCTGGAAAAGCACAGCAGGTCAGGCAGCATCTGAGGAGCAGGAAAATTGATGTTTCAGGCAAAAACCCTTCATCAAGTTCAAACCCACCAATCCTGGCAACATCGTTGTAAATCTTTTCTGCACCCTTTCAAGTTTAACAACATCCTTCCTGTAGCAGGGAGACCAGAATTGAACGCATCATTCCAAAAGTGGTCTAACCAATGTCCTGTACAGCCACAACATGACATTCTAATTCATATACTCAATGGATTGACCAATAAATGCAAACGTACTGTTGGAAGAAAGATCTGCCACCCTGCCCACCCCCAGCATGGCCACATAAAAACACAGAAGCTGGCCTGCGAAACACAGAAGTCAAGCCTGCCAACACACACACAGAACACACACACAATGCCTCAGTCTTGGCCAAACAGGCTAACATATCTGATTTCCAGCATCTGCAGTCATTGTTTTTACCTAACATAGAAACCAGACATGGCCAAGTTATTCCTAGACCAGAGAATCCTCTTCCCAAACAGCTTTCACAGTAAAGCTTCCAGCCCCGATTAGCACAGCGGTCGCAATACCCTAAGGGCAGGCTCATTTCCCATTGAAACCGATACCACATAAACAAACAGGCAGACCGAGAGACTCCGGAAGACTTTGCTCGCAGGAGGAACACAATGGACACACCTGGATGCCAGGAGAAGGGATAATTACACAAACTCATGAGGACGGGAAAGACAATGAAGAATTCTCTAGAAGACATTCTCACCCACTCACGGAGATGAATAGTTGCTGCTGGACTCTTGGTTAACTTCCATTCAGTTTATTCTTGTTTTAATCGCTTTACAATTTTCCCCATTGTACTGTAACTGCTTTACAATGATCACCATTATGTTGTTCCCTATAAAACCTGCCTGCACCTTCCGCTCAGGGAAGAGCATTCTGGCCATCTGTTCTATGCAGCCTGGTCAATCTCTCTTCCATGATTACGCTTTGTTTAATAAACCACTTATCAATTTCACTGCGATCGTAGTTTGTGGTCTCTGATTCATTGGGCTAAATTTCTCTGACACATACCAAACACCTTCTATACTACCAATTCAGGCAGCATCTGAGGACAGGCAAAATCGACGTTTCGGGCAAAAGCCCTTCATCAGGAATAAAGGCAGAGAGCCGATCCAGAATCTGGTTTCCAGCATCTGCAGTCATTGTTTTTACCTTCTATACTACCTGCTACTTCACTTTCAAGGAACTATGAACCTGCACTCCAAGCTCTCTTTGTTCAGCCACACCCCCCAGGCCCTACCATTAAGTATATAGGTCCTGCCCTGCCCTAATGTGAGGAATGAATAACATAAAAGGAATATTTGAAGTCTCGGAGTCTTTACTTGAAGGAATTTAGATGGTTGAGGGGAGATCTAATTGAAACTTAGAGAATACTTGACAGAGTGGACATTGGGAAGATGTTTCCATTGGCAGGAGAGACTAGGAACCGAGGGGACAGCCTTGGACTAGAGTCATAGAGCTGAAAATGTGTTGCTGGAAAAGTGCAGCAGGTCAGGCAGCATTCAAGGAGCAGGAGAATCGGCATGAGCCCTTCTTCAGGAATGAGGAAAGTGTGTCCAGCAGGCTAAGATAAAAGGTAGGGAGGAGGGGCTTGGGCGTGGGGCGCTGGAAATGCGATACGTGGGAGGAATTTAAGGTGAGGGTGATAGGCCGGTGTGGGGGTCAGGGCGGAGAGGTCAGGATTCAGGTTAGGAAGGTGGTGCTGAATTCGAGGGTTGGGACTGAGACAAGGTGGGGGGAGGGGAAATGAGGAAACTGGAGAAATCTGAGTTCATCCCTTGTGGTTGGAGGGTTCCTAGGTGGAAGATGAGGCGGTCTTCCTCCAACCGTCGTGTTGCCATGGTCTGGTGATGGAGGAGTCCAAGACCTGCATGTCCTTGGTGGAGTGGGAAGGGGAGTTGAAGTGTTGAGCGACGGGGTGGTTAGTTTGGTTGGTCCGGGTGTCCCAGAGGTGTTCAGAGAACACCTCTGGGACACCCGGACCAACCAAACTAACCACCCCGTCGCTCAACACTTCAACTCCCCTTCCCACTCCACCAAGGACATGCAGGTCCTTGGACTCCTCCATCGCCAGAACATATTAACATGACGGTTGGAGGAAGAGCGCCTCATCTTCCGCCTAGGAACCCTCCAACCACAAGGGCGATTGGAGGGGCGGGGCTCAAAGGCAGAGGAGCGGGAAGTGGAGGAGATGCGGTGGAGAGCATTGTCGATCAGCATCGTCGACCACTAGAGTCATAGAGATGTACAGCATGGAAACAGACCCTTTGGTCCAACTCGTCCATGCCAACCAGATATCCTGTGAACACAAGGCTCATATCCCTCCAAACCCTTCCTATTCATATACCCATCCAAATGTTTTTTAAATGTTGCAATTGTACCAGCCTCCACCACTTCCTCTGGCAGCTCATTCCATACACGTACCACCCTCTATGTGAAAAAGTTGCCCCTTAGGTCTCCTTTATTACTTTCCCCTCGCACCCTAAACCTATGCCCTCTAGTTCTGGACTCCCTGACCCCAGGGAGAAGACTTTATCTATTTATCCTATTCATGCCCCTCATAATTTTGTAAACCTCTATAAGGTCACCCCTCAGCCTCTGACGCTTCAGGGAAAACAGCCCCAGCCTGTTCAGCCTCTCCCTATAGCTCAAATCCTATAACCTTGTTAATATCCTTGTTAATCTTTTCTGAACCTTTCAAGTTTCACAACATCTTTCCAATAGGAAGGAAACCAGAATTGCACACAATATTCCAATACTGGCCGAACCAATGTCCTGTACAGCCGCAACATGACCTCCCAACTCCTGTACTCAATACTCTGACCAAAAAAGGAAAGCACACCAAACACCTTCTTCACTATCCTATCTACCTGCGACTCCACTTTCAAGGAGCTATGTACCTGCATTCTAAGGTCTCTTTGTTCAGCAACACTCCCTAGGACCTTACCGTTAAGTGTATAACTCCTGCTAAGATTTGCTTTCCCAAAATGCATCACCTCACATTTATCTGAATTAAACTCCATCTGCCACTTCTCAGCCCATCTGGTCAAGATCCTGTTGTAATCTGATGGAAACTTCTTCGCTGTCCACTACACCTCCAATTTTGGTGTCATCTGCAAACTTACTAACTATACCTCTTCTGCTTGCATCCAAAGCATTTATAAAATGACAAAAAGTAGAGGACCCAGCACCGATCCTTGTGGTACTCCACTGGACACAGACCTCCAGTCTGAAAAACAACCGTCCACCACCACTCTCTGACTTCCACCTTTGAGCCAGTTCTGGATTCAAATGGCTAGTTCTCCCTGTATTCCGTGAGATCTAATCTTGCTAATCAGTCTCCCATGGGGAACCTTGTCGAAGTCCATATAGATCATATCTACTGCTCTGCCCTCATCAATCCTCTTTGTTCCTTCTTCAAAAAACTCAATCAAGTTTGCAGGAGATGATTTCCTACACACAAAGCCATGTTGACTATCCTTAATCAATCCTTGTCTTTCCAAATACATGTACACCCTGTCCCTCAGGATTCCCTCCAACAACTTGCCCACCACTGACATCAGGCTCACTGGCCTATTGTTCCCTGGCTTGTCCTTACCACCCTTCTTAAACAGTGGCACCATGTTAGCCAACCTCCAGTCTTCTGGCACCTCACCTCACCATCAATGATACAAGTATTTCAGCAAGAGGCCTAGCAATCATGTCTCTAGCTTCCCACAGAGTTCTAGGGTACACCTGATCAGGTCCTGGGGATTTATTCACCTTTATGCGTTTCAAGACATCCAGCACTTCCTCCTTTGTAATATGGACATTTTGCAAGGTGTCACCATCTATTTCCCTACATTCTATATCTTCCATATCCTTTTCCACAGTAAATACTGATGCAAAACACTCGTTTTAGTATCTCCCCCATATTCTGTGGCTCCATACAAAGGCCGCCTTACTGATCTTTGAGGGGCCCTATTCTCTCCCTTGTTACCCCTTTGTCCTTAATGTATTTGTAAAAATCCTTTGGATTCTCCTTAATTCTATTTGCCAAAGCTATCTCACGTCCCCTCCTGATTTCCCACTTAAGTATACTCCTACTGCTTTTATACTCTTCTCTTTTATACCTTTATTCACTCGATCTATCCTCTCTATACCTTACATATGCTTCCTTCTTTTTCTTAACCAAACTGTCAATTTCTTTAGTCATCTAGCATTCCCTGGACCTACCAGCCTTCCCTTTCACCCTAACAGGAATATACTTTCTCTGGATTCTTGTTATCTCATTTCTGAAGGCTTCCCATTTGCCAGCCGTCCCTTTACCTGCGAACATCTGCCCCCAATCAGCTTTTGAAAGTTCTTGTCTAATAACGTCAAAATTGGCTTTTCTCCAATTTAGAACTTCAACTTTTAGATCCGGTCTAGCCTTTTCCATCACTATTTTAAATCTAATAGAATTGTGGTTGCTGGTCCCAAACTGCTCCCCTACTGACACCTCAGTTACTTGCCCTGCCTTATTTTCCAAGAGTAAGTCAAGTTTTGCACCTTCTTTGGTAGATACATCCACATACTGAATCATAACATTTTCTAGTACACACTTAACAAATTCCTCTCCATTTAAACCCTTAACACTATGGCAGTCCTAGTCTATGTTTGGAAAGTTAAAATCCCCTACTATTATTCTTACAGATAGCTGAGATCTCCGTACAAGATTGTTTCTCAATTTCCCTCTGACTATTAGGGGGTCTATAAAGGGAAGACCCTTTAGAACAGAGATGAAGAGAAGTGTCTTCAGCCCAAGAGTGGTGAACCTATGGAATTCACTGCCACAGAATGCAGTTGAGACCAGGATGTTGAGTATATTTAAGACCGAGATAGATAAGTTCTTGATTGTCAAGTGAATCAAAGGTTTTGGGAAGAAAATGGGAGAAGAAGGTTGAGAAACTCATCAGTGAGGACTGCAGAAGCCAGAGAAATCAGTTGATAAAGTGTGGCACTGGAAAAAGCACAGCAGCATCTGAGGAGGAAAACAGTTGACATTTCAGGCTTCACCTTCAGGGCTTGGGAGCGGGAAGGAGGCTGAGAAATAAATGGGGCAGGTGAGTGGGCATGGGGGAAAAGGTAGTTGAGGTGGCAATAGGTGGGCGAAGCTAGGAGGTGATTGTGATAAGTATGAAGCGGATAAGTAGGAAGGAAGATGGACAGGTAGATCAGGTCAAGAGGGCGGAGCTGCATTGGAGGGTTGGATCTGGGATGGGGTGGGAGGAGGAGAGATTTGGAACCTGGTGAATTCAATGTTGAGACTGTTGTCGGCTCCTGAGGCCTTTAGTAGAGTGATGTGCTCTTCTTCTTAGAGATTCTGGGTAATCCAAGATGGAGGATGGCACGGTGGCACAGTGGTTAGCACTGCTGCCTCACAGCGCCAGAGACCCGGGTTCAACTCCCGACTCAGGCGACTGACTGTGTGGAGTTTGCACATTCTCCCCGTGTCTGCGTGGGTTTTCTCCGGGTGCTCCGGTTTCCTCCCTGGCCATGCTAAATTGTCCGTAATGTTAGGTTGTAGGGGTATGGGTGGGTTGCGCTTTGGCGGGTCGGTGTGGACTTGTTGGGCCAAAGAGCCTGTTTCCATACTGTAAGTAATCTAATCTAATGAAAAAATTCTGGCTGTAACAGCTGATCCTTTTTTGAGGTATTTTAGGTGTTGGAAGTGATTTACCCGAATTTCAAGAGCAGCAATTACTGTTTTATATGCTGTTGCATTGTTTTGGAACTTTGGAGAAAAGAAGTCAAAACAGTAGCACTTTTAAAAGGGAGAGGAACAGACAAGGGAAGGATATGGTGAGGTCAGTGTAGGAGAGAGAGAAAGAAAGAAAGAAAGAAACCCACACTACTAACTGACACAACAGTGAACCTGTGCAGTTACTGCCTTTGTTGTTTGAATTCATGTATCACTGGACATCAGAGTACATCTGGGAAAATTAACAAATGATGAAATTCACAACTGATCTTGGAGGAACATGTTTGGGGGAGGTCACAGGTCAGAAACAAATAAGTGAATATTTTAGAGTATGGCCTTCCAATAAGGCTGCAGTAGTGAGGAGAGTGGGTTCTTTCTTGATTATATGTTTAATTGAGATATGTCTCTTGATTAACTTAAAAATATAAGCCATAAGTATTAAGTTAGCTTGGAGCAGTATTTTGTAGAGGAATAAGACAGAGCTATTTTCTGGATCTGTAGATTGAAAGAAGCAAAAATTGCCTTTAGTAGAGTGATATGCTCTTCTTGCCAGATGTGGGATTTAGAGAGAGTTTATGTGTTACTTAGGATTATATCTGCAATCTTATTAGATTGAATGGATTGGTTGGTAAAACAGTTAAAGGTAATGAGGACAAGAGCAAGGGGATGTGACGGATGGCAGTTATAGGATGGGAGAAAAGTTGCAGATACAGTCACATAGATGAGTTAACTCCATGAAAGGTAAGAGAGGTAGGCAGGTAGTGCAGGACTCTTCTGTGACTATCCCCATTTCAAACAAGTAGGCTGTTTTGGAAAATGTAGGGGGTGACGGATTCTCAGGGGAATGTAGCACAAACAACCAAGTTTCTGGTATTGAGACCGGCTCTAGTACAATGAGGGGTACGTCGGGTTCCAAGAAGTCAATTGTGTTCGAGGACTCTGGTCCGAAACACAGACAGACATTTCTGTGGCCAGCAGCAAAAAATCAGAATGGTGTGTTGCCTCCCTGGTGCCAGGATCAAGGATGTCTCAGAGGGTGCAGAATGTTCTCAAGGGGTAGAGAGCCCAGCAGGAGGTCATTGTGCACATTGGAAACAATCACATAGGAAGGGAAAGGAATGAGATTCTGAAGGGAGAATATAGAGAGGCAGAAATTTAAAAAGAAGATCCCCGAGAATAGTAATATCTGGATTACTCCCAATGGTGTGAGCTAGTGAGGGTCGGAATAGGAGGATAGAGTAGATGAATGCATTGCTGAGGAGCTGATGTATGGGAGAAGGATTCACATTTTTGGATCATTGGAATCTCTTCTGGGGTAGAAGTGACCTGTACAAGAAGAACGGATTGTACCCAAATTGGAAGGGAACTAACATATTGGCAAGGAGATTTGCTAGAGCTGCTCAGGAGGATTTAAACTAGTAAGGTGAGAGTTGGGACCCCAGGGAGATAGTGAGGAAAGAGATCAATCTGAGACTGGTACAGTTGAGAAAAGAAGACAGCAGTCAGGGCAGACTCTTTCAATGCAAGAGGCCCAGCAGGGAAGGCAGATGAACTCAGGGCATGGTTTGGAACATGGGACTGGGATATCATAGCAATTACGGAAACATGGCTCAGGGATGGACAGGACTGGCAGCTTAATGTTCCAGGATACAAATCCTACAGGAAGGACAGAAAGGGAGGCAAGAGAGGAGGGGAGTGGCATTTTTGATAAGGGATAGCATTACAGCTGTACTGAGGGAGGATATTCCCAGAAATACATCCAGGGAAGTTATTTGGGTTAAACTGAGAAATAAAAAAGGGATGATCACTTTATTGGGGTGTATTATATAACCCTAATAGAGGAAAATTGACAAACAAGTTTGAAAGGAATTCTCAGCTATCTGTAAAAATAATAGAGTGGTTGTGGTAGGGGATTTTAACTTACATAGACTGGAACTGCCATAGTGTTAAGGATTTAGATGGAGAGGAAGTTAAGTGTGTACAAGAACATTTTCTGATTCAATATGTGGCTGTACCTATGAGAGAAGGTATAAAACTTGACTTACTCTAGGGAAATAAGTCAGGGCAGGTGACTGAGGTATCAGTGGGGGTGCACTTTCGGGCCAGCGACCATAATTCTCTTAGTTTTAAAATAGTGATGGAAAAGGATAGACTAAAAGTTCAAGTTCATGATTGGAGGAAGGCTAATTTTGACAGTATTAGGCAAGAATTTTCAAAAGCTGATTGGGGGCAGATGTTAGCAATTAAAAGGACGGCTGGAAAATGGGAAGCCTTCACAAATGAAATAATGAGGGTCCAGAGACAGTAAATTCTGTTAGGGTGAATGGAAAGGCTGGTAGGTGTAGGGAATGCTGGATGAGTAAAGAAATTGAGGATTTGGTTAAGAAAAAGAAGGAAGCATATGACAGGTATAGACAAGACGAATTGAGTGAATCCTTAGAAGACTATAAAGGCAGTAGGAGTATACTTTAGGAAGGAAATCAGGAGGGCAAAAAGGAGACATGAGATAGCTTTGGCAAACAGAGTTAAGGAGAATCCAAAGGGTTTTTACAAATACATTAAGGACAAAAGGGTAACTAGGGAGAGAATAGGGCCCCTCAAAGACCAGCAAGGTGGCCTTTGTGTGGAACCACAAGAGATGGGGGAGATACTAAACGAGTATTTTCCATCAGTGTTTACTGTGGAAAAGGACATGGCAGATATAGAATGTAGGGAAATAGATGGTGACATCTTGAAAAATGTCCATATTACAAAGGAGGAAGTGCTGGATGTCTTGAAATACATAAAAGTGGATAAATCTCCAGGACCTGATCAGGTATACCCTAGAGTTCTGTGGGAAGCTAGGGAAATGATTGCTGGGTCCATTGCAGAGATTTTTGTATCATCGATAGTCACAGGTGAGGTACCAGAAGACTGGAGGTTGGCTAACGTGGTGCCACTGTTTAAGAAGGGTGATAAGGACAAGCCAGGGAACTATAGACCAGTGAGCCTTACATTGGTGGTGGGCAAGTTGTTGGAGGGAATCCTGAGGGACAGGGTGTACATGTGTTTGGAAAGGCAAGGACTGATTAGGGATAGTCAACATGGCTTTGTGCGTGGGAAATCATGCCTAGATTGAGTTTTTTGAAGAAGTAACAAACGGGATTGATAAGGGCAGAGAGGTGGACGTGATCTATATGGACTTCAGTAAGGCATTCGATAAGGTTCTCTATGGAGGCTGGTTAGCAAGGTTAGATCTCATGTAATACAGGGAGCTAGCCATTTGGTACAGAATTGGCTCAAAGGTAGATGACAGTGGTAGTGGTGGTGATGGAGAGTTGTTTTTCAGACTGAAGGTCTGTGACCAATGGAGTGCCACATGGATCGGTGCTGGGTCCACTACTTTTCATCATTTATATAAATGATTTGGATGTGAGCATAATATGTATAGTTAGTAAGTTTGCAGATAACACCAAAATTGGAGTGTAGTGGATAGCGAAAAAGGTTCCATCAGATTACAATGGGATCTTGATTAGTTGGGCCAATGGGCTGAGAAGTGGCAGATGGAGTTTAATTTAGATAAATGTGAGGTGATGCATTTTGGGAAAGCAAATCTTAGCAGGACTTATACACTTAATGGTAAGGTCCTATGGAGTGTTGCTGAACAAAGAGACCTTAGAGTGCAGGTTCATAGCTCCTTGAAAGTGGAGTCGCAGGTAGATCGGATAGTGAAAAAGGGTGTTTGGTATGCGTTCCTTTATTGGTCAGATATTGAGTACAGGAGTTGGGAGGTCATGTTGCGGCTGTACAGGACATTGGTTAGGCCACTTTTGGAATATTGCGTGCAATTCTGATCATCTTCCTATCGGAAGGATGTTGTGAAATGTGAAAGGGTTCAGAAAAGATGTTGCCAGAGATGGAAGATTTGAGCTATAGGGAGAGGTTGAATAGACTGGGGCTGTTTTCCCTGGAGTGTCAGAGGCTGAGGGGTGATCCTTTAAGGTTAGATTAGATTCTCTACAGTGTGGAAACAGGCCCAACAAGTTCACACCGACCCTCCGAAGAGCAACCCACCCATTCCCCTACATTTACCCATGACTAATCCACCTAACACTATGAACAATTTAGTCTGGCCAATGCACTGACCTGCCATCTTTGGAATGTGGGAGGAAATCAGAGCACTTGGAGGAAACCCACGCAGACATGGGGAGAATGTGCAAACTCCGCACAGACAGTTGTCTGAGGTTGGAATCGAACCTGGATCCCTGGCGCTGTGAGGTAGCAGTGCTAACCACTGTGCCTCATTGTCAAAGGGATGAAAGGTTTTGGGGAAAAAAAATGGGAGAATAGAGTTGAGAAACTTATCACTGAGGACTGCCAAAGCTGAAGGAGTCAGAGTCGATAAAGTGTGGCACTGGAAACAGCACAGCAAGTCAGGCAGCATTTGAGGAGTAAGAGAGTCAACATTTGGCTTAACCCTTCATCAGTTTTTTTTTGTGGAAATGAGAGACACTCGATTGGTGTGTTGTCTCCCAGGTGCCAGGGTTTGTGATGTCTCTGATCGTGTTTTCGGGATCCTTGAGGGGGAAGGGGAGCAGCCCCAAGTCAGGGTCCACATTAGCATTAACAACATAGGTAGGAAAGGGGATGGGGATTTAAGGCAGAAATGCAGAGGGCTAGGGTGGAAGCTTAGAGTTAGAACAAATAGAGTTATCATCTCTGGTTTGTTGTCTGTGCCACATGCTAGTGAAGTGAGGAACAGGGAGAGAGTGGAGCTGCAGGGATGGTGCAGGAAGGAGGGTTTTGGATTCTTGGAGAATTGGAGCTCTTTCTGCGCAAGGTGGGACCTCTGCAAACAGGATGGCCTTCACCTGAAGCAGAGGGGTATCAATATCCTGGTGGGGAAATTTTCTAATGTTCTTCAGGAGGGTTTAAACTAATGCAGCACTGGAACTACAACCTGAATTGTAGTTCCAGTGTCCAGGAGGTTGAGGGTAGTGAGGTCAGGGATAGGTTTACAAGGTCGCGACAGGGCACTGTAAATCAGGATGTTGGTTTGAAATGTGTGTACTTCAATGCCAAGAGCATCTGGAATAAGGTAGGTGAACTTGCAGCACGGGTTGCTACTGGGATTTCGATGTTGTGGCCATTTCAGAGACCAGGCTGGAGGAGGGACAGGTGTGGCTGTTGCAGATTTAGCAAGAAGAGAGAAGATGGGTGTGGTATTGTTAATCAAGGGTAGTATTACAGCAGCTGAGATAACGTTTGAGGACTCATCCACTGAGGTAGTTTGGGCTGAGGTTAGAAACAGAAAAGGAGAGGTCACCCTGTTGCAAGTTTTGTAAAGGCCTCCAAATTGTTCCAGGGATGTAGAGGAAAGGATAGCAAAGATGATACTCGACAGGAGCAAGAGTAACAGGGTAGTTGTTGTGGGGAACTTTAACTTCCCCAGTATTGACTGGGAATACTATAGTTCAAGTAGTTTAGATGGGTCAGTTTTGGTTCTATGTGTGCAGGAAGGTTTTCTGACACAGTATGGATTCAGGCCAACAAGGGGCGATGCCATATTGGATTTGGTACTGGGGAATGAACCCGGCCAGGTGTTAGATTTGGAGGTAGATGAGCACTTTGGTGATAGTGACCATAATTCGGTTATGTTTACAATAGCAATGAACAGGGAAAGAGGTACACCTGGGGGAAAGGCAATTATGATGTGACTAGGCAAGGTTTAGGATACATAGGATGGGGAAGGAAACTGCAGGGGTTGGACACTCTTGAAATGTGGAGCTTATTCAAGGAGCAGCTACTGCGGGTCCTTGATGAGTATATACATATCAGGCAGGGAGGTATGTGCTGAGAGAGGGAGCAATGGTTTACAAAAGAAGTTGAACCCCTTGTCAAGAGGAAGAAGAAGGCTTATGTGAGGATGAGGCGTGAAGGCTCAGTTAGGGGGTTAGAGAGTTATAAGTTAGCCAGGAAAGATCTAAAGAGAGGGCTAAGAAGAGCCAGAAGGGGACATGAGAAGTTGTTGGCAGAAAGGATCAAGTAAACACTGAGGCCTTCTATCAGGAATAAAAGAATGATGAGAGTAAGATTAGGGCCAATCAAAGATAGTAGTGGAAAATTATGTGTGGAATCTGACATAGGGGAAATCGCTTAATGAATACATTTCGTCAGTATTCACGTTGGAAAAGGGGCAATGTTAGTGAGAAACAACGATACAGGCTACAAAATTAGATGGGATTGAGCTTGACAAAAAGGAGGTTTTAACAATTTTGGAAGATCTGAAAATAGATAAGACCCAGGGACTGGATGGGATTTATCCTCGGTTTTTCTCGAAAGCCGGGGAGAAGATTGCAGAGCCTTTGGCTTTGATCTTTATATCGCTGTTGTTGACAGGATTAGTACCAGAAGACTAGACAATAGCAAATGTTGTCCCTTGTTTAAGGAGGGGAATCATGACAACACTGGTAATTATAGACCAGTGAGCCTTACTTTGGTTGTGGGTAAGGTGTTGGAAAAGATTATAAGAGATAGGATTTATAATCATCTGGAAAGGAATAATTTGATTAGGGTTAGTCAACACAGTTTTTTGTGAAGGGTAGGTCGTGCCTCATTAACCTTATTGAGTTCTTCAAGAAGGTGACAAAACAGGTGGATAAAGGTAAGGCAGTTGGTGTGGTGTATATGGACTTCAGTAAGGCGTTTGATAAGGTTCCACACGGTAGGCTATTGCTCTAAATGAGGAGTTTTGGGATTGAAGGTGATTTAGTGGTTTGGATCAGAAATTGCCTCGCTGAAAGAAGACAGAGGGTGGTGGTTGATGGGAAATATTTATCTTGGAGATCAGTTACCAGTGGTGTGCTGCAAGGATCTGTTTTGGGACCACTACTGCTTGTCATTTTTATAAATGATCAGGTGGGCAGAGAAGGATGGGTTAGTAAATTTGCATATAGCACTAAGATAGGCAAAGTTGTGGATAGTGCCGAAGGATGTTGTGGGTTACAGAAGGACATAGATAAGATGCAGAGCTGGGCTGAGAAGTGGCAAATGAGTATAATGCAGAAAGTGTGAGGTAATTCGCTTCAGAAGAGGTAACAGGAATGTCGAATATTGGGCTAATGGTAAAATTCTTGGCAGTGTAGATGAACAGAGAGATCTAGGTATCTATGTGCATAAATCCCAGAAAGGTGCCACCCTGGTTTATAGGGTTATTTAGAAGGCACATAGTGTGTTGGTGTTTATTGATAGGGGGATTGAGCTTCGGAGCCATGAGGTCATGCTTCAGCTGTACAAGACACTGGTAAGGCCGCACCTGGAGTATTGCATACAGTTCTGGTCACCGTATTATAGGAAGGATGTGGAAAGGAAAGAGGAAAGAGTTCAGAGGAGACTTACTAGGATGTTGCCTGGTATGGAGGGAAGGTCTTACGAGGAAAGGCTGAGAGAATTGAGGCTGTTTTCGTTGGAGAAAAGAAGGGTGAGAGGTGAGTTAATCCAGGCATATAAGATAATCAGAGGGTTAGATAGGGTGGACAGTAAGAGCCTTTTTTCCTCAGATGGTGAAGGCTAACACAAGGGGACATAGCCCTAAATTGAGGGGTGATCGATTTAGACCAGATATAAGGTGTAGTTTTTTTTTACTCAGAGTAGTAGGGGTTGATTGTTCTGCCAGACGGTCAAGCTTCTATCCATGCTAGCACCTTGCCTTGACACCATGTTTCAACTTACTCAGTAGCCTACCATGCGGCACCTTATCAAAGGTCTTCTTGAAGTCCAGATAAGGTGGCACGGTGGCTTAATGGTTAAAGACTTAGGTTCAATTCCAGCCTCCAGTGACTGTGTGGAGTTTGCACATTCTCTCCATGTTTGTGTGGATTTCCTCCAGGTGCTCCAGTTTCCTCCCACAGTCCAAAGATGTGCAGATTAGGTGAATTGGCCATGCTAGATTGCACATAATGTTCAGGGATGTGTAGTTTAGGTGCATTAGTCAGGGGTAAATGTAGGATAATAGGGTAGGGGAATGGGTCTGGGCGGGTTACTCTTCGGAAGGTCAGTATGGACTTGTTGGGCCAAATGGCCTGTTTCTATATTGTAGAGATTCTATGATAACATCCTTTGGCTCTCCTTGATCTAACCTGCTCATTACTTCCTCAAAGAATTCTAGCAGATTTGTCAGACAAGCCCTCCCCTTGATGAAACCGTGTTGACTTTGCCTTATTTTACCACACACTTTCAAATATTCAGAAATCACATCCTTCACAATGGATTCCAGGATCTTATCCATGAGTGAGGTTGGCCTAATTAGTCTGTAATTTTCTGTCTTTTGCCTTATCCTTCTTTAAACAGGGATGTCACGTTAGCGATTTTCCAGTCTTCTGGGACTCTCCCTGATTACAGTGAGCACCTCACATTTCTCTAAATTAAACTCCATCAACTAAACCTCGGCCCCTCAGCCCATCTAATCTTATGAATGGATCTGTCATATATTAGAGTTGATCTTTCTTTGCACCGTTTCTGTAGCTGTTATATTATAGTCTGCATTCTGTTCTGGATAGCACATGAGACAATTCATTTCACTATACATGTGACAATAATAAATCAAACCCAATATATGCACCTCCGTCAGCATCGCACAGATCTGTCAAGTCGTTCTTAGTTACCAATGGAACCCACAGGTCCCTTAGTATTTATTCATTTATTTGTCAACAGCTTTTGGGTCCTTCAAGTTCTCTTTAAGTTTTCAGTTTTAAATTTACAACAACCTAACTTAAATGTATGATCTTTAGGTGAAGGTTAAACTTTCAGACTGACTATGACTTAATCCCTCTCTGTGTGTGTGGTTAAACCCTAAGAGATGAATCTTTCATTCCTGAAAACTCAGGGCAATCCAAAGAGTGGTAACTGCCACTTTGCATCAAAATAAATGCTCCAAGTGGCCTTTCATCTGCTTTGTCTTAATCCCAAAATGAATGCCCCTTCTTGGTCATTCGTCAGTCAATGAGTAGAATCTTTCATCATCCTGACTTTCAAATCCCTTTTGAATTTGGAAAGTTTTTGTTCAGCAGCTTTTATATTGAGCCAGGCCCAACTTAGTGATATCAGTCATGATTCAAAGGGAAATCTCTCAAGATTGGTTAAACGTGTGGGTGGCAAAAAAACTTGGCCTCCTAAGAGGGATGGGGCTGTAATCAGAATGGAGTAAAAGGTCACCTCCTGAAGTTGTGGCATTCAATATTAAGTCCTGAAGGCTGTAAAATGCCTCAGTGGAAACTGAGTGTTGTTCCTCCAGTTTGTTTTGAGCTCCATTGGAAAACTGCAGCAGGACGGAAATGATAACATGGGAGCAAAATGGTTTATTAAAACAGAAAACACCTGAAAAGTCAGAACACACCATCGAGGAATAAGACCCACTTGACCCTTAGAGCCTGCTCCGCTATTCAATAAGATCATGGTCAATTTGATTTTAGCCTCAATTCTGCAGTTCTGCATGCCACCAAAAATGTTTCATTCCCTTGATAATCAAGAATCTATCTACCTCTGCCTTAAAATATATAGTTAAAAATCACACAACACCAGGTTATAGTCCAGGTTTATTTGGAAGCACCAGCTTTCGAAGCGCTGCCTTTTCATCAGGTGATTGTAAGACCATAAGACACAGAATTTATAGCAAAAGGGTTATGGAGCTGTGATGACACATTAAATTGTTTTAGATTAAGCCTTTCATCTTTTAGAATAGGATATGCTAGTTTTGGTTATGTAAATCCCAGAACTCCTTTTAAGCTACATTCTCAAGATAACTTTTCTAACAATTGTTGCCATCTCAGCTCAGACAATGCATTAAAGGCGTGAGGTTAAAATTTTAAAATTCTGCATCCATTGTCTTTTGAGAAAGGGAATTCCAAAGACTCACAACCCTCAGAGAGAAAAAAAGTTTCCTCAGCTCTATCTTAAATGGGTGCCCCCTTATTTTTAAATTATGATCCCTTTAGGACGGCACAGTGGCTCAGTGGTTAGCACTGCTGCCTCACAGCACCTGGGTTCAATTCCAGCCTCAGGTGACTGGCTGTGTGGAGTTTGTACGTTCTCTCCATGTCTGCGTGGGTTTCCTCCAGGTGCTCTGGTTTCCTCTCACACTCCAAAGATGTGCAGGGCAGGTGAATTGGCCATGCTAAATTACTCATAATGTTAGGTGTATTAATCGGCGTAAATATAGGGTAGGGGAATGGGTCTGGGTGGGTTACTCTTCGGAGGGTCAGTGTGGACTTGTTGGGCCAAAGGGCCTGTTTCCATACTGTAGAGAATTTAATTTAATCTAATTCTAGATTGTCCCAACGAGGTCACATCCAGCTGATCAACGTCCCTCAGGATCTTGTATGTTTCAACTAGGTCACCCCTGACTGTTTTAAACTCTAGAGGATACAGACCTAACCTGTCTAGCCTTTCCTCATTAGGCTATCCACTTATTCCAGCTATTAGTCTAGTAAACTTCTCTGAACTGCTTCCAACATGTTAACATCCTTCTGTAAGTATGGAGATCAGTATGAGACATATAGTTTGCATGCAGCAAACTGAAACAAACAGTAAAAGGAATGTGGAACAGATGATCTGCCTATGTGAGATGCACTGAAGGGTAAATATTAGCTAGAACACCAGAGAGAACTTTCCTACTGGTCTTCAAATCGCTGTCTTTCATCTATAACATTCACCTGCAATATACCAAATCAGCTGTCTATGCTCTAGACCAATGTAATAATCTTAACACAGCATTTAATGCAATATACCAGTATTAGACACAAAATTCAGACCAACCTTATAAGACTGTCATGGTGGCTCAGTGGTTGGCACTGATGTCCCACAATGCCAGGGATCCAAGGTTCAATTCTAGTCTCTGTCTGTGTGGATTAGATTAGATTACTTACAGTGTGGAAACAGGCCCTTCGGCCCAACAAATCCACACTGACCCTCCGAAGAGCAACCCACCCAGACCCATTCCCCTACACCTAACACTATGGACAATTTAGCATGGCCAATTCACCTAACCTGCACGTTTTTGGATTGTGGGAGGAAACCGGAGCACCCAGAGGAAACCCATGCAGACATGGGGAGAATGTGCAAACTCCACACAGACAATTGCCTGAGGCTGGAATTGAACCCAGGTCTCTGGCGCTGTGAGGCAGCAGTGCTAACCACTGTGCCACCGTGCTGCCCACAAGTTTGCATATTCTCATGAGTTTGCATATTCTCACCATGGCTGCATGGGTTTCCTCCGGGTGTTCCAGTTTCCTCCCACAATCCAAAGATAAGTAGGTTAGGTGAATTGGCCGTGCTAAATTGCCCATAGCATTCAGGAATGTGCAGGTTAGGTACATTAGTCAGGGTAAATGTAGAGTATTAGGGTAGGGTAATAGATCTTAGGAGGGTTACTCTTCAGAGGGTTGGTATGAACTTGTTTGGGCCAAATGGCCTGTTTCCGCACTGTAGGGATTCCATGATTCTATGAAATGTGGCAAGATGCCATGTAATAATTGTCAGAGTTGTAAAAGGAAGTTCAACAAGTACTTGAAAGAAAAGAAAGGGAAACTCCACCGTCACTATGCGTCACTGTTTAGCTAAAACACTGATGATTCATCAAATGTGGCAGGTTTCTGTCGCTGATCTGTAAAATCCTGTAAAGATAGAGGGAACTTCCCAGGGAAATTCTTGCAGTAGTGCCAGGTTTCAAAGAAAACCTACAGTGTGGAAACAGGCCATTTGGCCCAACAAGTCCACACCGACCCACCGAAGAATAACCCACCCAGACCCATTCCCCTACCCCTACTACATTTCCCCTGACTAATGCACCTAACCCACACATCCCTGAACACTAAGAGCAATTTAGCATAGCCAATTCACCTAACCTGAACATCTTTGGACTGTGGGAGGAAACTGGAGCACCCGGAGGAAACCCACACAGACATGGGAGAATGTGCAAACTCCACACAGATAGTTGCCTGAGGCAGGAATTGAACCCGGGTCTCTGGTGCTGTGAGTCCTCAGACTCTGACTCTACATTTCCCTAGAAACTGTGTTGTTTGGGATAGCGGCCAGGCTGTATGCTGAGTTGTGTTGGGTGAAGTTACTAGATTGATCACAAAGAGCTTGTGTCACACCCTCAAAGAAGTCATGAAGTTGGTCCTTTGGTTCCTTCAGTTTCTATTGACCATTCTGCAGTTTCTTTCTTGTTATGTAGGTATTCCAATGTCTTGACCATTTACTTGTTCTTGAAAATAAAGAAATGGTGGGCTTACTATTTTAAACAAGGTGTCAGAGACCAGAATTGAGTTCCAGTGTTGTCAATTTTCCTACACCACAGAAAATTCACAGAAAAAAAAAGACCATTCAGCCTATTGTGCCTATATTAGCTGAATACACAGGCTGCCCATTCTAAACTTACTTCCCAGCACCTGGTCTGTAATATTGCAGCTCCACACAGATTCAGTCTCCAACACTTACTGTTCCTCCAGTTAAAATACATGAGAGTGGCCTTCCTTGACTAATTTGTCTTTGTCATTGAGTTTTCAGACTGTTAATGAGGTTTTTAGGGCGAATTTACCTGCCAACTCTTTCTTATCATGTGATTTGATGCCACATTATGAGTTTCGGTCAAGGCGAAGGCAAAAATAAACCTGTGTCATGCATTAATACTAAATACTACTTACTGCTACATGGTAACCAAAGATAAACCTGGTTCTGATGTATAGATATATTAGATAAGCAATAACCCTATCATCATATTTTCATGTCCATGTGCTGTCAAGACTGTTTATGCTATTAGAGTGTTCTAATTGGCCTTGTTGTATTATGATGTGCAGCCCTGATATCATCATTGGGTTGTATTAGGGTGCCAATACTCTTACACAACAGCCCTGGGTATTTTGAACCATTGGCTTGGAGGTGATCGCAGATATCTAAGTGAGTGGGCATTGCAAGGCTAGTAGAATTGACCTATGTCAAAAATAAAGAAGAGGTCCATAATAGGTCGGTGCTTCGATAAATATTGTCCAAGTGTCCCATTTCTCAGATAGGCCCAAACAGATATAAGGTGCTCCTTCAAAGTTTTAGCTTTGACGGCAGTTACCAATCATGTATGGGGTCCGGGCCTTTGAAGGGGGCCAATGCACAAAGGAAGCAAATATCTCAACATTCACCTTTATTGGCGCTGTAAGATTCAGCTCATTCTGTCTAACATTCATCAGTGTAATATGAAGGAATTGGAAAGGGTGCAGAAGCGTAGGAACAGGAGTAGGCCATGCAGCCGCTCGAACCTGTTCTGCCATTCAATGAGATCATGGCTAATCTGTGGCCTAACTCAATATACCTGTCTTTGGCCCAATATTCCAGGAAAAACAGATGTCAATTATGGGGATAGATTGACAAAACCAGAGCCATTTTCCACAGGGAGAGAAATTGATATAGCTGTTCAAAAACATGAAAGGGTTGAACTTAGTAGAATAGATGGACAAAATGAAGCCACTAATTCTGGCTAAAGAATTGAGAATGTGGTAATACTGATTTAAAATGAATGGCAAAAGAATTAAACTAAAAGTTAAAATAAAATGAAGAACTGCAGATGCTAAAGATCTGAAACAAAAACAGAAATTGTAGGAGAAACTCAGCAGGTCTGGCAACATCTGTGGAGAGAAAAGGGTTAACATTTTGAGCCCAGTGACCATGATGCTTCAAAATTGGAATTTCAAACTTTCTAATTTATGTCTGCAAACAATGTTACATGGGACTGGCTTTATTTGACCTTTTGAAGGGCCACTGGACTTGAAACATTAACTCTGTTTTCTCTCCTGCTGAGTTTCCCCAGCAATTTCTGTTTTTGATCCAACTTTACAGTACTGTTTGCTGACTTTTCAACTCCAAATTGAAAATCCAGAAAATTGGTGCGCAAAGCTCTCTCTTACCATGATGGTATTTGAATTCTTGAAATCTATCAAAGGCCCTACCATAAGAAACGATGGATCAGAAAATGAAAGGAGATGCACTGGTCACATGACATAATAAGCTTTGGGTAAAGAGTTGCCTTACAGCATGTTTGATTAGACAATTCTATGCAATTGAATAGGTGATACCCTGCCAAAGACACTCAGCTTGAAAATGTATGTACACAAAGGCTCTGGCTGGCCTTGATCTCTCACTCTGAGGAACTGCAACTGGGATTCACTACAGGGTATTGCACCTTGACTTGATTAGACTAAAAAAGAATCTTAAAACAAAGGTGAATTCCTCCTTCCAAAATTTCTTTTTCTTCAGCAGACAAAGAAAGGATGCCAGGACTTCACCCTATGAAAAGTGGTAAATGTCTAACAGCAATCTCCTACTGATCATGTCAGTGAGTGTATATGAGTGTGAGGGTGTATTGTATTGCATATTGTATGAAGCAATAGACACTCGTCTTTCTTCTGAAACTCACAAGGAAATGAGTTATTTGTCAGTTCCTTGGGATTAAAACAGACAAAATGGTTTCAGCCAGTCAAGGCGGGCAATAAAGAGGAATAATCTCTCTATCATCTCTCACAAAACTTTCTCAAATTTATACCCAAACTGTGAAACAATGTCCAAAATGTTATGAAGAAGGATCAATGTTAACTCTGCTTTGTCTCCACAGGTGCTGCCAGACCTGTTGAGGTTTTCCAGCGGTTCTTTGGTTTTTATGCTCTGTTTGAGTTGGTGGAAGGCGCATGGAGCTGGGAACCTTTTAAAATTGCCATTCTCAATTAGATTGGATTCCCTGTGGTGTGGAAATAGGCCCTTCGACCCAGCAAGCCCACACCAACCCTCCGAAGAACAACCCACCCAGACCTGCCTCCCTCTGACTAATGCACGTAACACTATGGGCAATTTACCATGGCCAATCCACCTGACCTGCACATCTTTGGATTGTGGGAGGAAACTGGAGCACCCGGAGGAAACCCACACAGACACAGGAAAAAGGTGCAAACTCCACACAGACACCCGAAGCTGGAATCAAACCCAAGTCCCTGGCGCTGTGAGGCTGTGGTGCTAACCGCTGAGCCACCGTGCCACCCTTCACTCACCCCATTTCAAATTTACCACATTCCCACTCTGTCTCATCAAAGTTGAAAATCACACAACACCAGGTTAGAGTCCAAAAGGTTTAATTGGAAGCACTAGCTTTCGGTGCGCTGCTCCTTCATCAGGTGGAAGCTAGTGCTTCCAATTAAACCTAGTGTTGTGTGATTTTCAACTTTATACATCCCAGTCCAACACCGGCATCTCCAAATCATGTCTCATCAAAGTCACACATTCTCTGCCTCTCCATTATTGCTTCTTTTCTCTCATTCTGCTCCCTTGTCAGCCATTTCATCACCTTCTGTTTTGTTCCTACTGGTCTCCAGTCTGCACCCAGAAAACAAAACAGGAACCTGATTGCAAACAAAACCAGTCTGTTCTCAACCTGGATATGACTTCCCATTAAAGGGATGACTCATTCGACACCATTTCTTACACGTAGTTCCCCTATTCAAAGCATCACAGGCTACTTCAGTCTCCTTTGACTTCCAGGGTTTAAGGAATCGTTGCTCTTTCTCACAGAAGGACCACAGTCTAAGGTATTCTGCCAAAATACACTGAGGCTGGGTTCAGTTGCCTCTAATTGCCTCAAATGTAGGCAAATAGTATCCCGAGTTAGGGTGAAGTGCCATCGGTCTTTGCTGGTAAAGTACGACTCAAAGTTTATATTTCTTGATATGCTGTGCAGAACTGCTTTAGGACTTGTGCAAGTACACAAACTTTTTTTAATGCACCCTCCCCCCACAGAAAATTTGAATCTCCCCTAGAGATGCTGAGTTTCTCCAACCATTTCTGTTTTTGTTTCAGCTTTTCCGGTATCACGGCTTTTTGTTTGAAGTTATTGGTAATTGATGACAATGAGATGTATGGAGTTAGACATTCATCTCCCCTTCCCCCCCTCCCCTTTGTCCATATTTAACCAGGCTGCAGTGTGAGACCGTTAACCTTCCCATTGCTTGCTGGTCCAGGCGGTCCCCACTTCATGGCCGAATATTTCAATCATTATTTTATTGCTTCAGTTCTTAACCTGATTGTTACAAATCTTTTTTTTTGAGGCACTGGTATTTTTTAATTTACAGAAAATTCAATTACTTCAATCTGGGAAGATTTCTGAAGCCGCCGAAGAGAGACAGTGAAAATAAAACAGAAACTATTGGGTCGTTGGAGTTGAAAGAAAATCTGCTTCCTTCCCACAGATCTGCTGAGCTTCTCCAGCATTTGCTATTTTTATTACTGATTTTCAGCACCCGCCGTTCTTTGTTTCATTTCAGAGAAACAATGAAATGTAGAGCGTGAATGCAGAATGAGGAAAGAGAGCGACACTTTTGGGGAAATACATTATCCCCTTCTCCAGCCCCTTGACCCTCACTCAGGGACAGGGGGTGGAGCTGGTGAGGGGGCTGTTCTGACTAGACAAAACAGATCTCGCAATGCAATTAATGAATGAGTAAATAAATAAATAAGATTTGAACCGGTTAGACGGGCCCCACCGTGTCCTGCAGCTCTACACAGTAACGCCCAGAGAGGCTGGGCCGAACCCACCCCCAACCCTCATTAGAAACAGCCCAGACACTCAGTCGGAGAGGGGAGAAGCTGGAGTCTGAATCATGTCCCTCGGCTCACGATCGTGTTTCTGGAGATCAGCGATTCTCATTCTTCGCCTCCTGGATCTAAGGAACAGAGTTCTGGCGTCTGGAGGTGAGTGAGGGTTTGGGGATGAGGGATGAAGAGGGCGAGGGTTTGGAGGGGTGCGAGGCAAGTAGGGTGAGTTTCAGCGTTGGAGTGGAGGGGGGTGGTCTCGGGGTGAGGAAGGTGGGAGAATAGGAGGTTTAATTAAGGCATCTCACTTAGTTTCATTGTGGCTAATTTCACTCGGTTGTGGGTTCAGTGTTCCTAGGGGTGTCCCCACAGACTGGCGTTTGGATGAGGAAGCCCTCACAGGTTGGGGGAAATCACTGAGGGGGTCAGACAGGCTGCAGAAGAGTCAGTGAGGGAGCCCTCGCAGACTGGAAGGGAGTCAGTTTTGATGTTTCCTCAGCCTGGGGGAATAGTAGGGGAGGGTGAGCTTCAGAGTCCTCAGACTGATTGGTTTTCCACTGGATATTTAGCTGATAAATGAGACCAGGATCTCTGAAACGGAGCAAAGCTCTGGAATGTCTGAGGTTAATTTAATGAGCTGCAGTTACCAGGGTCTGGACGGATAAGTGCAGTAGTTTCACTCAGCGAATCGCTCCTGCACTTGGTAAATGGGATATTTTGTATATTGGGGAATTGGAGTTTGTATGTTGTTCTGGTTTATTGTGTTTATTCTTTTATTCTGGATTTATTCAACTTAGAATCATAGAATCCCTACAGCGTTGAACAGTAGATTTAAGATTTACAACCCAGTCCGCTGGTGCTGCTCCTTCAAAGGATTAAATCTGGTGCAGAAACTGAGGGAAAGAAAAGATTAGTTGAGAGAGGGGGCAAAGAAAAAGTAAAAAAAGTGTAACTTTAATTTTCAACAACTATTTATTACTTACCAGACTGAGATTGTACAAGATATACTGTTTCTTCTTTGAGTTAGAGATTGCTGGCCATTGCCTTAGCATCTATGAAGTGGTGTAAAAAATGTTCTGCTATTTACCATCTTTGAATTTTACTAATGGGTAATTAATTTGCAAGTTCAGCATCCTCTTACAGATAATGTGGAGATTAAAGGGGATATGTTGCCAACTTTAAGCAAATAGTAAATGAGAGTACATCAACCTGCAAATTTAGTGATTTGCAATTCTCTCCTTTTCCCAAATATTTCTTCATCTCCTGAATTTACTGACCAACTTAACCGTCATGTTCACATGCACCATTGACATTTTTCCACCAAAATCTAACCAGTGGTGTTTGACTGTGTACAAAGATAAATAATGCACACTTCATAACTTCATTTCAATAATTTTTTTCATATTTTCTTTGCAGTATCCGAGTGGACTTACACTGGTGAGTGCTTCTTGCTTTTTTTTTCTTCCCTCCTAGTCAAAGAAGGCTCATTTTACATCACACTGTCCAACTGTACACTCAAGTGGGCACTGGCTGTTTCCACAGTTCAACAGCAAACTGATTGCAGCTCAGTGTTAGTGTTTGCATTTATTGGGTATCTATCTGTCATGTTCACAATTGTCTCAGTTCTACACCAACACTATCTAAGATTAGTGCTTAAAAATGTGTTGCTGGAAAAGCGCAGCAGGTCAGGCAGCATCAAAGGAACAGGAGAATTGACGTTTCGGGCATAAGCCCTTCTTCAGGAAAGGCTGTTCCTTTGATGTTACCTGACCTGCTGCGCTTTCCAGCAACCCATTTTTAAGCTCTGATCTCCAGCATCTGCAGTCCTCACTTTCTCCTATCTAAGATTAGTGCTAATTGGACGGCACAGTAGGGTGTGATGACCTCACCAATGCAACATCCCAGATCTGGTTCAAATTATATTTACTGTATTTTGTTTGATCAGAGGGTCTGGAATCATTTGTACCCCTCACCTCCCCAATCCACTGAGACTCATAGTGTCATAGAGATGTAAAACAGACCCTTCGGTCCAACACATTCATGCCAACTGTACCTCTTACGTTGACATCCAAATCATTCATTTAAATGACAAAAAGTAGTGAGTGGACCCAGCACCGATCCTTATGGCAGACCACTGGTCAGAGGCCTCCAGTCTGAAAATCTCCACCACTCACTGTCTTCTACCTTCAAGTCACTTCTGAATCCAAATGGCTAGTTCTTCCTCTATTCCATGTGATTTAACCTTGCTAACCAGTCTCCCAAGAGGAACCTTGTCGAACGCCTTGCTGAATTCCATATAGATCATGTCCACTGCTCTGGCCTCGTCAATCCTGTTTGTTACATCATCAGAAAACTCAGTCAAGTTTGTGAGACATGACTTCCCACACACAAAGCCATGTTGAATATCCCTAATGAGTCCTTGCCTTTCCAAATCCTGTTCCCCAGGATTCTCTCCAACAACTTGCCCATCACCGGCCTGTAGTACCCTGGCTTTTCCTTACCACCTTTCTTAAATAGTGGCACCACGTTAGCCAACCTCCAGTCTTCTGGCACCTCACCTGTGATTATCGATGATGTGAGTATTTCAACAAGGGGCCCAGCAATCACTTCCCTATATTCCCAAAGAATTCTAGGGTACACCTGATCAGAGAGGATTGGTTAGAGTGGTGCTGGAAAAGTACAACAGGCCAGGCAGCATCCGAGGAGCAGAAAAATCGACGTTTCAGGTAAAGCCCTTTGAGGGCTTTTGTCCGAAACGTCGATTTTCTGCTCCTTGGATGCTGCCTGACCTGCTGTGCTTTTTCAGCACCACTCTAATCTTAACTCTAATCTCCAGCATCTGCAGTACCCACTTCTGCCTACACCTGATCAGGTCCTGGGTTTTATGCGTTTTAAGACATCCAGTACCACCTCTTCTATAACATGGACATTTTTCAAGATGTGTTACTGAAAGCAGGGTCAGCATTGTGATCTGGGATTTTTGACCAATGTAACTCTGCACCACACCAGACATTCATTGAAGGGAATTCTTACAATTTACTATTTAAAAAAAATGCTAAATTTGAGAAGTGTAACAGGACTTAATGTTGCCTTCTCTCGATAATTACAATGCTGTTTTGCTTCTTTCTCTCGCCTAATAACTTGTTAATTTATTGTCTGCTGGGAATTCAGAACCTTGTTAACATGTGAAACTCTGAGAAGAAAGGTAGATTTTGAAACCTACAAGTGTTAGTTTCGGGTGAAGCAATTTAAATCTTACATGATAACACTGGTGGCTGGAAAGGTTGGTTTGGATTTTTGTCAGATCAAATGACAGCATTCAGAAAATAACTGAGTTAATTCCAACCTCTTCGTATAAGTTGTTAAGTCAAAGATTGCTTCCAAAAGAAAAGGAAGGCTCAGAGCTCTCATTGTTAACATCAGTAGAAATATGATGAAACTTTAGGATAAAACAAATTGGTGCTTAAATGTGGAAATTGAAAAGACATTGTAAAAGTTGTGACAGTCTGACTTAATTTGAATATTTATTCATGCAATATAGGTGGATGCTTCATTGTGGTGGTTACCCAATTCTGGGTGATTCAGTGTCTTGAATGTCTCTTGTGTGAGATGATCATTGCCTGACATTGGTGTGGAGCAAATGTTGCTCGTCACTTGTCAGCTCAAATCAAGATTCTGTCCAAGTCTTGTTACATATTGACACAGACTGCTTCAGTACCTGAGGTTCCACGAAAGCTGCTGAACATTACTGAATATCCCCACTTCTAACCTTGTGATGGAGGAAAGGATGATGAAGAACGGTGGCATGGTGGTTAGCACGGTGGTTAGAGTTTGGGCGGCACGGTGGCACAGTGGTTAGCACTGCTGCCTCACAGCGCCAGAGACCTGGGTTCAATTCCTGCCTCAGGCGACTGACTGTGTGGAGTTTGCACGTTCTCCCCGTGTCTGCGTGGGTTTCCTCCTGACTGCCCCGGTTTTCTCCCACAGTCCAAAGATGTGCAGGTCAAGTGAATTGGCCATGCTAAATTGCCCGTAGTGTTAGGTAAGGGGTAAATGTAGGGGTCGGTGTGGACTTGTTGGGCTGAAGGGCCTGTTTCCACGCTGTAATGTAATGTAATCTAATCTAATCTAAGAAGATGAAGATGGTTTGGCACAGGGGGGCTTTTGTAGTACAATGGTAGCATCCTTACCTCTGAACTGGAGGCCTGGATTCAAGTTCAATCCACTTCAGAGGCATGTAATAACATTTCTGAATAGGTTGATATAGAAAAATATCTATCCTGTAATACAAGGAGAGGAATGTTTTATGGCATAGTGGCAGTGTCCCTTCATCTAAGGCATGAAGCCCAGGTTCAAGTCCCACTCACTGCAGAGGCATGATGTCCTGGACTTGAGATGTCTGACCTCCAACAACCACAAACATTTTCTCTTGTGCTACGTATGACTCCAAACACATTTTCTCCACCTCCCTTTACTCACCTGCTGCTCAGATGCTGCCTGACCTGTTGTGCTTTTCCAGCACCACACTTTTCAACTCTGATCTCCAGCATCTGCAGTCCTCACTGTCTCATAGTCTGAACTCATCAGTCATCTTAATCTTGTCCTGTCCTCCAAGCAGGACAAATAGCCCCTCAGCATCTACTGTTAAATACTTGAAGTATTTTATCTGTTCAAAGGAAGCACATCCATTCTAAACTCTGGAGGATATAATCCTATTATAGTTAATCTCACCCCCCAGAAATCCATGAGCATTTGTTGCATTCCCTCTGAGGCCAAGCTACATTCTGTACTGCCATGTATGTAGCGATTGTAACCAGTCAATCAGGTGGACCTCATTAAATATGAGTTCCCAGATTGGGGCTGTTAATCTGCTCCAATCAGGGAACCCTGGCTGACAGATATAAACAAGAGAGTCAAAGGTTCTGTTCACTCTGAGAGCTGGCTCTGAAGAAGCTGGATAAGTATCAAGGACTCCCCATGTGTGAATAAAGGGTCATTTGGTGATGAGATACTGGCCTTTGTGGCGATATTTCAAAAGCAACAAAAGAGAAGCACACTGCTGAAGAAATTCACTTGCAACAGTCTTCTTTGAGTTGGAGTAAGCATCATGCTGTTATTTGGGAAGCTTGACTCCCAAAGAGTGTGACTGTAAGTGAGGCAGGTAGGGGGAACCGGAGTTCAGGAGTGGAGGAGCCTCAGCCCTTGACCTTGTCCAACAGGCACGAGATTCTTGCTCCCTGTTCGGATGAGGAAAAGGGCTCTGGACAGGATGAGCCAGCTGACCACGGCACCATGGTGCAGAAGGCCATTCAAGAGGGGGGAGCTAATAGACAAGTAGTTATTATAGGGGATTCTATAATTAGGGGGACAGATAGTATCCTTTGCAAGCCGGATCGGGAGTCCTCGCATGGTGTGTGCCTGCCCGGTGCCAGGGTGAGAGACATCTCCGACCGTCTTGAAAGGATATTGGAGCGGGAGGGGGAGGATCCAGTTGTTGTGGTCCACATTGGTACCAACAACATAGGCAAGACTAGGGTGGAGGACCTGTTTGGGCATTACGAAGCACTAGGCAGGAAATTGAAGCACAGGACCTCAACGGTCATAATCTCCGGATTACTGCCCGAGCCACGTGCCAATTGGCATAGGGACAAGAAAATTAGGCAAGTAAACACGTGGCTAAGGGATTGGTGTGGGAAAGAGGGATTCCACTTCATGAGGCATTGGCATCAGTTTTGGAACAGGGGGGATCTGTACCATTGGGACGGTCTCCACCTGAACCGATCAGGTACCAATATTCTAGCGAAGAGGATAAATAGGATGGTCAGTAGGACTTTAAACTTCTGAGTTGGGGGGAAGGGAAAGTCAAAGCGACAGGGAGTATGGAGGTAAATGGCAAGATAAGCAGCAGGATAGAATGTTTCCAGGCGGATTTAAAATTGAGGCAGACTGAGAATACAGTAAAAAGCAAGGATAACTTAGGACATATGACTTCCAAAATCTCTAATGATAAGGAAGTTAGCATTAAGGCACTTTACCTGAATGCTCGTACCATACATAACAAAGCCGATGAACTAATGACACAGATAATAGTGAATGATTATGATGTAGTAGGCATCACAGAGACTTGGTTACAGGGGGGTCAGGACTGGCAGTTAAACCTCCATGGTTTTTCAACTTATCAAAAAGACAGAGAGGTGGGCAGAGGGGGTGGGGTTGCCTTGTTAGTTAAGAACAAAATTAAATCTATGGTATTGAATGACATAGCGTCGGATGATGTGGAGTCTGTGTGGGTGGAATTGAGGAACCACAAAGGCAAAAAAAACAGAATTGGAGTTGTGTATAGACCTCCTAACAGTGGTCAGGACCAGGGACACAACATGTACCGGGAAATAGAGAAGGCATGTCAGAAAGGCAAGGTTACATTGATCATGGGAGACTTCAATATGAAGGTGGACTGGGTAAATAATGTTGTTAGTGGATCTAAAGAAAGGGAATTCATGGAATGCTTACAGGATGGATTTTTGGAACAGCTTGTCATGGAGCCCACAAGAGAGCAGGCTATTCTGGACCTAATGCTTTGCAATGAACCAGACTCTATAAAAGATCTTAAAGTAAGGGAACCCTTAGGAAGTAGCGACCATAATATGATAGAGTTCAGTCTGGAGTTTGAAAGGGAGAAGGCAAAATCGGATGCAATGGTGTTACAGTTGAATAAAGGTAATTATGAGGGCATGAGAGAGGAACTGACTAAAATAGACTGGAAGCAGAGGCTAACCGGGAAGACAGTAGAGCAAAAATGGCAGGAGTTTATAGGTATAATTGAGGACACTGTACAGAGGTTCATTCCCAAGAAAAGAAAGATTAACCGGGGAGGGATTAGACAACCTTGGCTGACAAAGGAAGTCAGGAAATGTATTAAAGAAAAAAGAGATCCTATAAAGTGGCTAAGAACAGTGGGAAATAAGAAGATTGGGAGGGATACAAAAGCAAACAGAGGATAACAAAGAGTGTAATAAGAAAGGAGAGGATCAAATATGAAGGTAGGCTAGCCAATAATATTAGAAATAATAGTAAAAGTTTCTTCCAGTACATAAGAAACAAACGACAGGCAAAAGTAGACATTGGGCCACTCCAAACTGATGCAGGAAGCCTAGTGATGCGAGATAAGGAAATAGCAGGAGAACTTAACAAGTACTTTGCGTCAGTATTCACAGTGGAAGACATGAGTAATATCCCAAAAATTAAAGAGTGTCACGGGGCTGAGTTGAGTATGGTTGCCATTACGAAAGAGACAGTGCTAGAAAAGTTAAAAAGTCTTAAAATTGATAAATCTCCTGGCCCCGATGGGATACACCCTAGAGTTCTGAGAGAGGTGGCTGAGGAAATAGCAGAGGCATTGGTTGAGATCTTTCAAGAGTCACTGGAGTCAGGAAAGGTCCCAGATGATTGGAAGATGGCTGTTGTAACCCCCTTGCTCAAGAAAGGATCAAGGCAAAAGATGGAAAATTATAGGCCAATCAGCTTAACCTCGGTTGTTGGTAAAATTCTAGAATCCATCATTAAGGATGAGGTTTCTAAATTCTTGGAAGAGCAGAGTCTGATTAGAACAAGTCAACATGGATTTAGTAAAGGGAGGTCATGCCTGACAAACCTGTTGGAATTTTTTGAAGAGGTAACAAGTAGGTTAGACCAGGGAAACCCAGTGGATGTGGTATATCTAGACTTTCAAAAGGCCTTTGATAAGGTGCCACACGGGAGGCTGCTGAGCAAGGTGAGGGCCCATGGTGTCCGAGGTGAGCTGCTGGGATGGATTGAGGATTGGCTGTCTAACAGAAGGCAGAGAGTTGGGATAAAAAGTTCTTTTTCAGAATGGCAGCCGGTGACGAACGGTGTCCCGCAGGGTTCGGTGCTGGGGCCACAGCTGTTCGCATTATATATGAATGATTTGGATGAGGGAACCGGGGGCATTCTAGCGAAGTTTGCCGATGATACGAAGTTAGGTGGACAGGCAGGTAGTACTGAGGAAGGGGGGAGGCTACAGAAGGATCTAGACAGGTTGGGAGAGTGGTCCAGAAAATGGCTGATGGAATTTAACGTGAGCAAGTGCGAGGTCTTGCACTTTGGCAAAAAGAATAAAAGCATAGACTACTTTCTAAATGGTGAGAAAATTAATAAAGCCAAAGCACAAAGGGATCTGGGAGTGCTAGTCGAGGATTCTCTAAAGGTAAACATGCAGGTTGAGTCCATGATTAAGAAAGCGAATGCAATGTTGTCTCTTATCTCAAGAGGGTTGGAATATAAAAACAGAGATGTACTACTAAGACTTTATAAAACTCTGGTTAGGCCCCATTTGGAGTACTGTGTCCAGTTTTGGTCCCCACACCCCAGGAAGGACAGACTGGCACTGGAACGTGTCCAGCGGTAAACATGCAGGTTGAGTCCGTGATTAAGAAAGCGAATGCAATGTTGTCTCTTATCTCAAGAGGGTTGGAATATAAAAGCAGAGATGTACTACTAAGACTTTATAAAGCTCTGGTTAGGCCCCATTTGGAGTACTGTGTCCAGTTTTGGTCCCCACACCTCAGGAAGGACATACTGGCACTGGAACGTGTCCAGCGGAGATTCACACGGATGATCCCTGGAATGACAGGTCTAACATATGAGGAATGGCTGAGGATACTGGGATTGTATTCGTTGGAGTTTAGAAGATTAAGGGGAGACTTAATAGAGGCGTACAAAATAATACATGGCTTGGAAAAGGTGGATGCTAGGAAATTGTTTCAGTTAAACGTGGAGACTAGGACCCGTGGACACAGCCTTAGAATTAGAGGGGGTCATTTCAGAACAGAAATGCGGAGATATTTCTTCAGCCAGAGAGTGGTGGGCCTGTGGAATTCATTGCCACGGAGTGCAGTGGAAGCCGGGACGCTAAATGTCTTCAAGGCCGAGATTGATAGATTTTTGTTGTCTAGAGGAATTAAGGGCTACGGGGAGAACGCTGGTAAGTGGAGCTGAAATGCGCATCAGCCATGATTGAATGGCAGAGTGGGCTCGATGGGCCGAATGGCCTTACTTCCACTCCTATGTCTTATGGTCTTATGGTCTTATGGACTCATTCAAGACTGCCATTGAAGATTGGGCCCAGTATGTCGTGTGATGATGCTGTGGCTTTAAGAAGCGTGTTTTGCCCTGGTATCTTTTAGAGAGAGACTGAGGGAGAGGTTTTGAGCAGTCTACAAGAAGATAAACAACCTGTGAGGCATTCGGGTTTTTTTAAAGTTGATTCAAAAGAAGCAGCTTGAGTGGCTGTGGTCAGGTTCTAACAGATCCAGAATTTTTAGTTAGCTTTTGGCAGATGTTGCTAGGGTCTATATGTTACTATTTTGGAACAGTTAATTAGTAATATTTACCGTATATACTGTTCTGTTAAGTTTTCCAATATAGTTAAGTTATTCCAAATTCTTTTATCTTTAATTGTATTTTAACGATAGCATTTGAGTAAATTGTGCTTTGCTTAGTCTGACCAATCAAATTGCATCTGGAACACAGCACTCGCATTTACCTTTAAAATAAGAAAATATTAGGCCCTAGGCTACCTTCTTAATATGTTTCGAGGAGGTATATTCTGGTCCATAACAGTGGAAAGAATGCATAATCTTTTTTCTGGGCAAATGGCATTGCGGTAGATGAAAAGCAACGAGTAATTCTCCTGACAGCTTGTGGACCTGCAGCTTTTACAGTTATCAGGAACTTAAATTTCCCTGAGGTGCCAGATATTAAAATCTTTCGAGAGTTGAGAGATTTAGTTAAGGAATGTTATAGCCCCAAGCCTCCTCTAATTCTGGACACTATTGAGGCACTATTCGAGAATCAGGAGAATCTGTACTTTGATTTTTGATGGTTGAGATGATTGGCAGAAGCACGAGACTTTAGTTTAACCCTTAAAAGAGTGCTGAACAATTGTTTGGTATGTAACTATGCAAAAGCACCTACTAACGGAAGCCCAACTGGACTTCAAACAGGCTACACAACTGGCTTTGTAATTGGACAATGGGGCAACTGGAGCATATGAGCTGCAGGGTGTTCCATTGGAAGTGGTCACCCTCAGCAGTCCGACTGAGCTTGGGGTACATCACTTGAGTGAAGGCAATTGCATAGCACACTCAGGACATTTCCTACAGGAGAACTCGAGGTCAGTGCATGGCAAAATCCCAAAACAAAGCCAAGCCTTGGCAAAATGGTTAAAATTTTCTTCAAGATCCACACTGTCAAGCCATGGCAATATGTGGACTCAAGACAGCAAAAACGTCCCACGAAACCAAAATTGAGTAAGAGAACTCATAGGCCTGTTTCCAGGAAAGTCCACCTACATCTGGTTTGGAACAGTTAAATTGCTTAGCAACTTCCTAATCAGAACCAATCAAAATAAACGCCTGAGTAAATGGTCACACAGTTCTAATTGTGTTTAACAGTGACACAGCCATTTCAGTGATCGCAGAACCAGTTTTTCACAAAATTAGCTCTGGACGTTAAGTCTTAAGTTTGTGCAAGACCTCGGCTAGACTGAGAACCTATACTGAAAAATGTGTTGCTGGAAAAGCACAGCAAGTCAGGCAGCATCCAAGGAGCAGGAGAATCGACGTTTCGGGCATAAGCCCTTCTTCAGGAAACCTATACTGCAGAACCTTTTTGATTAAGGGTACACCTTTGTTCTGGGTTTCTTATGAGAAGCAAGTGGTTCAGTTAGCATTGAATGTGGTAAAAGGCTTGGGCCCAAGCTTGATGGGTGAAGTTGGTTGAGAAAGATTCACCTCGATTGGATGAACAGTTTTCAATTAGAAAATGTTCTAATTGAACATTAGACTGAGTAAAGTCCTAATTAAATATCTGGAAGTCTTTCAGAAAGGTTGATGGACTGTCAAAGGATCTTAGGACACCTTGCATGTTGACCAGGAAGTAATGCCATGATTCAGCAAGGCTAGCACAGTACTACTTGCCTTCTGGGTAAACATAGAGGCAGAAATCAGAAAGTTGGAAAGCAAAGGGATCATCAAACCAGTCCAGTTTGAGGAATAGGCAGTACCATGTCATGCTTCATACTTCATACTAATAGTGAAGCATGACAGATCAGTTCACCTTTATTGAAATTTTAAACAAATGGTAAGTCACTTTTCACAGCTAGATAAATACCTAGTCCCTAGCATAGAGAGTTTATATGCAAAGCTATCAGGAGGCTGAGGGATGTCTTTCATGAAGCTGGACATGAGCCATGCGTTTTTGCAAACGTGATTAGATGAGGATTCCCAGAAGTATGCTACAATTAGTCACTATAAGCGTCTGTACCAATATGTGAGACTGTCATTTGGGGTTTTGTCAGCCTGTACAATTTTTCAAAATGGAAAACGATTTTCAAGGTCTACCCAGGTCACCATTTCTCTATTAACAGGGAAGACCAGTAAGGAGCGCTTAGAAAACATGGACATAGTCCTTATATGGATCACACCATAGTAGGAACACACCTTAGAAGGGAAAAATATGTGTTCCAGGCCCACTAAGTGACCTACTTGGGCTACCGACTTGACAATACAGCATTATACCCATTGGAGGATAAAGTGAAGGCAGTTAAAGATACCCCAGCACTCACATCAATACTGGAGATTAGGTCTCTCCTTGGGCTCATGAACTATTATGGAAAGTTCATACATAACCTGACCTTTGCATCAGCTCTTAAAAAAGGGTCAGCCTTGGTTTGGTCACGTAGCCAAGCCATAGCTTTCACGAAAGTGAAGAAATAGCTACCATCTTCCAAGGTGTTGGCTCACAATGATCCCAGATAACATGCAATGCCTTCCCGTACACAATCAGATTAGTGTTATCTCAAGGGTGGCCAGAGGAGAGGAAAAGCCAACAGTGTATGCATTTTGGACTTTGGCTAATGTAGTGCATAACTACACCCAAACAGCAAAGGAAGGTCTGGCAGTCAGGAAGTTTTTAAAATAAAAATGCTGGTGAGAAGGTATGTCTGGCGGTGAGGATTGCATGCAGACATAGCTGCGTTGGTGTGGACACCAGTGTGCCAGCAAGGGCAAAGGTTACCACCAGCAGCTCCCCACATTCGTGGGAATAGCCGTGTAAACCCTGGACTCTGTTACATAGAGATATACATCATGGAAACAACTCATCCATGCTGATCAGATATCACCACCCAATCTAGTCCCATTTGCCAACACGTGATCCATATCCCTCTCAACCCTTCCTATTCATACACCCACCCAGATGCCTTTTAAATGCTGTAATTGTACCAGCCTCCACCACTTCCTCTGGCAGCTCATTCCATACAAGCACCATCTCTGCATGAAAAAGTTGCCACTTAGGTCCCTTTTATATCTTTCCTCTCTCATGCTAAACCTATGCCCTTCAGACCTATGCTAACCGGTCTACCATGAGGAACTGCCATACTGAAGTTCTAATAGATCAGGTCAACTGGCATGGTGGCTGTCGGACTTTGGCTCAATCTACCAACTTACTTTCTTCTATGTGTGAGCCTAGTCCTGCGTGTTCTTTAAATGAAGCAATGGGAGAAGATATTCAATCTCACACTCTTAGTTTATTTTAGCAGTAAGTGGACAAAGTATACAGCGCTCTGGGTCTAGACCTTTCTGTCCCTGACAAACTACAAAGTGTGTCAGTTCAAAAAGTATTGCTGTCCCTGACCCAGTCTTTTATACAATAAAAAACGTCATGCAATCACTGAGGTAGGATTGTCTTCTGATTGGCTGTTGATCTGACTCCATTTTCCGCCTCCTCGTGTTCCCGGATGTCCGACCCCACGTGACCTTCTTTTGCCCGCGAAACGGAGCACCACGTGATCTTCTTCGGCCCGCGAAACGGAGCACCACGTGATCTCCTCGCACTCTTCCGGGGCGCGAAACAGAGCATCACGTGACCTCCTGCTACCCACGTAACACCGCATCACCACAGGCGTCCGAATGCCGAATATATTTACACTCGCAGCCAGCCCTCTATTTTACAAGTAAGCCATATATTTACAAGGCTCAGTGGTTAGCACTGCTGTCTCACAGTACCAGGGACCTGGATTTGATTCCCACCTTGGGCGATTGCCTGTGTGAAGTTTGCACATTCTCCTGATGTCTATGTGGGTTTCCTCTGGGTGCTCCGGTTTTCTCCCACAATCCAAAGGTCAGGTGAATTGGCCATGCTAAATTGCCCATAGTATTAGGTGCATTGGACAGGGATAAATATAGGGTAAGGTAGGGGAATGGGTCTGGGTGGGTTACTCTTTGGACGGTTGGTGTGGACTTGTTGGGCCGAAGGACCGGTTTCCATACTGTAGGGAATCTAATCTAAAAACATCGCTCTGCCCTCATCAATCCTCTTTGTTACTTCTTCAAAAAATTGAATCAAGTTTGTGAGACATGGTTTCCCACGCACAAAGCCATGCTGACTATCCCTAATCAGTCCTTGCCTTTCCAAATACATGTAAATCCTGTCCCGCAGGATTCCTTCCAACAACTTGCCCACCACCAATGTCAGGCTCACCAGTCTATAGTTCCCTGGCTTGTCCTTACCACTTTTCTTAAATAGTGGCACCACGTTAGCCAACCACCAGTCTTCCGGCACTTCACCTGTGACTATCGATGATACAAATTTCTCACCAAGGGGCCCAGCAATCACTTCTCTAGCTTCCCACAGATTTGTAGGGTACACATGGTCAGGTCCTGGGAATTTATCTAGCTTTATGCCTTTTAAGACATCCAGCACTTCCTCTTCTGTAATATGCAAATTTTTCAAGTTGTCACCATCTATTTCCTCACATTCTGTATCTTCCATGTTCTTCTCCACAGTAAACACTGATACAAAATACTCATTTAGTATCTCCCCCATCTCCTGCGTCTCAACGCATAGGCTGCCTTGCTGATCTTTGAGGGGCTGTATTCTCTCCCTAGTTACCCTTTTGTCTTTATAAAAAGCCTTTGGATTCTCCTTAACCCTCTTTGCCAAAACTATCTCATGTCCCCTCTTTGTACTCCTGATTTCCCTCTTAAGTATATTCCTACTGCCTTTATACTCTTCTCAGGATTAGCTCGATCACTCCTGTTTATACCTGATATATGCTTCCTTCTTTTTCTTAACCAAAGCCTCAATTTCTCTAGTCATCCAGCATTCCCTACACCTTTCCTTTCACTCTAACAGTGTTAGAGTGGACTCCTGTTATCTCTGGACTCCTGTTACCTCTGGACTCCTGTTATCTTATTTCTGAAAGCTTCCCATTTTCCAGCCATTCCTTTAGCTGTGAACAGCTGCCTCCAATCCGCTTTTGAATGTTCTTCCCTAATACCGTCAAAATTAGCCTTCCTCCAATTTAGAACTTCAACTTTTAGATCCGGTCTATCCTTGTGCATCACCATTTTAAAGCTAATACGTTGACTGTTCATGTCCTTTCATGGACTCAATACTGTTAGTCATTGTAGACACCCACTTAAAATGGCTGGATCTGCATGGAATTCATTTGTGAAACACGTGGATGACAATAAAAAAAACTGCGCACATTTTTTACAGTACGGACTCCCAGAAGTGTTGGTCACAGATTATTGACCATTGTTTACCAGTAGGGAGTTTGAGTATTTCTTAAAGTCAAATGGTATTTGCCATATAAGGGCAGCTCCATATCATCCATCATTCATTGGACTGGCAGAAAGAGCAGTCCAAACTTTTAAGGCAGGATTAAAGAAACAGCCGACAGCTTCACTCAATACCAAATGAACCCAGTTCTCATTTTATTATAGGACAACCCCTCATGCAACTACAGGGATAGCTCCAGCAGAGTTGCTAATGGAGTTGAGAAGATATAGCACCAGATTGAACCTGATATTACCAGACCGGGGTGGGGGTGGTGAGGTGTGGGAATGCTAATGCCACACACAAGACCTTGCTAATGTGAGAAACCAGGTCAGAAGTCACATGACAGGAGGTTATAGTCCAACAGGTTTATTTGAAATCACAGATTTTCAGAACGCTGCTCCTTCGACACATGAAGGCAGCTTTGTCACTTGACAAAGGCGCAGTGCTCTGTGAGCTTGTAATTTTAATATAACCTGGTGTCTTGTGACTTCTGACCTTATCCAACCCAGTTCAACACATCGTGGCTGAGTGAGAGAGACAGTTCACTTCAGGGAGCGGAGTTTGGTGTTGGAACCACAGGAATGTCCTTGCTTGAGTATGAGACGTGTTCAGTGCAAGGTCAGGTACAGTGATATATAAAGTTTGGGTAGGTCTGATGGTCCTGAACAAGCACGTGGACCACATGAAAGCTGCAATACTGCAAGTGCTGCAAGAGCAAATCATGCCCAACTCCTGATGGTTCCAGAACCCGGGAGTTCAAACTCTCCATCAAGCGTTAAAGATACCTTGGAATCTGAGATGGATAGCACAAGATGTCACTGCCTTGACGCTTTTGCTGCCTGAAGAAGGGAATGAATTTCTTCCAAGATGCTCTGGAAACAAGAGGCGAGCTACTGTGCATTCCATGCTGCCGGCATGAACATAGAATCCCTACAGTGTAGAAACAGGCCATTTGGCCTAACAAGTCCACACCAACTCTACGAAGAGTATCCCACCCAGACCCATTCCCCTATTACTCTATACTTACTGCTGACTAATGCACCTAACCTACATATCCGTGAACACTAGGGGAAATTTAGCATGGCCAATTCACCTAACCTACACATCTTTGGGTTGTGGGAGAAACCGGAGCACCTGGAGAAAACCCACACAGACAGTCACCCGAGGCAGGAATCGAACCTAGGTCCCTGGCGCTGTGAGGCAGCAGTGCTAATCACTAAGCCACCGTGCCACGTCAGAGGCTGAGTTGGAGGAACCTGATCCGGTGCTAAAATGTTTCAGGAGGAGTGGGATACAGTGATTGTAATGAGGTCAGCCGGGTGGACTTCAGAGAATATGAGTTCCTTGACTGGGGCTGTTAACCTGCTCCAATCAGAAAGCCCTGGCTGACAAATATTAACAAGAGTGCCACAGCAAGAAACTGTAATGACCTCCTCAGGAGACAGACACAAGCTGCAACCAACAGGGTACCCTTTCATTGTCCAGTACATCCCAGGAACCAAAAATCTACGCCATGTTCTCTGCAGTCCGCAACACATTATCAATGAGGATGAGCACCTCGCCAAGACCTTCCCCACACCTCCACTGCTCACCTTTAAACAACCACCAAACCTCAAAAAGATCATTGTTCATAGCAAACTGCCCACCTTTCAGGACAACACCCTATAACCCTGTCACTGATTGCTGCAAGACGTGTCAGAGTGTGGACATGGATACCACCATAAAGCGTGGGGACACCTCCCACCTTGTATGCACCAGGTACTGATGTGACTCGGCCAATGGTGCTTATCTCATATGCTGCAGGCAAGGATGCCCTGAGGCTTGGTACATTTGTGAGACCAAGCAGAGGCTATGGCAACGGATAAATGGACACCACACAACAATCAACAGACCCTCCCAGTCGGAGAACACTTCAGCGGTCCGGGACATTCGACCTCGGACCTTTGGGTGACCATCCTCCAAGGCGAACTTCGGCGCAGGCAGCAATGAAAAGTGGCCAAGCAGAGGCTGGTAGCCAAGTTTGGTACCCATGGGGATGGCCTCAACCAGGATCTTGGGTTCATGTCACACTACAGATGACCCGATTAACTATACACTCTTTCACACAAAGACACACATACATCATTCAAACCCTCTCTCATACACAACCTGTCTCTCATATGGTCACACATACACAACCCCCATATTCACAGACACACACGCACCCTCTCATAGACTAATACCCCTTGTCACTCACACACTTGCACATACACACACCCTGTGACAACCACTCACCCTACACACACACACATTAGTTTGTGGGGTGAATTTGTACTTGCAGAATTACATTTTATTTTGCTTAAAACTGCATGAATCCACAAGATTCTGTAAATCCTTTTTTTAGGAATAGGATCAGTCTGAACATGGGGGCACAGACATATTTTAACCTCATACCTTCAGTGCATTATCTGAGCTGACATGGCACCTATTGTTAAAGTTCACTTGTGAATGTAACTTTAAAAAAAGTTTTGCAATTTATATATGAAAGAACTGAAACCAACATGGTCATTCTAAAAGATGAGAGACTTAACAAACAATCCAGGTCTTTTTCAATATATAATTCCAGTTGCATCACACTGTAAACGTTTGCTATAAATTCTCTGTCTGATGATCTTATACTCCACAACTACCTGATGAAGGAGCGTCGCTCCAAAAGCTAGTGCTTCCAATTAAACCTGTTGACTATAACCTGGTGTTGTGTGATTTTTAACTTTGCACACCCCAGTCCAACACTAGCATCTCCAAATCATGATTTCTGTGGAGCATTTTAATGGGATATTGTCAAAGTTTGACATTATGCAGAAAGACCTTCTTATCTCCTGAAGTCCAATCCCACTTGTAATAAAGGTTAATATACAATTGGGCTGCCTCGTTACTTGCTGTATCTCTATGTTAATTTGGTAACTCATGGACAAGTACACTTAAATGCCTCTGAATATCAACATTTAACTCAATAACCTTTTTTAGAAATGATCTGCATTCCTATGGTTCCCACCAAATATGTGCCATCTGCCAGTAAAAATCTCGGGATAATTCCCCTGCTCCTCTTTGAAATAGTGCCATAGAGTCTTTCAGATTCACATTAGGTGACGGACTTTGCCTTCTCATCTCAATGATGGTACCTCAGAGCTCAGCATTCCCTCAGCCAAGATGTATCGCTGAGCAGCAGCTCCAAGTATAAATGATCTGGTCTCATCACTTAATCTCATTGCTACTTTTAGGAGCTTATTCTGTCTGGGTTGGCTGCAGCATTGTTAAAGTTACTTCAGGGCTCCCCATTGGCAGTGATGTGCTTGAGGCAACTAGAAGTATTGAAAGCACTCTGGAAATGTGAATACTTTCTTTGAATTTGTGAAGCTTCTCAGGACAGTTGAATGAAGATTATCCCAAATATACTCTCTTCCAGCACTACTGCTCTCAAAATAAGTCACAATACATGGATGAGTCATTGCTATTAAAGGTTAAAGTGGTTGGTGTTGGTTCAAGACTAGCTCTGAAGGATTTCCAAGATTGCAAGGTTTCCACATCACTGCCTGAAATCATCAAATTGTGACAGCTCTATTGAAGTTTCATTTACATCAAGGAATCACACCTCACACTGAGGCCTGTGCTCTATTGTCAGTCACCATATTACCACAAAGTTAAATTTCAACTTGGATTTGTCATTGGATGGAAAGTAGAGGTGCTGATGTGATTTTTTTTCATCATAAATGTTTGAATTCTGATTTTTCAACTCTTACGCTTCTGGGGTCTGTGCCTGTCTTAGAGGATCTTTGAGTGGGGACAGCACATGGTCAGAATCATTGAGTCTCCAGGAATAAGAAGCTTCAGTGGTGAGGATAGATTGAAGAAGTTAAGACTGTTCTCCTTGGAGAGAAGGAGGCTGAGAGAAGATCTAAATTAGGTTTTCAAAATCATGATTGGGCTGGACAGAGTAGATGGGGAGAAACTGTATCCACTTGTAAAAGAAACAAGAACAAAAGGGCATGGAATTAAAGTGATGTGCAAACACAGCAAGGGTAATGTGAGAAAAGAAAGTTCACCAACGTTTAGTTGCAGTGCCTGGTATTGTGGTGAATGCAGGTTCAATTGAGCATCCAAGGAGGCATTGGATGGTTTTTAAATAGTAATGCAGGGATACGGGGAAAATACAGGAGACCAGCATTAGGTAATAATGCCAGACTAAACAGTCCTCTGTTATTGTGAGAAAAAAAATAATTTTTAACATAGTCACATGATCTCTCAACTACCACATGATAATGGAGAATGTGATCTAGAGCCACAAAAAAATGAGATCTTAGTTCTGTTTGGCTAGTGAGATATTATATATGTTGCTAACCCATTATCTGAGCAAGGCATTAGCAACACTAATGATTGGGATTTCATTTCCAGGAGATCATGGGGAAGATCATTGGGAATCCACCTATCCAGAATGTGGGAATCATCAGCAGTCACCCATTGACTTTCACACTGGCATCTTTGAGTATGATCCAACTCTGGAACCTATCCAGTTGCTAGGCTACAACCTATCAGCAGCAGAGAATTTCTCTTTAATCAATGACGGGCATGCAGGTAAGAGGCAAAAGCAAATCATTTTTGCTAAACCAATCCAAATATGGTACTAGAATCCTGAGCAAAATCTACCAATCAGAACAAAAGGAATCTGAATATTTAAATATGTTTGGAAAACATGTTCAACTTTTTCCTCAATCAGCTTGATTAAAGGGATATAATTAGTCAGGTAACTGAGATGTTAAAATGTTAAAAAAAAACACTGCAGATGCTGTTAGTCAGAAACAAAAACAGAAATTTCTGGAAAAGCTCAGCAGGTCTGGCAGCATCTGTACAGAGAAATCAGAGTTAATGTTTCATATCGAATGACCAGTTAGCAAAATCTGTCCAGCTCATCTACAGCTCCAGTTTTGCACAAAATTGTCAGGTTGATAATCGATCCAGTAGTAATTTACATCCATGAATGTAGGTTTGCTCACTAAGCTGGAAGGTTCATTTCCAGACGTTTTGTTACCTTACTGGATAACATCCTCAGTGGGCTTCCGGATTAAGCACTGCTGATTATTTCTGATTTCTATTTATATGTTTGGGTTTCTTTGGGTTGGTGGTGTCATTTCCTGTGGTGGTCATTTCCTGTGGTGATGTCATTTCCGGTTCTTTTTCTCAGGGGGTCGTAGATGGGGTCTAGCTAAATGTATTTTTTGATAGAGTTCCAGTTGGAATGCCATGCTTCTAGGAATTCTCATGCATGTCTCTGTTGGCTTGTTCTAGGATGGATGTGTTGTCCCAGTCGAAATGATGTCCTTCCTTATCTGTATGTAAGGATACTAGTGAGAGTGGGTCATGTCCACTTCAACTGGGACAACACATCTATCCTTGGACAAGCCAAACAGAGACACGCACGAGAATTCCTAGAAGCATGGCATTCCAACCGGAACTCTATCAACAAACACATCGAGTTAAACCTCATCTACCACCCCGAGAAAAAGTACAGGAAATGGCATCATCACAGGAACTGACCACCACAGGAAATGACACCACCCAGCAAAAGAAACTCAAATATATAAATAGATAGCAGAAATCATCAGCAGGCTTTGCCCGGAGGCCACTGAAGATGTTACCTAGTATGGTGACGAAATGTCTGGAAATGAACCTTTCAGATCAGCAAGCAAACCTACATCCAGAACCTCAACCTGAGCTACAAACCTTCTCAAAACTCTCTAAGTTTACATCTATTCCCAGTGATCTCCCATAACCAAACTAAATCAAACACCTAGGAGAAAGTGAGGACTGCAGATGCTGGAGATCAGAGTCGAAGAGCGTGGTGCTAGAAAAGCACAGCCAGTCAGGCAGCATCCGAGGAGCAGGAGAATCAACATTTCAACATTTCGGGAATAAGTCCTTCATCTGGACATAAAGCATATTCTCTACAAAATCATCTTTGTCTTCATTCAACATCCATGAAATCAAGGGTCTGAGTTTGAAAGAAGACTTGCATTTAGATTACACTGTTTGCTTCCTGAGGACATCTCAAATGCTTTACAGGCTATTTTTGAGTTGCATTCATTGTTATAAATCAGGAAACATAATTCATTGTATAAATGAGGAAACACTGCAGCCAATTTGAATAGTAATGTGACAATGATCAGATAATCATTTTATGATTTGGGTGATGGATAGATATTGGCCAGGACACTGAAAAAACTGCCCATTCTCTTCTCTGAAGTAGTATAATGGGATCTTTTATGTTCGCTTGAGAGGGAAGGTGTGGTTTTCATTTAATATTCCATTCAATAGATGGCCCCTTCAAAAATGCAAAGGGCTCTCATTACTGCACTACAATGTCAGTCATGATTTTGTGCTTGAGTCTCTGGAATGGGAATTGAATCCACAGACTCCAAAAACTCCCCACTGAGACAAATGCTGTGGTTCCATGTGTGATAAGGTGTTGCCTCCATCTGGCAATGAAACTGCTTAGATTCGATTCCCTTCAGTGTGGAAACAGGCCCTTCGGCCCAACAAGTCCACACCGACCTACTGAAGAACAACCCACCCAGACTCATTTCCCTACATTTACCTCCAACTAATGCACCTAACACTATGGGCAATTTAACTTGGCCAATTCACCTAACCTGCACATCTTTGGACTTATAGTTCAAGATAGAAATGAGCCAGATAATGACTTTAGATCTCAGTGACTGCTCATTGTTTGTTATAGTAAAAATGGCCTTGCCTCCAACCATGCAAATGATCTGTGCATCTCATCGCTACACTGCTGTCCAACTCCATTTGCACTGGGGGAGTGAAACTGAGACTCTGGGCTCTGAACACACCATCAGTGGACGGCATTATCCATCAGAGGTAAGGTTGTTCAACCCAGCTTGGGTCTCACTGATCTTAAAAGCCTTGTAACTGGAACAAAAGGAGAATCTTGCATTTACACAGCCCTGTTCACTGTGGCATTCACTATTCAAAGTACTTCACAACCAATTCAACTGTATTGAAGGAAATGAAATAGCCAGCCTTTGAGCAGAAATCAGATCATGAGCAGATGGCCTAATATTGACTGAGAGGTTTGGCAAAATCACATTTTCTTCTCCAAATAATCCATTGGCATCTCTTATATTCATCTGCACTGGAGCTCAGCATAATGCCTCATCTGACATTCATTCAAGAGTTTGTGTTGACAATTTGTGCTTCAGATTCTGTAGTGAGTCTTGTCCTAAGACCTCCTGTAATGGCTACCATGCCATTATTCTGCTTGTGGGATATTGCTTTCCCTCACAGGAAGTGGAATGTCACATGGAAAACACCCAGCATATCTGTGATAACCAATGTCTGCAGCTGTGGAAGTCAAAGGGAAGTTATGTTAACCATTTAGAGGAAAGGTGGTCACTCCAAATGAGCAAGGTCTATCTGTCACTCAGGGCACCACACGGAGTGCCGATCATGATTCCACATTGACTGCACCCACACTTCCCAAATGATTCCAACCTAACTGCTCTCACAACTGTATGGCCCCACATAACCAGATTTATCCCACACTGAGACCTTGCTGGGCAATCTCTCTCACCCCATCCCTTTCTTTGCCTCCTTCCCTCTCTCTCACTCCACACCCCCCACCCTTTCATGTTCAAGATTTATAAATTCCTGATTCTTGTGTGCTGTTCCTCTACGACAACCACCTGATGAAGGAGCAGCGCTCTGAAAGCTAGTGTGCTTCCAATTAAACCTGTTGGACTATAACCTGGGTGTTGTGTGATTTTTAACTTTGTACACCCCAGTCCAACAACGGCATCTCCAAATCATTTCTTTATTAATAAAGACAAATATCCCATATTGCTGTTTTTAAGACATATATTTTATATCAATCTCTGTACTTGTACTCCCTTTACCACTGTATGATGTTGTGTATATTGCCTCTCATCGGTCCATGATGTATCATTACATGTCTTCATTGTGTTAAATTTCACACGTTCTCCCTGTCTCTCCTTAGAACTGGAACTGCCCCAGTATTGTCTTTCTAAATTTCTCTTGGTACCCTTTCCAAAATGGGACACCAAGAACTCACCCACTTCTCAGTAACTGACGCAATCAGTGAAGTTCATAGAATCTCTACAGTGTGAAAACAGGCCATTCAGCCCAATGAATTCACACTGACCATCCCCTATTCCTGGAACCCTGCACTTCCCAGGGCTAACCCACACACATCCCTGAACACTTTGGGTAATTTAGCATGGCTAATCCACCTAACCTCCACTTCTTTGGTCAGTGGGAGGAAATCAGAGCACCCTGCAGAAGCAAATGCATACACAGGGGGAACATGCAAACTCCACATAGACAGTTGCCTGAGGGTGGAATTGAACCTGGGTGTTCTAAGGCAACAATGCTGATCACTGAGCCACTGTGCTGCCTGCAGGTTGCTCTGAAAGTGCAAGAAGTTTGAAATCTGGAGGCAGTGCAGAGGGAAGCCATTAGGTGAGTGACCAGGAAAGACTTTGCACTTTTCAACCTTTCAAGGAAACAGCTGTGAAATGAGATATCAAAGGGAATATATAGAGTGGAAAAATAAAACTGAGGCCACATTCAGTCAAGCAGTGGGACTGGAATTATAAGCACTGATTCAAATGAGTGAAATGTCCAAGCAGCTATCAAGAAGTTCGAGATTCAGACAATGATCAGCATTTTGCCAGCCTGGTGCAAGCAGTAAGATGTAAGCTGATCAACGTGTTCAGAGATGTTATTGCACACCTCTTAGAGCAGGTGGGATTTGCACCTGGGTATCCTGATCCACAGGTGAAGGCACTACCATTGCAACATAGTAGCTCCTTTAGAGTTGCAGCCAATTAGTTAAACGATTACAGATTGGAAAATGTTGATGTAGAAAGGCACTGGAAGCAAGCATTCAGGTGTCGCAAGGTAGGCAAATGGTAGATATTTTCTAATTAATCTGTTCAGAGATGTTATTACACACCTCTGAAGTAGGTGGGACTTGAACCAGGGCATCCTTTCCCAGAGAGAAGGGCACTACTACTTCATTGTGAGCCTTGACAACATCACTGGAACGACTGAAGCTCTTAGTCATTCATCTGTTTATATTGTGTCTTTCTCCTTTCCCAGTGAAGTTAAAAACCACAAACAACAGGTTAGAATTCAACAGGTTAATTTGAAAGCATTAGCTTTCAAAGTACTGCTTCTTCATCAGGTGGTTGTGGAGCAGGATCATAAGACACAGACTTCAGAGCAAAAGGTTACTGTGTCAGGCAACTGAAATGATATTTTGAACATACCTCGATTGTTGTTAAGTCTTTCACATCCTAGAATGGGTTGAAGGTTTTGGTTCATTAATATGTAAATCCCAAAACTTCTTTTAAGTTACATTCTCAAGATAACTAAAGATTTTAAATACAAAGGTGACATCTCAGCTCAGACAATGCATTAAAGGTGTGAGGTTAAGTCTGTCTGTCTCCCAATCTTGAGTCAGACTGCTTTTATTTCCAAAGTGGAGTTTACAAAATATTACATAGTTTGACTGCCTGCAATGACTGCCTACAGATTGTGTGCTTTTTGAGCAAAAGAGAATGTATTTGAAATACAAATTCACCACATAGATTCATAATTATGTGGATGTGCAGGAGAGAGAGAGAGTGTGCATGTGTGTGTTTTAGTGTGTGTGCACGTGAGAGAGAGAGAGAGTGTGTGTGTATGTGTGTGAAGCTTGGTAAAATGTGTGCGTGAGTAATGGAGTATAAGCCTGTGCGAGGGTGTGTGCGTGGGTGTGGGTATGGGGGGTGCATGTGTTTGAGAGAGAGTGTATGTATGAGAGAGGGTCTGCGTGTGTGTGTGTGTATCTGTGTGTAGGAGGGAGGGAGAGAGGGAGGGAGAGAGGTGGGGAAAGAAGGGTAAAATGGGATTACCTGCAGTGTGACGTGAATCCAGGGTCATGATTGAGTCCATCCCCATGGGTACCGAACTTGGCTATCAGCCTCTGCTCAGCCACTCTGCGTTGTTGCCTGTCCCAAAGTCCGCCTTGGAGGATCCGAGACCCAATGTCTCGATCGCTGAAGTGTTCTCTGACTGGGAGGGAACACTCTGCCTGGTGATTCTTGCGCAGTGATCATTCATCCATTGTTGTAGTGTCTGCTCGGTCTCGCCAATGTACCATGCCTCAGGGCATCCTTATCCGCAGTGTATGAGAGAGACAACGTAGGCCTTGGGTTCATGTCACACTACAGGTGACCTCACTGCACTATTTTACCCTTCTTTCCTCACCTTTCTCTCTCCCTTCCTCTCTACCACCTCTTTTTCTCTTCCTCCTCTCTCACTCCTCTTCCTTCTCATTCACTCTCCCTTGAGCTCTGTTGAAGTGTGGGAAAAAAAACCTGAGACCACTCGGAGTCCATCCCATGACTTGTGACTCTGTGCGATGTGTATACAATGAGGGAACAAGATGGTGAATCATTTTGAAGATTTGAAAGCTGCCATAAACGAAAGCAGAGCGGCAAAGTGGAGGGTAGCGAGGACAGGTCGTTGGGGGGGTGTATGGACTGATATTGGGGAAGGATGGGGTTACGCCTCATGGTCAGGGAGATGTTCAGACTCATGGTGAGGGAGGCAGGAATGGCCTGGCGGTGAGTGTGGAGCCCATTAGACTGCCAGCGGGGGTGAATGTCGTGGACTGGCGGTGAGGGAGGGAGGTATATGGCAGTGAAAAGGAATGTTAGACTGACGGTGGGGAGGGGATTAGACTGACCACTGGGGGAAGGGTGTTGGACTGGCAGAGGGGGAGGGGAGGCTATACTGGCATTGGAAAGGGGTTGGACTGGTAACAGGGAGGTTGGTTGGACGGGCGATAGGCAGGGTG
>NC_057749.1:681957-691447 GCF_004010195.1 Chiloscyllium plagiosum
TGGTGATGGGGAGGGGAGTTTAGACAGGTGATGGGGGAGGGGAGGTTAGATTTGTGGTGAGGGAAGAAGCTTGGACTGACATTGGGGAAGGGAAAGAGTCTAGATTAGAGTGGTGCTGGAAAAGCACAGCAGGTCAGGCAGCATCCGAGGAGCCAGAAAATCGACGTTTCGGGCAAAAGCCCTTCATCAGGAATAGAGAGTTAGACTGGAACTGAGGAAATGGTGCTGACCCAATGTCAAATTCCAAAGGCTCCTCTGGTTAGCTACATCCTTTCTGCACATGTCCTGAAGCCAAAGGTAAGATCAGCAGTAGAAAGATCCAGAGGGTGGTGATGACTGTGTGACCCAGGACCAAGTCCAGAAGGAGAAGTGAAGGGTTGGGATGGGTAGGGAGGTGAGGGGAAAATCTTTGTGTTGATAATCCCAGCAGCTGAGGGACATGTGAAAGGTGTGGACTTGTAGCATAATTTCGTGTGCAGACACAGGCATTAACAGAAGGCAGTAAGTAATTTTGGAATAGGTCAGAAGTCAGACCACACCAGGTTATAGTCCAACTGGTTTATTGAAATCACAAACTTTCGAAGTGTTGCCCCTTCATCAGGTGAAGTCTTCACCTGACAAAGGAGCAGCGCTCCGAAAACTTATGATTTCAAATAAACCTATAATTTGGTGTCGGCTGACTCTAACCTTGTCCAGCCCAGTCCAACACAGGCACCTCCACTTCGTTTTGGAATGTGTGACCTGCAGATGGAAATAATCTGAAAATGCTTTCTCCCTGAAATGTCAGGATAATTACCAGACAAATTAACCACAGCTCGTGCTACAGTTTGAGTCTGTCAAACCTCTTCCATCTGTGTTGTGTCAAATTATCCTCTTCCGGATGCAAAGCTACCCTACTAATCACTGCTGTGATCTGTTCATTCTCAATTTGCTTGATGGTTTCCTTGGAATCAGGACTGAATTACGAGGAATTAATGTCCTCCAGCTTTGAAAGCACAGCAGGGTTTCAGGCAGCTAGCCTTTGTTTACTGTGCAATATCTCCATGCTAATTGGATTGGGCTGCTTCAAACCATTTGCTCTTTGAATCAAGTTGTTTGTATTTAAGGAAATGCCTCTGGTGTGCCTGATGTGCTTGTGCTACACACATACTGACTTGTCATGATTTCAGTGGTAAATATTAGTCTTTGGAATATAGTTGAAGTCTATCAAAGCTGTGGGATCAGTTTGGAAAATGTGGCTAACATTCTAATATGGCAATATGTAGCCACTGCATTACAGAATTATTACGATGCAGGAGGAGTCCGTTCAGCCCATTGTATCAACACTAGCTCTCCATTAGTCATTTTAACTTTGCGTGTTTACTGTTGCTTCAATGCTTCGACTTAATCATCGAAAGTCCTTGTGAATGTTTCATTGACTCTGCTTCCAATCACATCCAGACATTCCATCGCTGAGCAGATCATTGTGTCAACATAGAGTCATAGAGTACAGCATGGAAACAGACTCTTTGGTCCAACTCATCCAGATTGCCTAAATTAATCTAGTCCCATTTGCCAGTATTTGGCCCATATCCCTCTAAACCCTTCCTATTCACATACCCATCCAGGTGCCTTTTAAATCCTGGAATTGTACCAGCCTCCACCACTTCCTCTGCCAGCTCATTCCATACATGCATCACCCTTTGCATGAAAAAGTTGCCCCTTATAACCCTTTTAAATCTTTCCCCACTCACCCTAAACCTATGCCCTCTAGCTCTGGAATCCCTCTATCCTAGGGAAAAGACCTTGGCTACTTACCCTATCCATGCCCCTCATGATTTTATAAACTTCTAATAAGGTCATCTCTTAGCATTTGGTCTCTGATGGCCAGACTGTGCAACAGTTTCTTCCCCCAAGCCATCAGGGTCCTTAACACAGTATGACCGGACTCTTTCCCACCTGAAATTCTTTGCATGACTTTGAATTGCTGCCAGAAAAATGTCTTATTTACCATTCGTCTGTTACACTGTAACATGCGTGTTTTGCACTCCTTATGCACTTCATGCCGTGTACGATGATGTAGTTTGTGCTGTCCATGTAGCACCCTCGGTCCTGGAGGAATGCTGTCTCATTTTTACTGTAACAGTTGTATATGGTAGAAAAGACAAATAAAAAGCTACTCTCTCTCTCTCTAATGTTCCAGGGAAAGCAGCCCCAGCCTGTTCACCATTTCCCTATGGCTCAAGCCCTCCAACCCTGGCAACATCCTTGTAAATCTTTTCTGAACTCTTTCAATTTTCACAACACCCTTCCTGTAGCGGTGTGACCAGAATTGCAAGCAATAGCCCAAAGATGGCCTACCAATGTCCTGTACAGCTGCAACTTGTCATTTCAAGTAAACCTGTTGGACTATAACCTGATGTCGGCTGACTCTGACCTTGTCCAGGTAAAAACAATGACTGCAGATGCTGGAAACCAGATTCTGGATTAGTGGTGCTGGAAGAGCACAGCAGTTCAGGCACCATCCAAGGAGTTTTGAAATCAACGTTTCATCAGGATACCCGAAACGTCGATTTCGAAGCTCCTTGGATGCTGCCTGAACTGCTGTGCTCTTCCAGCACCATTATACCAGAATCTGACCTTGTCCAGCCCAGGCACCTCCACTTCGTTTTGGAATGTGTGACCTGCAGATGGAAATAATCTGAAAATGCTTTCTCCCTGAAATGTCATCCCAACTCCTCTCCTCAATGTTCTGACCAATAAAGGAAGGCATACCAAATGCCTTCTTTACTATCCTTTCTACCTGTGACTCTACTTCCAAGGAACTATGAGCCTGCACTCCAAGGTCTCTTTGTTCAGCAACACTCCCCAGGGCCTTACCATTAAGTGTGTAAGTCCTTCCCTGATTTGCTTTTCCAAAATGCAGTGCCGCACATTTATCTAAATTAAACTCCAACTGTCACTCCTTGGCCCGTTGGCCCATCTGATCAAGATCCTATTGTAATCTAAGATAACTTTCTTCACTGTCTACCACACCTCCAATTTTAGTGTCATCTGCAAATTTACTAACTATATGTTCACATCCAAGTCATTTATATAAATGATGAAAACCACCGATCCTTGTCGCACATCACTGATTAGATTAGATTCCCTACAGTGTGGAAACAGGCCCTTCGGCCCAACAAGTCCACACCGACCCTCTGAAGAGCAATCCATCCAGACCATTCCCCTACATTTACCCCCGACTACTGCACCTAACACTATGGGCAATTTAGCATGGCCAGTTCACCTAACTGGCACATCTTTGTGTCTATGGGAGGAAACTAGAGCACCCAGAGGAAACCCATGCAGACACGGGGAGAATGTGCAAACTCCACACAGACAATTGCCCGAGGCAGGAATTGAACCCGGGTCCCTGGTGCTATGAGGCAGCAGTGCTAACTACTGAGCCACCATGCCGCCCTCCAGTTTCACTGCCCTCCGTCCTCCACTGCTCAGACCTCCAGTCTGGAAAGCAACCCCTCCACTACCACTTGAGTTGTACCTTTGAGCAAGTTGTTTCTCTTGCATTACTTTTGCTATTTTAAATCTGTCCCCTTTCATTTTCAATTCATTTACTAGTGGACACAATTTTTCCTTATCCTTATATGATGAGATTAGGCAAAATTTAGGATGCATAGGATGGGGAAGGAAACTGCAGGGAATGGGCACAATTGAAATGTGGAGATTATTCAAGCAACAGCTACTGCAGTCCTTGATAAGTATGTACCAGTCAGGCAGGGAAGAAGTGGTCGAGCGAGGGAGCCGTGGCTTATTAAAGACGTTGAATCGCTTGTCAAGAGGAAGAAGGCCGCTTATGTTAGGATGAGATGTGAAGACTCAGTTAGAGCACTTGAGAGTTACAAGTTAGTCAAGAAAGACATAAAGAGAGAGCTAAGAAGAGCCAGGAGGGGACATGAGAAGTCATTGGTAGATAGGATCAAGGAAAACCATAAAGCTTTATATAGGTATATCAGGAATAAAAGAATGACTACAGAAAGATTAGGGCCCATCAAGATAGCACTGGAAGGTTATGCGTGGAGTCAGAGGAGATATAAGAAGCACTGAATGGATATTTTCTGTCAGTACTCACACTGGAAAAAGGCAATGTTGGCCAGGAGAATACTGAGCTACAGGCTACTAGTCGAGGTGGGATTGAGGTTCACAAGGAGGAGGTGTTAACAATTCTGGAAAGTATGAAAATAGATAAGCCCCCTGGGCTGGATGGGATTTATCCTAGGATTCTCTGGGAAGCCAGGGAGGAGATTGCAGAGCCTTTGGTTTTGATCTTCATGTCATCATTGTCTACAGGAATAGTGCTGCAAGACTGGAGGATAGCAAATGTTGTCCCCATGTTCAAGAAGGAGAGTTGAGACAACCCTTGGGAATTACAAACCAGTGAACCTTACTTCGGTTGTTGTTAAAGTGTTGGCAAAGGTTATAAGCTATTGGATTTATACTCATGTAGAAAGGAATAGGTTGATTACGGATAGTCAATATGGTTTTGTGAAGGGTAGGTTATGCCTCACAAACCTTATTGAATTCTTTGAGAAGGTGACCAAATAGGTGAATGAGGGTAAAGCGGTTGATGTGGTGTATATGAATTTCAGTAAGGCATTTTATAAGGTTCCCCACAGTAGGCTATTGCACAAAATACAGAGGCATGGGATTGAGGGTGATTTGGCAGTTTGGATCAGAAATTGGCTGGCTGAAAGAAAACAGAGGGTGGTGGTTGATGGGAAATGTTCATCCTGGAGTTCAGTTATTGGTGGTGTACCACAAGGATCTATTTTGGGGCCACTGCTGTTTGTCATTTTTATAACTGACCTGTATGAGGGCATAAAGGATGGGGTAGTAAATATGTGGATGGCACTAAGGTCGGTGGAGTTGTGGATAGTGACGAAGGATGTTGTAAGTTACAGAGAGACATAGAGCTGGGCTGAGAGGTGGCAAATGGAGTTTACTGTGGAAAAGTGTGAGGTGATTCGCTTTGGAAGGAGTAACAGGAATGCTGAGCACTGGGCTGTTGTTAAGATTCTTAGTAGTGTAGATGAACAGAGAGATCTCAGTGTCCATGTACATAGATCCCTGAAAGTTGCCACCCAGGTCGATAGGGTTGTTAAGAAGGCATATGGTGTGTTAGCTTTTATTGGTAGAGGGATTGAACTTCGGAACCATGAGGTCATGCTGCAGCTGTGCAAAAGTGTAGTGTGGCCACATTTGGAATATTGCGTATAATTCTGGTCACCGCATTAGAGTGGAAACTTTGGAACGTGTTCAGAAGAGATTTACACTGATGTTGTCTGGTATGGAGGGAAGGTTTTATGAGGAAAGGCTGAGGGACTTGAGGCTGTTTTTGTTAGAGAGAAGAAGGTTGAGAGGTGACTTAATTGAGACATATAAGATAATCAGAGGGTTAGATAGGGTGGACAGGGAGAGCCTTTTTTTCTTGGATGGCGAGGGCTAACATGAGGGGACATGGCTTTAAATTGAGGGGTGATTGATATAGGACAGATGTCAGAGGTAGTTTCTTTGCTCAGAGCCTAGTAGGGTCGTGGAACAGCCTGCCTGCAACAGTAGTAGACTTGCCAATCTTCAGGGCATTTGAATGGTCATTGGATAAACATATGGACCAGAATGGAATAATGTAGGTTAGATGGGCTTCAGATAGGTTTTACAGGTCGCGCAACATCGAGGGCTGAAGGGACTGTACTGCGCTGTAATGTTCTACATTCTATGCTCTGTTCAAATCTGTCTTGATGTTGAAAATCTCGAACAGATCTCCTCACAGCCTTCTCTCTAAGGAGAACAGTCCTAACATGTCCAATCTATTCTCTTTAACTGAAGGTTCTCATATTTTCGTAGAAATGCTTCCTTGGTTCTCCTGATGAGTTTATTCCTTGCTGGGATGCACTTCCACAGGTATTAGTATTTTGTCCAAATGCCTGCTAATTATTCAGCTTTGTTGGTTGACAGGTTATTCAACTGGGGATGTCAATTCTCCACTGGTAATAAGGGCGGAATGGAGGATTGGCTGACATTCCAGTCTCTAACATAGCTCTGTCTCATGTTCAGGTCCTTCTATGTGTTTCCCCTGCCCTACTCTGTAACCTCTTCCAGCCCTTTCATGCTCTTCTGTCATCCATCATTGGTGACTGTGCCCTCAGCTGCCTGGGCCCTTGGCTTTGAAATTCCTCAACTGTACACATCTCACTCTTTTGAAAGCTTCCTTAATCCCTGCCTCATTGGCTAAGGGTTTGATCACCTGTCCCAACATCTCATCAAATGGCTAGACAGTAACTTATAGCCAGTCATAATCCTGGACTTGGGTTAGCTTACATTAAGGAAACTATATAAATGCAGGTTGTTGGAGACTTTCCTTGAAAATTCTTAAGAAATTGCCCATAGGGTCCAGGGATGTGCAGGCTAAATGGGTATACCATGGGAAGTGCAGGGTTACAGAAAAAGGATGTGGGTATGCATCCAGGTGGGATGCTCTTTGGAAGATAGGTGTGGACTCAATGGGCTGAATGGCCTGCTTCTGCAGTGTACAGATCCCATGTCTATGACACAGTCTGCAACACTTTACAATCAGGGTTACCTTTGGTTATATTTTGAGACTGTACGATGGTTGCTGAAGGGTGGCCAGGTACAAAAATCGCGTGTGAGGCCTGTGCAATAGAATGAATGTCTTATGGAGAGAATAACTCAGAACAGATGTGGTGATTATTATGTGTGTAATACTGTAGACCATGACATAGAAGAGGAAATGCAGTATCACAAATTCAAGTGATTCTGAGGTCAGTGGTGGGTTCACTTTTGTTTTCAGTGGTTACAGATCATTTGGATTCCAGAATATTCTCAAAACATTTGGAAAGTTCAACAAGTCATGGCAAGGCTTTGGGAAGGCAGGTACAGGGTTTCAAATATGGAATTCAAAAATGATAGTTTTGAGCAGGACTTGTATAACTGGGATATTTCCCTTAGCAGAGAAAGCCATGAGGAGAATGATTTGAGCATTTTGGAAGAGTGAATTGGGCTCTGGTTGAAAGGTAGATTAATTTGAAATGGGTACTAAGAGAGCGAAGATCAGAGCTAGGGTCAGAGAAGTTTCTTCATGCAGTTTATGATGTACAATGCCAACAGCCAGAGCAAACCCATTCAGAGATTGAAGGCCTGTACTATATGAGATAGTGTTATACTTTGGAAAAGCTAAATTAAATCTTATTTTATTGGCAGAATATGGTTATAAGGAAATACGTTTTCAACAAGGATGTGTTGGAAGTTTCATGGAGCAAAATGAGTGAAACTAGACAAATAAGATTATCAAATAAAAGGAAAATGATCTTTCATCTCTATTTTTCAATTTAGTTACATATTGTCCACTATAACTCTGAGAAATACGGAGATATTTCCACAGCACAAGACAAGGCTGATGGGCTGGCTGTTCTGGGAATTCTAATTGAGGTATTTACTTGAAGCACTCAAATATTCATTCATAAGTTAGACCGTAATGATGATAACTCTCCAAATGAACATGTTTCTCTGTTTCAGATTGGATCCTTCAATGCTGCTTATGAACAGATATTTTCTCATTTAACCGAAATCCAGTTTAAAGGTAAGAAGGATTAAGTTTTGATAAACTGGGATCTCATACAATACTGCCTGGATTACTTTTCACCGAGCAAAAAAACGTGAAGATACATCGAGCCTTGAAGATGGCCAGAATGTTTACCACACTGATTCCTAGAATGACAGCTTTATCAAATAAGGAGAGATTGGGTCTGCCTGTTTAAAAGATTGAGAGGGGGATCTGATTAAAATGTGAAGACTTCTGGCAGGACTTGCATAGATTGGTTGCAGGGTGACATTTTCTCTGAATGCCCAGAATAAGAAGGTCACAGTCTTAGGATATGTGGAAGGCTATTGTAGATTGAGCTGAGAAATGTCTTCACTGAACTGGGTGAACCTGTAGAATGCTGTACCCAAAGATTGTGGTGGACAAGTCACTGTATATGTTTATGAAAGAAATAGATTTGTGGAGGCAAATGGTGTCAGGTATAGGGAGAGAGTGGGACTATGCTGATAAGGTAGAGGATCAACCATGACCATGTTGAACGACGAAATACACATAATGGGCAGAATGGCCACTCATGCTCCTATTTTCTGTTTCTATATCTTCCAATATAAGTTACAAAGACAAATGAGGCACCAAACAGGAGCTTGGGAAATGGCATAAAGACTAGATTTTGAGGACGAGTTTGGTGTAGAATTCCTGAGAGCAAGGATATGATGAGGAAAAGCAAGCTTGGTTACAACAATGTGTAGGATTGGAAAAGTGGAGAGTGGGATGGCCTTTAGAGCTCAAGAATATCATTGAGCAGAGTTAAATGGTTTAGTCTAAAGGCGAAGCATTTGAAATCAATGTGCTGGGAATGGGAATAAATGGTGAGCATGTTGTGGAGAGTTGGGTTGGTACAAGCTGGTTTTTGGAAAGAATTGAAGGAAGTGACCAGGGCAAATGAAGGCGGGTTTGTAAAGAGGAGGAGGAGGATAATGAGAAATCGGTAATGCCAATGACGTTATCGGAAAACATACAAAGTTCAACATGTCATCTGACATCACCCAAATCTCCATTTGCAGCAGTTTCCTGAACCACTTCTTCACTGTTTATCATACTGTTTGACCAAACCTAATGTGGATGAACCACATTTCTCCAATTATGCTTTGGGAGGAGCAAAATAATTCTCTTGAGCCCCGATTGCAGACTCCTTCCCTTAGGCACTGATTCCTTCCCCCCCCGCGACCCCTCCTTGGCTACTGGACTATTCAAAACCTCAGTTTCCAACCTCAATCACAGGACTCAGAGCTTCACTTTCAACTAAAGAATCTTCTGCATCATTGAGAATGTTTACTTACGATATTGTTTACTTACGAATGGCCGATGAGGGGAGAGGCCATTCTAGGCTTAGTGCTTGGAAACGAGCTGGGGCAGGTATCAGATCTTGTGGTGGGAGAGCATTTTGGTGATAGTGACCACAACTGCCTCACATTCTACATAGCTATGGAGAAGGAGAAGATTAGGCAAAATGGGAGGATATTTAATTGGGGAAGAGGAAACTATGGTGCAATTAGACATGAGTTAGGAAGCATGGATTGGGAGCAATTGTTCCATGGTAAAGGCACTATAGACATGTGGAGACTGTTTAAGAAACAGTTGTTACAAGTGATGAATAACTATGTCCCTCTGAGACAGGCAAGAAGTGGTAAGATATAGGAACCTTAGATGATGAGAGTGGTGGAGCTTCTCATCAAAAGGAAAAAGGTAGCTTACATAAGGTGGAGGAAGCTAGGGTCAAGCTCAGCTCTACAGGATTACAGGCAGGCGAGGAAGGAGCTTAAAAATGGTCTGAGGAGAGCCAGGAGGGGGCACAAGAAAGGCTTGGCAGAACGGATTAGGGAGAACACAAAG
>NC_057749.1:692957-696373 GCF_004010195.1 Chiloscyllium plagiosum
ATAGATCCCTTAAAATGGCCACCCAAGTGGACAGGGTTGTTAAGAAAGCATATGGTGTTTTGGCTTTCATTAACAGGGGGATTGTGTTTAAGAGTCGTGAGATCTTGTTGCAGCTCTATAAAACTTTGGTTAGACCGCACTTGGAATACTGTGTCCAGTTCTGGTCGCCCTATTATAAGAAAGATGTGGATGCTTTGGAGAGGGTTCAGAGGAGGTTTACCAGGATGCTGCCTGGACTGGAGGGCTTATCTTATGAAGAGAGGTTGACTGAGCTCGGACTTTTTTCATTGGAGAAAAGAAGGAGAAGAGGGGACCTAATTGAGGTATACAAGATAATAAGAGGCATAGATAGAGTCGTTAGCCAGAGTCTGTTTCCCAGGGCAGAAATGACTAACACGAGGGGTCATAGTTTTAAGCTGGTTGGAGGAAAGTATAGAGGGGATGCCAGAGGCGGGTTCTTTACACAGAGAGTTGTGAGAGCATGGAATGCGTTGCCAGCAGCAGTTGTGGAGGCAGGGTCATTGGGGACATTTAAGAGACTACTGGACATGCAGCGGTCACAGAAATTTGAGGGTGCATACATGAGGATCAATGGTCGGCACAACATCGTGGGCTGAAGGGCCTGTTCTGTGCTGTACTGTTCTATGTTCTATGTTCTATTGTTCTCTTGCTCCACACCAGCAACATCTCATCTGGTACTGAAATTTACCTCTCTATAATTTATCTACATCTTCACTGGTATCAAGTGCAGTTCCTTCATTACTAACTGTACTCACTAAGTTATATTAGTCCACTAGCATTTGAATTTTAAACATTTATCATTTTCATGTTCAAATCTCTCTATGTCTGCAACCTTCTCCAGCCTCGTAGCCCTTCAACTCTGAGCTCTTGTCTGCCTCCACTCTTCACCGCATTCTACCACCCTCCCAGTCCCCCACCCTCAATAATTCAGTTCAATACTGAAAAAGTGCTGCACTGTTAGAGGTGCCAAATGAAACCGTGGCATTGTCTACCAACTTGGGTGAGCATCAGAGATCCTGTGATACAATTTTACAGAATGATCAGGGAGTTCTCCCTGGTGTCCACTGACATGACAGACAAAGGTTATTTGGTGTTACCTCATTGCTGTTTGTAGGAGCTTGCTGTGTACAAGTTGCCTGCCATGGTTCACTGCTGCTAAATTATGTTATGGTCAAGTTAGAAACCAATACATTTTTGTTAAATTTGACCTGGTTTCATTTCCAAGGTAGTTACTAAAGAAATAAATCTCCAACATTCTGCGTATTTAGAGTGGGTGGTAAATATGAGTGAAGGGAGAAACTGATCGAGCACTGCACAGATAATATGAAAGGCAAGATGCAGTTAAGTCAGAGTCACCAGATTTCCCAGCAACCCATGCAAACTTTAAGGACATTGTGGATCATCAACTCATATTAAAACGCTAACCTTTGTACAAGGGATTCCAATCCTTCACTTCCAAAGAGGTGTGGAATTCTTTCAGAAACTATTCCATCACATCGAATCATTGTTTATGTCCTGATAGTTCAATCTTTTCTTCTGAGACTGCATTCCACTGAAGGCCGCTGTTCACATCTCATTCACAGCAATAGTTTCAGCTCCCTCTTAAATAGCCAGCTTCACTGTGAAGGCACTACTCTGGGGTTTCTCTGAGCTCTCATATTTCACAGCTTTGTCAAGAAAATGCTGCTTGTGGTCTTCCTTCAATTCAACTGTCAGGTGTACAACTAATCAATGGCTGCCAAGCCTCCTTCTGAACTCTAGCTCCCTCCAGCACTGAGCCAGTGACCTTACACAGCTCTCTCTCAACGTTATAGAAATACTCCTAAACCCTGACTGCCTGGAGACAGCTAACACCATCTCTTCTGCTGGCTGGAGTCTCTTTTCCCCTGCGTCTAAGCACCCAATGGAGGAGCAGCAAACAGTAGTGATCTTCTGCTTTGTCAACTCTGACTAACTTCCCTAGGTCCCATGGTCTTGTTATCGCATCTGTCTCCCCACATAGGCATATTTGTTGTCATTAAAATGACTGGGTCCTTCAGCTATTAAAAAAAGACTTAAATGTAGAGTGTGCAATCCGGGCCACCTATGTTCCTAGACTTTGAGGGTTAGGTTCTGAGAATTGGAACTTTCAGCCTCCATGACAATGCCAAAACTCTCAGCACAGCCTTCCCAAAAAGGGAATGTTGTGTTTCTTTACATAATGATTGCATCTGATTGGCTGTGGAAAGCTTTGGGACAATGTGAAAACATGAAAGATGCTGCAGAAATACAAATTATTCATTTATCCTATTTATTTCAGCATTTCAGTCAAGATTTAAACATGATGTTTCATGGTTAATCATTTAGTTGCTGTTTCTGGGGTATTACATCTCTGGGTTTCTGATGCTTTACTGTGAGAGTGGGACCTGGCAAGGTTCCTCTTAGTGTCTGGTTGTATAGTTTGTTGTAACACTTCCCAAAAAGGCATAATCCATGTGTAGTATTTACTAGCCAGCAGTTCATGAGTGAGCTTCACTGTATTTTTACAGGTAAAGAGATCAAGATGCCTGGTTTTAATATTAATGATCTTCTCCCTCGAGAGCTGGATGAATACTTTCGTTATAATGGCTCCTTAACCACCCCTCCATGTTACCCCAGTGTGCTGTGGACAGTTTTCAGGAAACCTGTGCAAATTTCTCGAGAGCAGGTAGGTGCGAAGAACTTCCATGAAACAAGTGAATCTGTTTTTTTCCGTCATGGTTCCGGTTTGTATTTCTTCCACTTATTGCTCACATCTCTAATGTGAAAGTACATTTGTGCAGGCCAGTTCTTCTACCTCTTGACCTGAGCTTGCTCAGGAAGTAACCAAGGCCAGCGTGTAACCAACAGATTAATGTTACAACAATGACACCAATTGCTCTTGCCCCTCATCCCACCATCAGATGCTCTTCCCCAGAGCCAGACCAAATCCCTGTGTCCATAAGAGTAAACTTTCTGATTATTCCTGATGGACTCTATGATAGAAAATAGGAACAGAAGCAGGCCATTCAGCCCTTCAAACCTGCTCCACCATCCAATATGATGGCTGTTCATCTAACTCAGTGCCTGTTTTCACTTTCTCCCCTTCATTTTATCCCTTTAGCCTGAAGAACTTATTTGACTCCTATTGAAAACATTCAATGTTTTGGCCAGAACTGCTCTCTCTGGTAGAGAATTCCGCAGAGTCACCAGTCTTTGAATGAAGTAAAAACAATGACTGCAGACGCTGGAAACCAGATTCTGGATCAGTGGTGCTGGAAGAGCACAGCAATTCAGGCAGCATCCGAGGACAGGCAAAATCGGCGTTTCGGGCAAAAGCCCTTCATCAGGAATAAAGGCAGAGAGCCTGAAGCGTGGAGAGATAAGCTAGAGGAGGG
>NC_057749.1:696921-721674 GCF_004010195.1 Chiloscyllium plagiosum
GATGGTTTGGTTTATGCGAAGGTTGGTAGGGTGGAAGGTGAGCACCAGGGGCGTTCTGTCCTTGTTGCGGTTGGAGGGGTTGGGTCTGAGGGCGGAGGTGCGGGATGTGGATGAGATGCGTTGGAGGGCATCTTTAACCACGTGGGAAGGGAAATTGCGGTCTCTAAAGAAGGAGGCCATCTGGTGTGTTCTATGGTGGAACCGCTCCTCCATGTCTCCTTATCTCAATCCCAAAATTATTTATCCCTTACCATTAGACTGTGACCCCTGGTTCTACATTTCTGGGCATCGGGAACATTGTTCCTGGGGTTGCCCTGTCTACTCCTGTTTGAAGTTTGCAGGTTTCTCTGATTTCCCTCATTCCAATAAACTCCTTTGAATATGGTCCTAACCAATCTAGTCTCTCGTTATAGTGCCATCTGTTAGCTGTACCATCCCAGGAATCGGTCTGCACTCCTTCCACAGCCAGAGCGTCCTTCCTCAGATAAGGAGATCAAAACACAATACTCCTGGTGTGGTCTCGCCAAGGCCCCTGTAAAATTGCAGCAGGACATCCCTACTCTTGTACTCAAATCGTCTTAGGTGGCTGAGTGGTCAAGGACCCAGGTTCGATTCCAACCTTTGGCAACTGTCTGAATTTATACATTCTCCCTATGTCTGCATGGATTTCCTCCGGATGCTCCTGTTTCCTCCCACTGTCCAAAGATGTGCAGGTAATGTGGATTGGCCAGGCGAAACTGACCATAGTGTCCAGATGCATGCTGTCTAGGTGAATTAGCTTGATAAAAAACCCATGTGGGGTCCATTGGGATTGAGGTCTATGTAGACTACACTTCAGAGGGTCAGTGAGGCTCAATGGGCTAAATGGCCTCTTTGAAGAATTCCTCTTGGGATTCTATGAAGGCCATCATAGCTTCTGATTCCTTCTGCACTTGCATACTTACTTTCACCAACTGTTGTGCAAGGACACCCAGCTCTCCTCGCAAATTAATTTAATGGTTAATTTGATTTATTTTCATGTGTACCTAAGTACAGTGAAAAGCTTTGTTTGTGAGTAGTACAGGTAGATCACAGTAAGCAAGGACATACAAATCCTAGGGTATTTAGACAGAGTGAGACATACACTGCACAGGAGGTGGACAAATCAAGACCATTCTAAGCAGTTAGAGGGTCCATTCATCAGTCTAATAAAGCCAGGGAAGAAGTTGTTCTTCAACCTGTTGGCGCATGTGTTCAAGCTTTTGTACCTTCTGCCTGATGGAAAAGGTTGGAGAGCATTACTGGGGTGAGAGGGGCCTTTGATGATGTTGGCAACTTTTCCATAGCAATGGGAAGAGTAAATGGAGTCATTGGATGGAAGGTTGGCTTCCGTGATGGCCTGGACTGTGCAAACAAACGTTTGTAGTTTCTTATGGTCCTGGGCAGGGCAGTTTGCTCCTGTAATGCAGGCTGTAATGCACCTGGCCAGTATGCTTTCTGTGGTGTATCTGTAAAGGTTGGTGGGGGTCCTTTTGGATATTCTGCATTTCCTCAGCTGCCCAAGGAAGAAGAGGCATTGTTGGGCCTTCTTTGCTGTTGCATCTACAGGGCAGTACAGGCCAGTCACATTATCGTCACTGCTAGGAACTTGATAAACTCCATCCTCTCAACTTCAGCTCTGTTGATAAAGATGGGGTTGTGTTCTCCTCCCTGTTTTCTGAAGTCTTTTGTTTTGCCAACATTGAGAGAGAGATTGTTATTGTTGCACCACGACATCAAGCCCTCTATCTCCTTTCTGTATTCTGACTCATCATTGTCTGATATCCCTCCTACGACGATAGTGTCATCAGCAAACATGTAGATGGCATTCATTCAGAACTTGGTGACCCTGTCGGAGATGAAGAAGGAGTACAGTAGGGGCTGAGAACACATCCTTGGGGATTACACTGTTGAGTGTTATTGTGAAGGAGGTGCAGTTGTCTATCCTCACTGATTGTGGTCTGTGGGTCAGGAGGTTGGGGATCCAGTTGCAGGGGGCAGTGCTAGGGAAATGGTGTCTGCTGTGGACCTGTTACATCAGTAGGCAAATTGCAGGGGATTGACAATAGACAATAGGCAATAGTGCAGGAGTAGGCCATTCTGCCCTTCGAGCCAGCACAACCATTCATTATGATCATGGCTGATCATCCTCAATCTGTATCCTGTTCCTGCCTAATCCCCATAACCCTTAATTCCATTATCCTTAAGAGCTCTATCCAACTCTTTCTTGAAAGTATCCAGAGACTTGGCCTCCACAGCCTTCTGGGGCAGAGCATTCCACACACCCATCCCTCTCTGGGTGAAGAAGTTTCTCCTCAACTCTGTTCTAATTGGCCTACTCCTTATTTTTAAACTGTGTCCTCTGGACATCAGTGGAAACATGCTTCCTGCCTCCAGAGTGTCCAATCCTTTAATAATCTTATACGTCTCAATCAGATCCCCTCTCAGCCTTCTAAACTCAAGCGTATACAAACCCAGTCGCTCCAATCTTTCAGCGTAAGGTAGTCCCACCATTCAGGGAATTGACCTTGTGAACCTACGCTGCACTCCACAATAGCCAGAATGTCTTTCCTCAAATTTGGAGACCAAAACTGCACACAGTACTCTAGGTATGGTCTCACCAGGGCCCTGTACAGCTGCAGAAGGACCTCTTTGCTTCTATACTCAATTCCTCTTGTTATGAAGGCCAGCATGCTATTAGCTTTCTTCACTGCCTGCTGGATTGAGGCAGGCTGGGAGGCTAGAATTGATGTGGGCCATGACCAGCATCTGAAAGTACTTTATGATTATGAAGGTGAGAGCGACTGGGCAGTAGTCATTAAGGCACGTTGCATGTGCTTTCAGAGATACTGGAATGACGGTGATCTTCTTGAAGCAAGTGGGGACTTTGGCCTATAGGAGGGATAGGCCAAAGATGTGAGTGAATATCTGAAATCAAAAGAGAAAATGCTGGAAAATCTCAGCAGGTCTGGCAGCATCTGTAAGGAGAGAAAAGAGCTGACGTTTCGAGTCTAACTGACCCTTTGTCAAAGATAGAGAACAGTGTCACACCCCATTCCTGATGAGCTCAATACTCTCTGTCCTCGGTTCGAGCAGAATGCCAGTGGCGCAGTGTCACCTGCCCCGACAGCCCTGGACACACCTGTTCCCTCCGTCACCGCTGCTGAATTCGGATCGGTCTTCCTGGGAGTCAACCCAAGGAAAGCAACTGGCCCAGACGGAGACCCTGGCCCAGCTGAATACCTGCACCAGCTGGTCTGCACAGGATCTAAGCGCACGGCTGGGGTCTCCATCTGGGCCCATTGCTTTCCTTGGGTTGACTCCCAGGAAGACCGATCCGAATTCAGCAGCGGTGACGGAGGGAACAGGTGTGTCCAGGGCTGTCGGGGCAGGTGACACTGCGCCACTGGCATTCTGCTCGAACCGAGGACAGAGAGTATTGAGTTCATCAGGAATGGGGTGTGACACTGTTCTCTATCATGATCTGCTTCATTTTGTATCTTGTTATGTTGTTTAGACATTGTTACGGGTGGTGGGAGTCTGTTTGGTTGGTCTGGTAATCTAACCTGGTAAAAACAATTTCTGCAGATGCTGGAAACCAGATTCTGGATTAGTGGTGCTGGAAGAGCACAGCAGTTCAGGCAGCATCCGAGGAGCAGTAAAATCTAACCTGGTCCGGTACTGCCTCTTGGCATCTCTGATAGCTTTGTGGCGGTTGTATCTGGATTTTCTGTAAGTGCCTGGGTTGTCCGACATGAATGCTGCACACCCGGTCTTCAGGGAGTGGATTTCTTGGGTCATCTAAGGTTTCCAGTTGAGGAAACTCAGATTGACTTCTTTGGTATGCAGTCCTCAATGCATTTGCTAATAAAATTGTGATGGTATGACATTCATGTCTAGGTTTTCCGCTGAGTATTTGAATACAGTCCACGACACCGATTCCAAGCAGTCCCAGAGATGCTCAGCCATTCAGATAATCTGCCTTCCTGCTTTGGTTACCAAAGTGGATAATCTCATGCTTAGATTAGATTAGATTAGATTAGATTACTTACAGTGTGGAAACAGGCCCTTCGGCCCAACATGTCCACACCGACCCGTCGAAGCACAACCCACCCATACCCCTACATTTACCCCTTACCTAAGACTACAGGCAATTTAGCATGGCCAATTCACCTGACCTGCACATCTTTTGGACTGTGGGAGGAAACCGGAGCACCCGGAGGAAACCCACGCAGACACGGGGAGAATGTGCAAACTCCACACAGTTCGTCGCCTGAGTCAGGAATTGAACCCGGGTCTCTGGCGCTGTGAGGCAGCAGTGCTAACCACTGTGCCACCGTGCCGCCCACCAACTTATCCACATTGTAATTCACATGTTTGTCCACTCACTCAACTTGCCCAAATTTAGATGGTCAATCCATATCTTTGGACTGTAGGAGGAAACAGGAGCACCCTGGTGGAAACCCACGCAGACACGGGGAGAATGTGCAAACTCCACACAGCCACCCAAGATGGAATCGAACCTGGGTCCCTGACGGTCCCTGACGCTGTGAAGCATCAATGCTAACCATTTTACAATAGACACTAGCATTTTCCCAGGGTCGCTGTCAGGCTAACTGTTCTAAATGTCCTGTTTTCTCTCTATCTCCTTTTTGAAGTAGTGGATTACATTAGTTACCCTCCAATCCATAAGAACTGTTCCAGAGTGTATAAAATGCAGGCTACAGTCTGATATTGATCAGCTGGTAAATTGGGCAGAGCAAGGGCAGGTGGAATTCAATCTTGATAAGTTCAAGTTGATGCTTTTTAGCAGGTCTAAAAATAGAAAGATATACACAATTAATGGTAGGTGCCTAGGGAGAACTGAGGAACAAAGGGACCTTGGTGTACAAGTCCATAGCTCCCTGAAGGTGTCAGCACAGGGAGAGATGCTGTGAAGAAAGCTTTTAACATGCTTGCTTTCATTAGCTAAGATGTGGAATAGAGGAGCAAGGAAGTCCTGTCCCAACTTTATAAAACATTGGTTAGGCCACAGATGAAATACTGTGTGCAATTCTAATTGTTATATTATCAGAATGACATGGTTCCACTGGAGAGGGTACAGAGGATATTCACCAGAATGTTGCCTGGGATGGAAAGTCTCAGTTTTGAGGAGAGATTGGCTAGGCTGGGTTTGTTTTCCCTGGAGCAGAGGAGGCTGAGGGGGGAGGGATCTGATTGAGAGGTACCGAGCGGGTAGATTGTGAGAATCTTTTATCCATAGCAGACATGTCTAAGACCAGAGGGCTTAAGTTCAAAATGAGGAGTAAGTGGTTTGGGGAAGATCTGAGCAAAATGTTTTTCATCCAGAGTGTGGTGGAAATATGGAATTGTATTGCCTGAGATGGTGGTGGAGGCAGGTACTCTCACAACGTTAAAGAAGCATTTACATGAGCACTTGAAATGCCAGATCACAGTAGGCTATGGACCAAATTCAGACAAAAGGGATTGGTGTAATTTGGTATTTGTTAGTTGTCATAGCCATGGTGGGCTGAAGGATCTGTTTCTACGCTGCATGGCTGTATGAAAAATGACCAGCAATGCATCCACTGTTTCTAGGGGCACTTCCTTAAGCACTTTGGGATGTAGATTACTGTGTCCTGGAATTTATCTGCCTTCAAACCTATCAATTTCCCTAACATTACTTCCCTACTAATACTGAATTCCTTTAGTTCCTGCCTCTTTCTAGATCGTGTGTTCCCAATATCTTTTAGATGTTATTTGTGTCTTTCTGTAAGAAAACAGAACCAAAATATATACTTTATTGCTCTGCCAACTGTTTTCTCTCCATTATAAATTCTCCTGTTTCTGACTAAGTGACCTACATTTATCTTTACAAATCTTTTTCTCTTCACATTGCCGTAGAAGCTTTTACAGTTTGTTTGTATGTTCCCTGGAAGCTTACTCCCATACTCACTTTTAGCCCTCTTAATCAATCCCTTGGTTCTCCTTTGCTGAAATCTAAACTACTGCCAATCCTCAGGGCTACTGCTTTTTTTTCTTGGCCAATTCGTATGTCCTTCCTTACTCTTCCTAACTTTCCTTGTTATAGCCATGGCTGTGCCATCTTTCCTGTTTTCTTTTTGTGCCAGACAGGAATGAACAAATGTTGCACTTCATCCACACCCTCTTTAAATCACTGTCATTGCATTAAGAAGTATTATCCAATTTATCATTGCCAGTTGCCAGTTGTCATCTCATGCTATCGTAGTTTCCTTTAATTAGATTCAACACCCTGTCTCAGAGCCTCCTTTTTAGTGAAGAATTCTATCGAACTATGGTCACACTTCCCCATGAGGCCTCACATTTCTAGCTTACTATTCCTCATTGTGCAATTAACCAGTCTGTGATGGTTGTTCTCTAATAGTTCATCAACATATTAATCCAGAAAACCACCATGTGCACATACCTCAAACTCCTCCTCTCCTGTATTGCTACTGATTTGAGTTGCCCAATCTATATACAAATTAAAGTCACCCATAATGACAGCTTTGTTGCATATGTCTCTAATTTACTTGGTTTAATGCCTTCCCCAACATTACAATTACAGTTTTGAGTCGATATAAAACTCCCATTATTGTTTTCTGCTCATTATTATTTTTGAATTCTACCCATACAGATTCCACTTCACCAAAGCTAATATCCTTCCTCCTGAAAACATTATTGTCTTCTTTAACCAGCAATGTTGCCCCACCTCCTTCTCCTTTGTCTGTTCTTCCTTAAAAATGAATGCCCCTGGATATTCTGTCTCCATCCCTGGTCACTCTGAAGCCATGTCTCTGTAATCTTAACTATATTATACTCAGTTCATTTTTATTTGTGTGACTTTATTGCAAAAAACTCTGATGACGTCTATCTGATTTCCTGGGCTTGACCTTCATATGTAAGTTTCTTTCTTTAATTGGTACACTAAGCACAAATATTAACCATCTAATAATTTCCTCGCAGGTTGATGGTTGTCAATTTCCACAAACCTGTGAAACATCCGCACTAACATTGTTGATAGGTAATTGGAGTGTTTTGACCAAAATTCTTCAAAGAATTTTTGAGTTTTAAAATGTAGTTTTCAAGCATGGGAGTGACAATGTTATTCTTTCTCATCATGACAACACTGTACTAAGATAGTTTAAAGCCTCTCCATCGCAGTCTCAGCAGTTAGTGATTGTTTACAGCTCAAGGTGTGAGCAAAGACTGGCCCCATTCACTCCTGGCCCCATTCACTCTCGGTCCCATTCACTCTCGGCCACATTCACTCCCGGCCCCATTCACTCCCGGTCCCATTCACTCTCGGCCCCATTCACTCCCAGCCCCATTCACTCCCGGCCCCATTCACTCCCGGCCCCATTCACTCCCGGCCCCATTCACTCTCGGTCCCATTCACTCCCGATCCCATTCACCCCTGGTTCCATTCACTCCCGGTCCCATTCATCCCTGCAGAAGGATCTTGAATAAGGATTTTCCATTTTTTTCTCAGATAGCTGGCTCCGTAAGCAATTTTAAAATTGATGTGTTATCCTTTCCTAATAGCATTTCTGTAAAAATTCTAATAGAGTGAATCTTATGTACATCTTTGCACATCATGGTTCTGTCACAATATTTACTGATTTTTTCTGACCAGTTGAAATGTAATCTTTGGTTAGTAGGAGAGCATCAATTGAGGAAACCTGAGCACAGGCTGAATCTAATCAGAAATCAGCTAACTCTCATTTATATTGAGTTTCATGGAAGGTTTCTCTCTGTGAGACTGGCTAAGTTTTCTCATCTGATTATTCCAAACTTGTCTCATTAATTGGGTCCCAAGGCCCTGTCACATTCTGCTGTGAAAGCACCCTGATTCTCTCACTCGCTGTTGGTGGAAGTACTGGCCACTGCTGGAATCCCTGGCATGATGAGTGACCACATCTCAAACTGATGAGTGTACAAACTCTCTCACTGTTGCTGCAACCCCTCAGATTGGTTGTGCAGGGTACACAGGACTAATCTGGATCCCTTTCCAGTCTGTAAAGGTACAGACGCTGGGACCTTGATAACCCTGAGTGACCAACTGCCCAAAGTCCTTGCACTGATTTCAGATGCTACCTTTAACTTACTGTGCTGCATCTCCCTACACTTAACTGAAGCCTTTGTGACTTTAGACATTGAGCCATGGCCATTTATTTGAAGCACATGCAGTGTCTTTGGGTGCTGGCACACAGTGCAGCGGTGAGATTAATGTCATATACAGCAACATGTTCAACCTCCTTAATTGACGACTGCTGTTTTCGAAGTCAATGTCTGTGGCTGTACTGTCCATGTGCCTGGTGCCCTGAAGTGTGTCTGAGATTCCAAATTCTGGGTGTCCAAGATGGAGGTCCAGAGGAGCTGGAATCACCAAGTAACCATTCTGACTTTCATGTCAGGATTCCTGATGAAAAGCTTATGCCCGAAACATCAACTCTTCTGCTCCTCAGGTGCTGCCTGACCTGATGTGCTTTTCCAGCACAATGCTTTTGACTAACGATGACGATGACAATGAATGAGAATCCATGATGATAGGCCTCTTGCCACTCACCAATGCGAATCTCATCTTGAAACCCAATTCTTGGTTTGAAAATGGAACGTTTTGGTCTCGAAGGGTCTCAGATGGGTTTTTCCAAGATTGGCCAATTCAAATACAGCCTGGTTTCCCCACCATTCCAGGACTCAATCTGGTGATTTATATTCCCTCTGCATGCTCATATGCACTCACTTAGTCTGTCTAAATCCCCTTGAAGCCTCTTTGCATCTTCTTCACCAACTCTCATTTCCAAACTTAGAAATATTTACTTCTCTCCCATAACTAAATCAATTCTATAGATTGTAAACAACTGGACCTAACTGTGATCTTTCTGACACCCCACTGATCACAGCCTGACAACTTTTGAATGGCCTGTTTATTTCAACTCTCTGCTTTCTGCCTGTTAACTAACCCTCATTGTATGCGAGTATATTAACCACAATTCCAAGCACTTTAGTTTTGCTAACTCGCATCATGTACGGAACTTTATCAGAAGTCTTCTGAAAATCTACATGCACAATATCCATTGGAAATCGATTATTAATTTTGCTAGTAACATCCTCAAAAAAAGCTCTGATCAGATTTGTGAAACATGATTTTTCCTTTTATAAATCCATGATGACTATCTGGTCAGAAAATTATATTCTATATATCGAGCCATCATGTATTTCATATTAGGTTCTAGTATTTTCTCAACCAGTGATGTCAGGTTACTAATTCACCACTGTGCTTGGCATCTGGTTCCTTTAGATCCTGAATTTTAAGGTTACTGCATGGAGTAGTAAGGAAGTCACCAGCAGTATCACTCTGTTGGACTCTAGATCTTTCCCTGTCCATCACCTTCCACCCTCATCCAGTAGCAGAGTCCCAGGAAAATGAACCAAGCTGTTAGGAAATGAATTCAAGTGTTATTTGACTTAGGAATCATATACATTGGCAGAGATTGAGATAGGATCTCAGGCCCAAAAATTGGACATCACCCTTAGTTCTTTTCATCTCAGGAGTATTTACATGGATAGAAATGTGCCAAAAGGATTCTTTTTGGTTCAGTGCTTCAGTAACAGGAACTGTTTTAATCTGTTACCAGCTGTCAGAGTTACAAAAAGACTTATACTTCTCACGAATGGATGAAGCCAATCAAACAGAAATGGTGAACAATTACAGACATGTTCAGAAGCTTTGGGAGAGGGAAGTGTTCATCTCATTCTATGAAGGTGAGTGCTGTACTCCAGGATCAGACTCTGCACCTGGCTTGAGTCACCTAGAGCCTGATGGGATTGTTTGGTGGTTCTGTTTGTTTGGCATTGATATAAATGATTTAAATTTGGAAAAGCAAAGACTGCTTGGGAATAGTCAACTTAGCTGTGTGTGTGGAAAATCATGTCTCACTAGGTTGATTGAGTTTTTTGAAGAAGTAATGAAGTGTATTAAGGGCAGAGTAGTGGACGTGATCCATATGGATTTCAGTAAGGCGTTTGACAAGGTTCCCCATGGGAGACTGGTTTGCAAGGTTAGATCTCATGGAATACAGGGACAACTAGTCAGTTGGATAATGAACAGGCTCAAAGGTAGAAGACAGAGGATGGCGGTGGAGGAGGGTTGTTTTTCAGACTGGAGGCCTGTGACTAGTGGTGTGCCACAAGGATTAGTGTTGAGTCCACTACTTTTCTTCATTTATATAAATGATTTGGATGTGAACATAGGAGGTATCGTTGGTAAGTTTGCAGATGATGCCAAAATTGGAAGTGTAATGGACAGCGAAGGAGGTTACCTCAGAGGACCTTGATCAGATGGGCCAGTGGGCTGAAGAGTGGCAGATGAAATTAATTTAGATAAATGTGAGGTGCTGCCTTTTGGAAAGGCAAATCAGGGCAGGACTAATATACTTAATCGTAACGTTCTAGGGAGTTTGCCTAAACAAAGAGACCTTGAAGTGCAGGTTCATCGTTCCTTGAAAGTGGAGTTGCAGGTGGATAGGATAGTGAAGAAGGTGTTTGGTATACAAGGTATTGGTGAGACCACACCTGGAGTATTGTGAACAGTTTTGGTCCGCTTATTTGAAGAAAGATGTTGTGGATTTGGAGACAGTTCAGAGGAGATTCACTAGATTGATCCCAGAGATGAGGGGTTTGTCATATGAAGAGAGATTAAACAGTTTAGGCCTATACTGTCTGGAATTTAGAAGAATGAGGGGAGATCAAATTGAGGTATTCAAGGCGATAAAATGTGTGGATAACATAGACAGATGCTTCCACTTGTGGGGCATACTAGGATGAAAAGTCACAATCTTACAATAAGGGGGAGCAAATTTAAAACAGACAGGAGGAGAAACTACTTCTCCAAAAGGATTGTGAACCTGTGGAATTCACCAAAGTGCAGTGGATGCTGGGACAGTGAGTAAGTTTAAAGAGGAGTTAGACAGATGTTTAATTGGTAATGGGTTGAAGGGTTGTGGGGAGAAGGCAGAGAAATAGGGGTGAGGGGTATATGAGCCATGATCGAATGGTGGAGCAGACTTGATGGGCCAAATAGCATAATTCTTCTTCTATATCTTATAAACCTATTGGTCAGGGCATTGAGTAAAGGAGTTGAAAGCTGAAAATGTGTTGCTGGAAAAGCGCAGCAGGTCAGGCAGCATCCAAGGAACAGGAGAATCGATGTTTCGGGCATAAGCCCTTCTTCAGGAATGAGGAAAGTGTGTCCAGCAGGCTAAGATAAAAGGTAGGAAGGAGGGACCTGGGGGAGGGATGTTGGAAATGCGATAGGTGGAAGGAGGTCAAGGTGAGGGTGATAGTCCGGAGTGGGATGGGGGCGGAGAGGTCAGGAAGAAGATTGAAGGTTAGGAAGGCGGTGCTGAGTTCGAGGGATTTGACTGAGACAAGGTGGGGGGAGGGGAAATGAGGAAACTGGAGAAATCTGAGTCCCTCCCCCAAGTCCCACCTCCCTACCTTTTATCTTAGCCTGCTGGACACACTTTCCTCATTCCTGAAGAAGGACTTATGCCTGAAACATCGATTCTCCTGTTCCTTGGATGCTGCCTGACCTGCTGCGCCTTTCCAGCAACACATTTTCAGCTCTGATCTCCAGCATCTGCAGTCCTCACTTTCTTCTAAAGGAGTTGGAAGGTCATGTTATGGCTGTACAGGATATTGGTTAGGCCACTTTTGGAGCAGTGTATGCAATTCTGGTCTCCCTGCTATAGGAAGGATTTTAGAACATAGAACAATACAGCACAGAACAGGCCCTTCGGCCCACAATGTTGTGCCGAACATTTGTCCTAGCTTAAGCACCCATCCATGTACCTATCCAATTGCGGCTTAAAGGTCACTCTACCACTTCCACAGGCAGCGCATTCCATGCCCCCACCACTCTCTGGGTAAAGAACCCACCCCTGACATCTCCCCTATACCTTCCACCCTTCACCTTAAATTTATGTCCCCTTGTAACACTCTGTTGTACCCGGGGAAAAAGTTTCTGACTGTCTACTCTATCTATTCCTCTGATCATCTTATAAACCTCTATCAAGTCACTCCTCATCCTTCGCCGTTCCAACGAGAAAAGGCCTAGCGGTCTCAATCTATCCTCGTACGACCTATTCTCCATTCCAGGCAACATGCTGGTAAATCTTTTCTGCACCCTCTCCAAAGCTTCCACATCTTTCCTAAAGTGAGGTGACCAGAACTGCACACAGTACTCCAAATGTGGCCTAACCAAAGTCCTGTACAGTTGCAACATCACTTCACGACTCTTGAATTCAATCCCTCTGCTAATGAACGCTAATACACCATATTGAACCCCCCCCCCCGACCTTAAGTGCATGCGCTCTAGTATTAGACATTTCAACTCCAGGAAAAAGCTTCTGACCATCAATCCTATCTATGCATCTTATAGCTTTGTAGACTTCCAAAAAACAGAAATTCTTGGACAAATTCAATTGGTCTGGCAACATTTGTGAGTTAACATTTCAAGTCTAGTGATCCTTCTTCAGAATAGTTAAGAGTTTTCTGCTATTTCTAGTCTGATTAGCACGTAGGTTTGTAGACTTCTATCAAGTCTCCCCTCAGCCTCCATCACTGCACAGAAAACAACCTGAGTTTTTCTAGTCTCTCTTCTTATAGCTCATGCCCTCTAATCCTACAGCATCTTCTTTTGCACCCTCTCCAAAGTCTCCATATCCTTCCTATAATATGGCAACCAAAATTGAACAGAATATTCTAAGTGTGACCTAATTAAAGTCTTATAAAGCTGCAACATGACATCCTGACTCTTGTACCCAATCATTACTTTGCCTACCACCGAAGTAAGACTAACTGGCCTGTAATTCCCGGGGTTATCCCTATTCCCTTTTTGAACAGGATTCCCTTTTTTGAACAGGATTCCCTTTTGTGAAACTTGAAGGGGTTCAGAAAAGATTTGCAAGGATTTTGCCAGGGTTGGAGGGTTTGAGCTATAGAGAGAGGCTGAATAGGCTGGGGCTGTTTTCCCTGGAGCATCAGAGGTGGAGGGGTGACCTTATAGAAGTTTATAAAGTCATGAGGGGCAAGGATAGGGTAATTGGACAAGGTCTTTTCCCCGAGTGGGGTAGTTCAAACTAGAGGCCATATTTTTAGGGTGAGAGGGGAAAGATTGAAAAGGGATTTAAACGGCAACTTTCTCACACAGAGGGTGGTGCGGATATGGAATAAGCTTCCAGAAGAAATGGTGGAGGCTAGTACAATTACTATATTTAAAAGTAATCTGGATAGGTATATGAATAGGAAGGTTTAGAGGCTTACGGGCCAAATGTTGGCAAATGGGACTCGGTTTATCTGGGATGCTGGTTGGCAGGAATGATTTGCACCAAAGGGTTTGTTTCTATGCTGTACATTTATATGACTCTATGAGATGAGAATATAGAATTTTGGTTAGTAAATTTGTGGATGAAACCATGATTGGAGGTATAGTGGACAGCAAAAGGTTCTCTCAGATTACAAAGAGATCTTGATCAATTGGGTCAATAAGCTGAAGAGTGGCAAATGGAGTTTAATTTGGATAAATGCGAGGTATTGCATTTTGGTAAAGCAAACAAAGACAAGACTTTTATAAACTTAAAAATAGGGCCTTGGGAAGTGTTGTAGAACAGAGAGACTGTGGGTTTCAGGTACATTATTCTTTGTAGTTTGCATCACATGTAGATAGGGTGGTTAGAAATGCATTGGGAGGTTGAGGTTGTGCAAGGCATTGGTGAGGTCTCTTCTGGAGTACTGTGTCCAGTTCTGGTTTCCTTGCTATAAAAAGGATATTATTAAGCTGGAGTGGGTTCAGAAGAGATTTACCAGGATGTTGCCAGGAGTTATAAGGAGAGGCTGGATAGACTGGGATTCTTTTCACTGGAATTTGAGAGGTTGAGAGGTGACCTTATAGAGGTTTATAAAATCATGAGGTGTATAGATAAGGTGAATGGCACATGTGGTTTCCCTAGGGTGAGGAAATCACTGTGGAAATATGAAGTCATGCCTTGTCATGAACCATGTGCACCATCCAGCACTTGCTTCAAAATCCAAAATTCCATCCTTCTTTGATTCGCTTCTTGCATAGATTCGGATAGCTTCACGGCTAAAACATTTTCCATTTTGACGATTTTCAAGTATCCATTCAGCACCTTTTTTCTCCAATTGTGTCCATTTGCTAGGTTCACCTCAGTTGGCACACTTTTGTTTTGGCATAATCTGAAGTAGGTTCGATATCTTTCTCCAGTCTCTCACAAGTTTCTCCGAAATACAAAATTCTCATGCTGTTACACAGTTATTTGTCTCCTCTGCAACTTCAATAATTTTCAGTTTGAACATTGCTGTATATAAGTTTTGTTTTTTACACAAGAAATTTCAAATCCTCAACAAGGTATATGACTGTGTTCCAAGAATGCTATACAGGGGCCCTGAGCTCCGCTGAGCTGCACAGAAAGTGAGGTTGTCGTATGACTCTGACCTGATGCGTCTTAAACTTCCCTGACAAATTTGGTGTGAATTGTATATTAAAGCACATAATAGCACAAAAAAAAGATTAATTTCCTCATCGTAATGTATATGTACAGGATAATAACTTGACTCGCAAATGTTGATATGTTCTCTGTGGTCAATTAGGGTCAATTTTTACACGAGATACATGGAAAATTCCAGACTTTTTGGCCAAAAATAGGGGGTCAACTTTTACATGAGATTGACTATTACTGGAGTATATACGGTAGATAAGTGCATCAATAAGAAAGATTGGAGGGATATGGGCCAAGCACATGCAGGTGGAACTAGTTTTGTTTGGGATTATGGTCGGTATGGACTTGTTGGACCAAAAGGTCTGTTTGTGTGCTGTATGATGATTAATTGGTGATATCACTCTGAAAAATTACCACCAATTAAATTGTGAAAGCTGGAGTCACAGATACAAACAAATACAGATTAAAGGGCAAGTAACTCAGGTTTATTTTGACTTTGTACAGTAATGTAATCTGAACTGTATCATATCTTTCCCCTGGTCATTATCACTCTGAGGTGCATAACGTAAATAACTCCCAATGTTGCCCGCACCGCATCAACAACAAAGGGACTTCGGGGAAAATGGTGGAATTATTGAAATGTCTATTGCAAAGGAGGGAATTGAGGATGGGTGCCTCCAGTTTATTATGTCTGTGATGCCCCCAGCCCCCAACTTCCACCTCTACCATTCTAAATTTTCTGAGAGGAAATCTTTAAGGTTCTTGAAGACTCATTTCACTACAGGAATGGAAACAGCTCTAACTGAGGAAATTCCTGGCCAGTTCACAGCAGCAGCAGGAGGGATTAAGAATTCTCAGTGGATTGTGGTTGTGCAGTTGTGAAGTGCATTCTTTTGGGGAGTGCTGACAGGAGACTTTAGCACTTCATGCTTTGGGTTTTGCTGATGGTTTGAGAGATAATGTCTGACCTCACAGTCAGAGATTTGTAGTTTAAATCTCACTGTAGGGACCTGAGAACACAATGCCAGCTAACACTGTAGTCCTGCACTGAGAGTGTGCCAGACTATCGAAGATTCTGTCTTTCAGAAAAGATGTTAAACCTGACTGTGTAGGAGGATGGAAAATGTCCCAGTGCAATTTAGAGAGGATTCTCTCAATATTCTGGTCAACTTTCATTCCTAGAGGCCCAAAGTCACTACAACAAGCTTTGTTTTGACCAGCGCTCTTGATAAACTTCAAAAAATTATATAGCTCAAATATTGTGAAGTTTATTGTACAATTCTGTCCAATTATTATAGATTTTAAAAATTTATTTACCTCAACATAGATATACGTTTTCAATCGAATAGCCACACAAAATATCAACAGTTGGTTTAATTTTGAGTTAATTTCTCCTCAAATATGGCAATATCCATGATGTCTGAGTAGTCAGTTGAGGGTGTGAGTGAGAAGGCTCTCTGCCAGTAAGTTTTATTTCAGGCAAAGTTGCATTATTATTTAAATGATTTATGCCATGAATAAAGTATAACAGTGTTGCATATGTCCTTTAAATTTTGTTTCCATTACTTGGTGTGTGTTTTTAAATGGATTGCATGGACCTCTTGATTATCGGGAATATTTGATCAATTGGTATACTCGTGGTCCCATAGGTGCCGGATAATAAAAAATTTACTGTGTAAACATATTATCTGGTTCTGATCACATTTTTGTGAGCTTGCTGTGTACAAATTGGCAGCTGTCTTTCTTATATTATAACAGTGACTACACAGTGCTTCATTGGTGTTAGGTGAGGCTGAGATTTAGGGCTGGGTGCTCCCAGGCATTAATCAGCATGTCATTAACTAAATCAGATCAGTGTGATTATTACTCTGGTATCAGAGAATTTATTCATTGGCTTTGTAAAGTTAGCCTCTTGTGATGCATTGATTGTGTCCCTACCACTGGTCCAGGAGACCTGGGTTCAAGTCTCAGCTGCCTCAAAGTCTCATCTGTCTCAGAGAACAACATCTCACAACAGGTTGGTACAGAAAATAGTTCGACAGTGAGTCATGTATTATATAGGAGAGGAAGATTGTGTGCGTGGGGAACAGTGTTGATAACTGATTCAAATTACATACATGCATAGACAGGACTGAAATGGTTCATTTTCAAAATAGATTGTCAATGCTCACAGGTCCAATGCCCTGATGCAAAGCATGAAAATAACCCAAGGCAGAAGCATGGACTGGGCCAAAATTTACCCAAACTAACGGGAGGAGCTGGTTCCATGGCTGCATCCTGTCTTGGGCCATTTATGGGTGATCAGCAAAATGATCAGGCTCATTACAATCCAATTCAAGGTAATTACAGGACACCAGTATGATGCATTTTAGATCATAGGCTCATAAGAACTTGCTCCATCCTGTTCCAACATTCAATACAAGATCATGGCTGATCTGTTTGTCGTTGTAATGCCTCGTCCTTCCTTTTCCCATAATCCATGACTTGGCTGATAATCAAACATCTGTCTAACACAACCACCTGATGAAGGAGCAGCGCTCCGAAAGCTAGTGCTTCCAAATAAACCAGTTGGACGATAACCTGGTGTTGGGTGATTTTTAACTTTGTACACCCCAGTCCAACACTAGCATCTCCAAATCAGAAATCCAAAGATCAGGTTTATTTTCTTTGAGTGTTGAGGTTATGTTTGAAATGATGATACTGCAGTGACCAATTTTTTTTTCCCACAAACTGACAATGTGCAGCTAATCTTGAGTTTGTGATATTGCTACATGCAAATATCATCCAGGAGAACATCCTTTTCTTCAAACCAATGATGAAATCTTTGGTGCAGGGGGCCTTGGTTTAACATCTCATCATCTCCCATAGTGCAACACTCACTTTGTGCTGAGTGTGTTGCGTGCATTACTCTGCAATTGGACTTGTAATCAAAACTCTGAGGTGAGCGTGCTTAACATTGAGCCATGGCTACACTCACAACTACAAATGTTTCACCACAATATTGCCCTTTAAGAGAAAGGTGGTTTGAAACATAGAGAGAGTGTCTTGCTGAGGAGAGCTCATTGCTATGATGAATGCATGCATCATTGGCTATGGGAAAGGCTGATAATAGCAGTGGAAGGGTGGGGCGGATAGTTGTGGCTCATGCAAGTGTTATTTAAATGCCAGTTATGAAATTGAATTCAGTGAATGTGGTAATTATTGGGTTATAGAGTAGAAGAGTGAGAATGGAGGCTATGGGATTGCCATAAGGACCATGGCTGGTTCACTCATGCTTCCAGGAGGAAGAGGTTGCTTTGTCCAAGCTATCATTGGCTCTACTCGAGACTGTGGCGAGAATTAGTCAATGTTAGTCACAACTCAGGAACAAATAAACCAATTGTAGTACAGAAATGTCAGATTACTACTGAGTAGAGCAGATCACTAAAATATTCCAGGTAACAAAGCCATTCTGTGGTTAGCAATGGAACCTGTAAAAGAACACTTTAAAGAGCGCTTGGTGATCTTATGCAACAGTGCCCAGGCTGTAAGTCTAGATAGGAAATGGCCTAGTGGTATTATTGTTAGACTGTTAATCCAGAGACCCAGGCCATGTTCTGGGGACCCAGGTTTGAATCCTGCCATGGTGGAATTTGAATTCAACAGAAATCTGGAATTAAGAGTCTAATGATGACCGTGAATCCTCTGTGGATTGTTGGAAACACCCATCTGGTTCATTAATGTCCTTTAGGGAAGCAAGCTGCCATCCTTAACTGGTCTGGCTGAAGATGTGACTCCAGACCCATGCAATGTGGGTGACTCTTAACTGCCCTCTGGGCAATTAGAGATGGGCAATAAATGCTGACTAGTCAGTGATGCCCTCATCCCATGAACAAATAAAAAAAGCAAAACCTAACTTGGGCAAAAAATTCTCTTAGTGTTTCCAGATTGGAAACGGGGGTCTGAGTGGTAGGATTTGGACAGGGGATTGGTGGTGAGAGTCAGGGGTTAGTGTGATCACTTGGGATTTCAGTTGTTTGGTGTTATGTCTCCCCATTAGTGTGTATATAATTTTAATATCATCAGTCATATCATGCAACCTGGGTATACAAAGCTGTCAGACTCCATCTAAGCGGCGCGGTGGTTCGCACAGCAGCCTCACAGCGCCAGGGACCCAGGTTCGATTCTGGCCTCAGGTTACCATCTGTGTGGAATTTGCACATTCTTCCAGTGTCTGCGTGGGTTTCCGCTGGGTGCTCCGGTTTCCTCCCACAATCCAAAGATGTGCAGGTCAGGTGAATTGGCCATGCTAAATTGCCCATGGTGTTAGTTGCATTAGTCAGAGGGAAATGAGTCTGGGTGGGTTACTCTTCGGAGGGTCGGTGTGGACTGGTTGGGCTGAAGGGCCTGTTTCCAAACTGGAGGGAATCTAATCTAAAAGTTTCTTGACATGTGCTCAGGATCGAGAGAAGACTCTGCTTGATTAGATTATGATTTCCAAATGTGTAGCTGTTACTTCCTTAGTAATTGATTATGAAATTTTTCCAACAATATTTAATTAGCTAATCAGCCTCTCCTTTCTTTGTAAATAGGGACGTCACTTTGGCAGGTTTCTAATCCTCCAGTACTTCCCCAGAGTCACAAGATTTTTGGAAAGTTACAGCCAATGCATCCAGTGTATCTGTAGTTATTTCTTTCAGGATCTTCAGATAAAAGCCATAAGGACTAGGAAACTTATCTACCTTTAGCCCCATTAGTTTATCTAATAATACCATTGCGAGTTCAGACTTCCTGGGCAATTCTCCCAGAATCCTTGCATTGGAACTTCCAGGGGCTCCGGTAGTGTACCTTGGTAATTATGTTCAATCTCTCACCATTTGGAAACTGAAAGTTCTTGGCCAAAGTGTTTGACAGCTCATTATAATAAACTGTGCAGTGATCCAGGAACTCAGTGTATGGCTAGTGCACTGAACTTTGCAATGGCATGGAGCGCCATTTAGCACAGGGCACTGTGGCTTGTTTCTGTTCCAATACCTCACTCAAAGTGCTGTCCAAATGGAGCTTAGATCTCAGACAGTAAGACCTTTAAGAATGAGATGACTTTCATCTATATCGTACTTTTCCTCATAGAAACAATAGACGTAGGAGCAGGCTATTCAGCCCATTAAGCTGCTCTGGTAGTGTACCTTGGTAATTATGTTCAATCTCTCACCATTTGGAAACTGAAAGTTCTTGGCCAAAGTGTTTGACAGCTCATTATAATAAACTGTGCAGTGATCCAGGAACTCAGTGCACTGAACTTTGCAATGGCATGGAGCGCCATTTAGCACAGGGCACTGTGGCTTGTTTCTGATGCCTTTATGGCTAGAATATTCTTAAATAGAGGCTCCATAGCCTTTTGATTATTCCAAAGGTTCACCACCCTCTGAATGCAGAAATGTCTCCTGACCTTAGTCATGAATGGCCTACCGTGAATCCTGAGACCATGATCCTTTGTTCGTAGCCACTCTGAAATGCAGTCTTTGTTTTGAAAGTGAGGAAATATGGCAGGAAACTGGGTACAGCAAGATTCCACAAGCAGTAATGTGATGACCAAATTATAAAGTGCTGTAAAATAAACAAATATGAAATAGTACAGATACAAATTGTTGCAGGCCTGGTGTTACAGGTATTAATATTAATATAACTTTCTTTTATTTTTTCAGATACTCTAAATGCTGAACATAAGCTGGCATTCGGTAAGTTTTGTTTCTATATGTAAGCCTGCAGTGCTCTGCTTGATTGTACTAGTGATATTGAGTTTGCTTCCTGCTTTAGTGCCTTATTGTGATTGTATGTGCTTACTATGACTCTTCCCGTTTTGCAGTACTCTTCTGAAGCTGATTTCAGCATTCTTGTCTGAAGGCCTGTTTGTTCCTTAATAACATTGTTCCTTAATAGTATTTCTACTCCAACTGGCTTCATTTCAAAAACTCAAAGCAACTGGCCACCAGTCTTGCTGTGTTCCTGCTTTGATTTTGTTCACAAATATTCTCCAGCATTTCATTCCTGCAAGTGGTTCTGCAGTGCACGTGATCTTCTTCTTATCATGGATTGGTCTAATAACAAGCTTTACGTGTATTCTACTCCCCTACTTAATGTTTTATTGTGTAAACTGACAGATATGGCAGAGTCCTGAACTGTGCATTGCAAAATGGATTCCACTCATCAGTGGCTTATTGTTTACATTCTGAATAAAAATGTGAACTGGGATAAAGAGTAGGGCATTCACCCCACTTTGAACTTGTTCCACCATTTTATAAGATTATGGATAATTTGATTGTAACCTCAAATCTGCATTCTCACCTACCCCTCTCTCAACCTTTGCTTAACAAGAATCTGTCTATCTTTGCCTTAAAAATATTCAAGGACTCTGCTTCAACCTTCTTTTCAGGGAGAATGTTCCAAAGACTCATGACCATCCGAGTGAAATTATTTTGCCTAATGTATTTTAAATGCAAAGCCCTGAGTTTTGAACACTGACTAGATTCTAGATTCTCCCATAAGAGGAAACAGTCTCTGCATTCACCTGGTCAAGATCCTTTGGAATGAATTCAACCAAATCACCTCTTACTCTTCTCAACTCTAGCAGATTTAAGCAGAGCATGCACAAATTGAGAATTCTCAAAATTAATAGTCAATAGAATCTGGCAGACTCAAAGCATCCTCTCTACAGAGTGAAATAAATGTCAAGAAAGCAGAAATGTTCACACTAATGCTGAGACAAAGGATGGACGTGGGAAGATGCTAACCTGGTGCTAGTGTCACGGAACCAGTAATCCAGAGGCCCCAAGCTAATGTGTTAGGGATATGGGGAGTTTGTGCAATTTAAATTCAATAAGTACATCACTAATGTCCTTTAGGGAAGGAAATCTACCATCTGTACCTGTACTGGCCAAATGTGACCCCAGACCCATAGCAATATGGTTGAGTCTGAAATGACGCAGCAAGCCAGTCAGCTTGAAGACAAATGGCAAGGACAACAAACGCTGGCCTAGCCAGTGCCCGAAACATCGATCCTGCTGCTCCTCAGATGCTGCCTGACCTGCTGTACTTTTCCAGCACCACGCTCTTGACTAGTGTTACCTATATCCAGGAGAAAATAAGACAAAAGCTTGGTAAATGTGCCTCTCTTTTATGTACGAACAGATGGAGATTTGGAGATCCCATAATAGGCACTGGTAAAAATGGGCAGCTGATCAGTACCAATTTCTGTGAGTTTTCTTGCTCTTTAATGTGTGATATGAGATAATCCACTGGTTTGTCTCATACTGCCCTCTGCAGGTCCTGCCAGCTCATAGAGTCAGCGAGACTCAAAACATCAGCTTGCTTTTGGATACTGTGATCTCCAGCACTTTTTGTTGCCAGTACGTAGCCTGTCACTACCAGTGCTACAGCTGTTGCTGGCAGGTGTTACTCCGATGTACCTCTTGACTATTGAGGGTAAGTCCTTGCAGTGATGGACTATACCCTCAATAGGTACCCTCAATAGTGATGGACCGAGCAGCTGCTGCAGTCAGTGCAAGTTCCAGTTTTTTTAAAATTCTGGAAACTGTAAATCTGGGAAGAGTTTCTGCAGGAATTTTGATTTCTGCCTGTGGCGTGAGTCATTTACCATCATCTCGATCAGCGTTGCAGTGTGCACCATCCACAAGATGCAGTGCAGTGGCTCGCCAAACTCACTTGAGCAGAACCTTCCAAAGCCATGAGAGTCGGAGCATGAGGTAATGGGAGCTTTATCGGATCTTCACATACCATTTCCAACTTGAAACATATCGCCATTCCTTCACTACCACTAGATCAAAATCCTACCATAGCACTATGGGGATACTTTTGCCAGGAGAACCATAGTAGTTCAAGAAGGTAAACCACTGCCCTTGAATATTTAATATTTCATCAGACACCGGTGAAGTGCCAGATTACTGGAGGATAGCTAATGTAGTTCCTTTATTCAAGAAAGGCAACACAGAGTTAGGCCAGGTTATTACAGACCAGTCAGTGTTAGGGAAATCATTGGAAAAAAATTGAAGGGTGCAATTAATCAATGCTTTGAAAGGCAGGAATTGATGAGGAATAGTCAGGAATGATTTGTTAAATGAAGATCCTGATGGACTAATTTATTTGAGTTTTGAAAAGGTGACTAAATATATTCTTGAGGGAAGTGCAGTTGACGTGGTTTATGTGGACTTCAATAAGATCCCCCATGGAAGGCTGGTCCAAAAGGTAAGAGCCCATGGGATCCAAGGCAAGCTGACAAACTAGATCCAAAATTGGCTTCCAAATATGAGGCAAAGAAGGTTGTTTTTGTAATTGGAAGCATGTAATCAGCAGTGTACCACAGCGATCGATGCAGGTACACTTGCTGTTTGTTATGTATATTAATGATTTGGATGTGAATGTAGAAGGTATAATTAGCAAGTTTGCAGATGACATGAAAATTGCTGTGTTATTGGTATGAGGAGGGCAGTCTTAGTGTACAGGCTAATATTGGTCAGTTGATAAATTCAGCAAAGCAATGGCAGGTGGAATCCAGATAAGTGTGAGGTGATGCATTTTAGGAGGTCTAATAAGGGAATGCTATGCACAATGAATGGTAGGTCCCTTGGGAGTACTGAGGAACAAAAGGGTCCTTGGTGAACTTCCAGAGTTCATAGATCCCTGAAAATGTCAGCATAGCTAAACAGGATGGTGAAGAAGGCATAAGGGATGCTTGCCTTCTGAAATAACTTATGACCAAGTCACCCTGTATATATACATGAAGAGTCCTTGACACTGCTTCAACTGCCTCAGAGCCAGCCCTCAGAATGAGCAGAATTCCTGACACTCCTGTTTATATCAGCCAGGGCTCTCTGACTGGACCAGGTTAACAGCCCATGACATCCACCCGGCCAACCTCCTTACAATCACTGCACGTTCATTGCCAGGATGTAGAATATAGGAGCAAGGAAATCTTTGTTACAATTTTATAAAACATTGGTAAAACCACAGATGGAATACAGTGCAGTTCTAGTCATCACCCAGTCTGAAGGATATGATTGCACTGGAGAGGTTGCACAGGAGATTCACCAGAATACTGTTGGGATTTAAGTTTCAGTTATGAGCACAGACTGGTTGGCTGGGTCTGTTTGCCCTGAAGCAGAGGAGGTGGAATGAGGTATACAGATTTATAAGGCAGAGATAGAGGAGATTATGAAAATCTCTTCTCCATGGCTAACATGTCTTAAAACCAGAGAATGCTGCCTGACAGAGGCAAGATTAAGCTGGAGAGGGTTCAAAAGAGATTTACAGCATGTTGCCAGGTATGGAAGGTTTGAGTTATAAAGGTTGGGATTTTTTTTTGCTGGAATGTAGGAGTGTAAGAGGCGAGCTGAAAGAAGTATAAAATAATAAGACATGTAGATATTGTAAATGGTAGTCGTCTTTTCCCTAGGAAGGGGTTTTCAAGACCTGGGGCACATTTTTGAGAGGAAAGAGATTTAAAAAAGACATGAGGGCAAAGCTTTCAAACACGAATGAATATTCGTGTACAGAATGAATTTCCAGAGGAAGTGGAGGATGTGGGCACAGTTACAATGTTTAATACACATTTGTACATTCATAGGAAAAGTTTGGAGGGATATGGGACAGGTGCAGGCAGGTGGAACTAGTTTAGTCTGAGATTATAGTTGGCATGGATTGGTTGTACCGAATGGTCTGTTTCCATGCTGTACGACTTTATGACTCAATGACTCGAAGAACCTGGATGAGCATTAAAATGCCAGGCCATAGTGGCTATGGACCAAATGCAGGTAAATGGATTAGTTTAGAACATAGAACACAGAACATAGAACAATACAGCACAGAACAGGCCCTTCGGCCCACGATGTTGTGCCGAACATTTGTCCTAGCTTAAGCAACCATCCATGTACCTATCCAATTGCCACTTAAAGTTCACCAATGATTCTGACTCTGCCACTCCCACAGGCAGCGCATTCCATGCCCCCACCACTCTCTGGGTAAAGAACCTACCCCTGACATCTCCCCTATACCTTCCACCCTTCACCTTAAAATTATGTCCCCTTGTAATACTCTGTTATACCCGGGGAAAAAGTTTCTGACTGTCTACTCTATCTACTCCTCTGATCATCTTATAAACCTCTATCAAGTCACCCCTCATCCTTCGCCATTCCAA
>NC_057749.1:727669-745077 GCF_004010195.1 Chiloscyllium plagiosum
GCAAGACCTCCCCTTCACAAATCCGTGCTGGCTGTCCCTAATCAAGCAGTGCCTTTTCAGATACTCATAAATCCTATCCCTCAGTCCCCTTTCCATTACTTTGCCTACCACTGAAGTAAGACTAACTGGCCTGTAATTCCCGGGGTTATCCCTATTCCCTTTTTTGAACAGGGGCACAACATTCGCCACTCTCCAGTCCCCTGGTACCACCCCTGTTGACAGTGAAGACGAAAAGATCATTGCCAACAGCTCTGCAATTTCCTCTCTTGCTTCCCACATAATCATAGGATACATCCCGTCAGGCCCGGGGGACTTGTCTATCCTCAAGTTATTCAAAATGTCCAACACATTTAGTTTGGTTTGGTATTTGTTGGTAAGGACGTGATGGGCAGAAAGGCTTTATTTTATGCTGTTTGACTCTATGACTGTACCTTCTCTAGGGCAACTGGAGATGACCAATGACTGCGGGCCCAGCCAGAGATGCTCAAACACCATGAGCCAATATATAATTGGTGATTCTAGAAGTGACATTGTGCAAATATTTCAGGATCCCTGAATTATCTATACAGTTAGAGTCCACCAAAGATTGTATTTACATTGAAATGTTCAGAGACCATGATGTATTTCTCTCTCACTCTCACGCACACAAAATCACACACACACACAAACTCGCGCATGTGCACGTGCGCGCGCGCACACACACACACAGACATACACTGACTTACACACAGACAGAAACACAGGCCAGCTTCTCTGTAATTACAGGTGCACTAAGCATAACTTCCTGTCCATTTAATATTATGATGCCTATCCAGTTTTGCTTTCTAGAACTGCGGGTCCATGGGGAGAGGATGGTGCAACTCTGCTGGTTTTGTAACACAGATCACTCCAATTTCAAGTTACTGGGACAATGGATGTTTTTCCACATGTTGTATTTGAGAGCCATGGGTAAGGATTGTAGAGACTTTGATGTTATTCCCAACACATGGTTGACCCTGAACCTTTCCTGATCTTACCGTCTGCCATTGGCATGTTGGGAGGATTTGCTGGTGGATAATCAATCTGTTTGCTGTGTTACTGGCTCTCCTTCCTTGGCCATCATGACCTGGTTTGGGGCCCAAACTCAGAGCTTTTGTCTTGAAGGCAGGGAGTCTGCACATAGAAGATTCAATAAATAGACAGCTTCAGTAATGAAATGATGATAGCAGAACATTAGCCTTTTATTCTTAACATTAAGGAACTTCAACTCTCATGCTCTTATTTTCTGCTGAGTTGTTTCTCTACTGCAAAGTTCAGCAGGTGATGGAGGGTTTTAAAGTCTGATGGTCTCCTGCTGTAATATTTATTCAAATTTATTGAGTTCCTGACCTACAGCGAGAAGAGAGACATCAGCTGAGAGCTGCAGCCTGTATTCTTATCCTCTTAACTGAGGAGAAATTCTGAATTCCATCACTCAATATTAACCAATACCAAAATTCTCCTTCAAGTGAGATTTAGTATTCACTGTAAACGGTTAGCTGTAATTAATTGTGGATTTTCTGTGCAGGTGTAATCGTGACTATTGCCTTGGGTTGTTTGCTGTGTGTTATGGTTGCTTCAGCTCTGACCGTTTTCTTCCTACGGAAAAGGTAAGAGTTTAATACTCGGGCTCTATGTATCTTAATAGAACCTGTTAATGGGAAGCTCTGTAATCAAAGGAGATGTTTGTATCAGAAATTTTTTTTTCCTCATATCCAACATGAAACTATTTAAGAGATATTACGACAGATTATTGGTCAGGGAAGCTTTTGGGAACATTTTAAAAGAAGTAAATTATGTCAGGATGCAGAGAGGTTGAGTTGGGAATTCCAGAGCTTGTGGCCTAGGCAACTGAAGGCAAAAAAAATGCAAATATATGAAGAAGAAAGATGAGTAGGCTGCTGGGCTCTTTGACCTCCTCTGACATTCAATAAGATCATGGTTGATCTGTTTTTAACCTCAACTGCAGCTTCCTTAGTGATCAAGAATCAATCTACTTCTGCCTTAATTCCCTCTCTGCACCCACTGCCTTTGGAGGAAAGGAATTTCAAAGAGATGCAGAGAGAGATCCTTTGAGAGAAAAACGTTTCCTCATCTTTGTCTTAAATAGGCGACCACTTTATTTTTAAACTATGACCCTAAAATCATAGATGCTCCAATAAGGGAAAACATCCTTTCAACAACCACCTTGTCAAGTCTCCGATTTTAAAGAAGAGGGTGAAGAGGGGAATGGGTCTGGGTGGGTTGCTCTTCGGAGGGTCGGTGTGGACTTGTTGTGCCAAAGGGCCTGTTTCCGCACTAAGTAATTAATCAAACCTTCTGTGAACTGCTTCTAACACATTAATATTCTTCCATTAGTATGATGACTTTTGTACACAGAACTCCAGATGCAGTCTTGCTCATACCCTGTATAACTGAAGCATAACAATTCTCCCACGAATAGTCATAACATTCTGTTAGCTTTCCTGATACTTGCTGTACCCACATCATGACCTTCCCTGATTCATGCACTTGGGCACCGAGAACCCCCTACATCTCAGAACTCTGCAACGTCTCACCATTTAGACAATATGTTACTTTTTATTCTTCCTGCCAAAATGAACAATTTCACATTTTCCTATATTGTTTTCCATTTGCCAATCACAGAATTGTTACAATGCAAAAGGAGGCCATTCTATCCAATGTGTCTAAGCAAGCAGCTGACTTAGTGCCATTTTCTCACTGTCATTCTCCCTGGGATTGCACACTCCTCCTTTTCAAATGCATAAAAACATACAGAAATGGAGCAAGCATATTCAATTACTTGAGCCTACTCTGTCATTCAGTAAGATCATCACTGATATGATTATAATGTTAAATTCACGTTCCTGCCAACCCCGAATCACTTTCACCTCCCTTGATAACTGGGAGATAGATCTGTCTATCTATCTTTGCTGTAAAACTTTTCCAACAGGTTTATTTGAAAGTACAAGCTTTCAGAGTGCTGCTCCTTCATCAGGTAGCTAGTAGGGCAGGATCATAGGATACAGAATTTATGGTAAAAGATCAAAGTATCATACAAATGATGCAATATATTGAACAAACGTAAATTGCTGTCTTTTATCACTTATAATGGGTTGCAGGTTTCATTTAATTAATATGCAATTCAAATCATATTCCCGAGATAACTTAAGGTTTTTTAAAAAAAGTGATATCTCAGCTCAGTCAATGTATTCAAGGTGTGAGGTTAAGAGTCTGTCTGTATTCCAATCTTGAGTCAGACCAGTTCTATATCCAAGGTAGGAATTTATAAAATTTCATGTGGACTGACTGTCAGCAGATTGTGTGCTTTTTGAACAAAATAGAATGTAACTGCAAATACAAATCTGCAAATGCAAGTTCACCCCATAGACTTATGTGCGCTTGTGTGTGAGGGAGAGAGAGGGAGTGAAAGAATGTGTGTGTGTGTGAGTGAGAGAGAGAGAGAGTGTGTGTGTGTCTGTGTGTGTGTATGTGCGTGTATAGTGTAGTGGGCTCACCTTTTGTGTGACATAACCCAAGATCCTGGTTGAGGCCATCCTGACTGGTACCAAACGTGACTATCAGCTTCTGCTTGGTGACTCTGCACTGTTTGCATCCCAAAGTCCACCTTGGGCGACAGTCGGCCGAAGGTCCTTGACTGCTGAAACGTTTGCCAACTGGGAGGGAACTTCCCAGAATGGATGTGGTGGACATGGATTTTAACAAGGCATTCGACATGGTTCCCCATGGTAGGCTCATTCATAAAATAAGGAAACATGGGATACAGGGAAACCTGTCTGTCTGGATACAGAATTGGCTGGCCCATAGAAAATAGAGAGTGGTAGTAGATGGGAAATATTCAGCCTGGAGCTCGGTGACCAGTGGTGTTCTGCAGGGATCTGCTGTTTGTGATTTTTATAAATGACTTGGATGAGGAAATGGAAGGGTGAGTTAGTAAGTTTGCTAATCACACAAAGGTTAGTAGAGTGGTGGATAGTGTGGAGGGCTGTTGTAGATTCCAACGGCACATTGACCGGATGCAGAACTGGGCTGATAAATGGCAGATGGAATTCAGCCAGGCAGATTGAAGTGATTCATTTTGGAAGGTTCAATTTGAATTTAGAATTCAGGGTTAAAGGCAGAATTCTTGACAGTGTGGAGAAATAGAAGGACCTTGGGCTACATGTCCATAGATCCCTCAAAGTTGTCACCTAAGTTGTTGGAGTTGTTAAAAAAGCATATGGTGCGTTGGCTTTCATTAGTGGGGGAATTGAGTTTAAGACCCTTGAGGTTCTGCTGCAGCTCTATAAAGCCCTGGTTAGACCACACTTGGAATATTGTGTTCAATAGTTTAATGGTTACCTCATTATAGGAAAGATGTGGAAGCATTAGAGAAGGTGCAGAGGAGATTTACCAGGATGCTGGAGGACATGTCTATGAAGAAGGATCGAGGGATCTAGGGCTTTTCTCATTGGAGTGAAAGAGGATGAGAGGTGACTTAATGATGTACAAGAGAGGTGTACAAGATGATGAGAGGCATAGCATCTGCTCGGTTTCGCCAATGTACTATGCCTTGGGGAATCCTTGCCTGCAGCTATGAGGTAGACAACATTGGCCGAGTCACATGAGTACTTGCTGCGCACGTGGTGGGTGTGTCCCCACGTGTATTGGTGGTATCCATGTTGACACTCTGACACGTCTTGCAGTGGTTGCCTGATAGGCATGTATGGTATTGTGGTCGATGTTGTCCTGAAGGCTGGGCAGTTTGCTGCGAACAATGGTCTGCTTAAGGTCTGGATGTTGTTTAAAGGCAAGAGGTGGAGGCATAGGGAAGATCTTTGTGAGGTGCTCATCCTCTCATCAATAATGTATTGCAGGCTGTGAAGAACGTGGAGCAGTTTTGCCACTCCCAGGAAGTACTAGACAACGAAGGGTATCCTGTGTCTGTTTCCTGAGGAGGTCATTACGATTTCTGGCTGTACCACTTTGGAACTGGTGATCGATGAGTTGGGCATCGAGAAGGTGCTGAAGTTTCTGAAAGTGCTGAAGGACACCGTCATAAGAACAGGATACGTTGCCCAACTCATCGATTACCAGTTTCGACATGGCACAGCGAGAAACCATAATGACCTCCTCAGGAGACAGACACGAGATATGACCTGTCAGGGGCCCAAACTGCCCAGCCTTCAGGACGTCGACTACAACATCTCACACACCTGTCACGGCAACCACTGCAAGACGTGTCAGAGTGTCAACATGGATACCACCAATACACGTGGGGACACACCCACCACTTGCGCAGCAAGTACTCACGTGATTCGGCCAATGTTGTCTATCTCATACGCTGCAGGCAAGAAGTCCCCGAAGCATGGTACATTGGCGAGGCTGAGCAGATGTTACAAAATCGGATGAATGGACACCACGCAACAATCACCAGGTGAGGATGTTCCCTCCCCATCAGTGAACACATCGGTGGTCAGTGACATTCGGCCTCGGATCTTCAGCTGACCATCCTCCAAGGCAGACGTCAAGTTATGCAGCAACACAGAGTGGCCGAGCAGAGGCTGATAGCCAAGTTTGGTACCCATGGGGATGGCTTCAACCAAGATCTTGCGTTCAAGTCACACTATAGGTGACCCCACTACACTATACACACGCACTCATGTACATACCCTCTCACAAACATATACTCTGTCACACGCACACACACGCGCATGCACATACGCACACACACTCTCACTCACAGTCTCACTTTCTCCCTCACAAGCATGCACACACACATATAAGTCTATGGGGTGAACTTGCATTTGCAGATTTGTATTTGCAGTTACATTCTATTTTGTTGAAAAGCACACAATCTGCAGACAGTCAGTCCATGTGACATTTTATAAATTCCTACCTTGGATATAGAACTGGTCTGACTCAAGGTTGGAATACAGACAGACTCTAACCTTAAACCTTTAATGCGTTGTCTGAGCTGAGATGTCACCTTTGTTTTTTAAAACATTAAGTTACCCTGGAATTTGACTTGAGAAAAGTTCTGGGATTTACATATTAATTAATCAAAACCTGCAACCCATTCTAAGTGATTAATGACTTAATAGCAACCTAGGTTTGTTCAATACATCACATCAGTTATATGATACTTTCACCTTTTGCTATTAATTCTGTGTTCTATGATCCTACCTCACGAGCTACCTGATGAAGGAGCAGTGCTCCAAAAGCTTGTACTTCCAAATAAACCTGTTGGACTATCACTTGTAGTATGATTTTTAACTTTGTCCACCCCAGTTCAACACTGGCACCTCCACATCATTAATAATCACATCCCTCTGAATACAAAAACAATTTGTCTCATCTCTGTTTTAAATGAATGACTCTTGATTTTTAAACAGTATCACCTCATTCTAAATTCTCTCAGAAGCAGAAATGTCCTCTCCTCATTCACCCTCTTGTTTGTTGTATGTTCCAATCATCACCTCCTAGTCTACTGAACTCCAGTGGATCCAAGCCCAATCTGTCCAATTGTTCCTCATAAGACAAGCTCACCTGCTGTCCCAATTCAGGTTTTAGTCTGTTTCCAATGAATTTACTACCTTCATTACATGAAGAGACCATACTGCACACAGTACTCCAGGTGTGGTCTCACCAATGCCATGTATAATTGAGGCATAACCTACTTTTGTATTCCCCTTGTGGTAAATGATTATATTCTATTAGTTTTCCTAATTATTGCCGAATACCTGCAAGCTAGCCTTTAGTGATTTTTGCATAAGGAATCCAGATCTCACTGCAGCTCAGAGTTCTGCAATCTCAAAATTTTGATCATTTTTCTTCTGTATCCTTTCTGCCAAAAAAGACAATTTCATATTTTCCAATTTGCCTACTCACTCACTCAGTTTATCTACTTGTATCTGTAGCCTCCTTATGTTCTCTTCAAATCTTACTTTCCTACCAATCTGTGTTTTCAGAAGATTTGGCAAGAATACCTTCAACCTGTTCAAAGTGGCACAATGGCTCACTGGTTAGCAGTGCCAGGATTCCGGTTCAATCATAGCCTTGGCCAACTGTCTGTGTAGAGTTTGCATGTTCTCCCTGCATCTGTGTGGATTTCCTCCCACAGTCCAAAGATATGCAGGCCAGGTGGATTAGCCACAGGAAATGTGGGCATACAGTGGGGGACTAGATTTCAGTGGGATGCTCTTTGGGGAATTCGTTCAGACTTGATGGACCAAATAACCACTTTCTGTTTTTTTTTTCTTTTTCTTCTTCTTTTTTTCTCTTTTTTAAAAAATATATTAACCCCCACACTACCGCCTAACTGCTGTAGTGCTTATTTTTTCCCCAGCACCCATGTTGTGTGTGTGCAGGGGTGAGACACAGTGAAAGACACAAGGTGTACCAATCTTTATTCAATTTCCACCACCAGGAAGAAAGGAAACACCCGAGTGGCCAGTGACAAGCAGTGCCCTTCACAAAAGATAATGCTGTGTGATCAAACAGTGAAGGGGAGGGCAGAGATTAAATCAAAATAGAGTTGGAGGGGGAAATAATACACTCCACTCCCTGTGGCGCCCACCTCTCCCTGAACAACTCCTAGGTGTTGGTGGAGACCACGTGCTCCTTCTCCAAGGACACCCGGGCTCTAACATAACCGTGGAAAAGGGGCAGGCAGTCGGCCCTAACGACCCCCTCCACGGCCCACTGCCTGGACCTGTTTATGGCCAGTTTGGCCAGGCCCAGGAGCAGACCCACGAGGAGGTCTTCAGACCTGCCGTCCCTCCTCCGTACCGGGTGCCCAAAGATCAGGAGCGTGGGACTGAAGTGCAACCAAAAGCAGAGAAGGAGGTTTTTCAGGAAATCAAAAAGGGAGTGCAAACGCCCACACCCAAAAAACACGTGGTCCACAGACTCCACAGCACCACAGAACAAGCAGTTGGGCTGGGAGTCCGTGAACCACCGCAACCTGCGGTTGCAGGGGACCGCTGCGTGCAGCACCCTCCATCCCAGATCCCCGAGAGAAAGGGGGAGGACTCCCACATAGAGAGCCCTCCACTGCGGATCCCTACCGCCCGGTGGCAAATGGGCACACCAAGGCGTGTCCGGAAGGTGGACGGTGTGCAGCAGCAGTCGATACAGGGCCCGCCTTTTTACGTCCTTAAAAGGAACAAAATTAAAATTCCGGAGGCGGATCAGGTTGTGGGGCACAGGCTCCCATTGGGAAGTACGGGACCTTGGGGCCAATGTGAAATTCCGTCCGGGCTGGGGTGAGCACGGACGAGATCCCACCGCACACCTGAGCATCCTCCAACTGGTGCCCTACGTCGGGTCCGAGCACCGCCAATAACCACTTTCTGCACTGTGGAGATTCTATCAATCTTTAAATAAGTCATTTATATACATTGGATAAAGTTGAGGTCCCTGTGCTAATCTCTATGTAACATCACCTGTTACGTTTTGCCAATCTATAAAGAACCATTTCACCAAATCTGTTAATGAGCCAATCTTCGAATCTCACCAATATGCTGCTAGCTTGCTGTCTTATTCTAATTTTTCCCTTTTGGTTAATTTTTGGTCTTTTTTTATACTCCGTTACATCTTATATTTGTGCCTCCTATCTTTGCACAATGACATACTTTTTTTCCCTTTTAGTCTCATCAGATCTTCAGCATTTCTAATTAGTCACAGATTGCACATACGTGGAATGTATCTATTCTGGGTATTCTGAAACATCCCCTTAAATGGCTGCCACTTAATCTCTGTCCATCTGTCCTTCTAACCTAACAGCCAAAATCCCTTTTCAATGTTTGAGTTGAACCAGTGCACCTTCAAGCAATGCGTTCCAGACCCCTGGATTCCAGATTATCTCATGTTTGTTTTGTTTCTTCTATCAATTCATTTACATTTGTGCCCTCACAATTTTCAATCCTTTCATGAGTGTCAGCACTTTTTCCCTCTCTACCCTACACAGATCCCCTTATGGTTTTGAATACTTCGGTCAAAGGTCCTCTTAATCATCTTTTCTCCAGTAAAAACAATCCCAGATTTTTAAAAAATCTATTTTACATAACTGAATTCCTCAGCCCTGGAAACAATTTTATGAATCTTTTCTGCTGCCTTTCCAATACCTTCAAATCATTCCAAAAGTGTAGAGCCAAGTTGTTTTGTGGTCGGATCTTCAATCCTCCCGAATTAATAAACCTGTACTCCATCTCTTCTCGTGTGTCAAAATCACTCTTCATTCTTTGATCTTTCAAACAATAAAACCCCTCACACCCATCCTCTTTTGCTTTGGTAAAGGATTTTTGGGAGAGCTGTGTAAAATGTAGGATAAGATTAATAAATTAGATCTTTGTTGCTCTTGGTGTGTATTTTGTTTTCACTTAATAAAAATCTTGTTATTGCAGAGCTGATAAAACAACTGAAAATAATGGCGTTACGTACAAGCTGGCGACCAGCAAAGAAGACGAGCTTTCACAAGCATGAATCACAAACTTGATTAAATATATTCTGGAAATAGTTTAGTGGTGATTGTCAGTACAGACGACTGAGGATATAGCAGCAGCGATTTGAGTTGATTTATAATTTGATTTATTTTATCACATTGTTCCTAGATAGAGTGAAAAGTTTTGTATTACATGCAGTACAGGCAGATCATACCATTCAAAGTGCATTAGGGTGATAGGACAGAACAAGGAGTACAATGTTATGGCCGCAGTGAAGGTTCACCAAGACCGAAGTCAACAGTAAATTTGAAAGGTCCTTTCAGAAGTCTAATAACAGCAGCAAATATGTTATTCTTGGATCTGTTGATCAATGCTTTTAACATTTTGTATCTTCTGCCCGATGGAAGAGGTTGGAGAGATTGTAACTGGATTGGGAGGGGTCTTTGATTATGTTGGCTACCTTTTCAAGACAGCAAAAGATATATAGGGAGTCATGGTTGGAAGTTTGGCTTGTGTAATGGACTGGGCTGTGTTCACAACTGAGCAGAGCAGTTGCCATAACAAGCTGTGATGCACTGGGATACAGTGCGTTCTGTGGTGCATCTATAATAATTGCTAAGAGTCTTCATTGACATGCAGAATTTCTTTAGCCCCCAGAGGAAGTTGAGGCATTGTTGTGTTTTCTTGATCATTGCATCAACGTGGGTGGACCAGGACAGATTGTTAGTTATAGTCATCCTGGGAACTATCTCCACCTCAGCTCCATTGATGTAAATAAGGACATGCCCTCAACTTTACTTCCTGTAGTTAATGACCAGCTCTTTCGTTTTGCTGACGTTAGCTTTACACCATGCTCCCAAGCTCTCTATCTTTTTCCTGTATTCCGTCTCATCATAGAATCCCTGAAGTGTAGAAGCAGGCCCATTGAGTCCACACTCACCCTCTGAAAAGCACCCCACCCAAACCCTGCCCCAGCCCCTGCCCTATCCTTGGAACCCCACATTTTCAGGACTAATTCACATAACGTGCATATCCCTGGACACTATGGGCAATTTAACATGATCAAGCCACCTAATCTGCACATCTTTGGATTGTGGGAGGAAACTAGAGAACCCGGAGGAAACCCACGCAGATACAGGGAGAACATGCAAACTCCGCACAGATAATTGCCCAAGGCTGGAATTGAACACCGCGTCTCTGGCATTGTGAGGCAGCAGTGCTGTCCTTTGTCTGAGATCCAGCCTACAATGGTGGTGTCATCGGTGAACTTGTAGATGGAGCTGGGATGAAATTTGGTTTAGCACCTAGCAACCTTGTGTCATTTTGTGTAAAACTTTGACCTTTACTGAGTTCTTGTCTTTAACCTTTACTGAAGAATATCCAAATATTATCTTTTAATAACAACTCCTTAAAATTCTAATACATCAATTTTCCTCCTGGATGCTGCTCATTACATTGTCCTGAAGATTAATTTTAAATCCCTGGATATTCCAGGTCAATTCTGGAGAGTTGGCAACTTTAAAAATCTTTGTGAGGGACAGACAGAGACTCGACTCACCACTGTGTCTCTTTCTCTCTCAGTGGAATCTATCTGAAGTTTAATAGAAATTCTGAGTCTCGGTGCATTTGTTAAAGAAGTTTTGATTTCTGACAGAGTTTTCTTGTTTTTAATGTCCACTTCCATGTGAAGACTTCTTGCCTTTCTTTCCCAACCTGAATGCAGCACAGTGAGAATTACACCTCCTATTTCCATTCTTCACTCCAAAATGTGGCTGCCTTACCCACCGCTCACAATGAGGAAACTCAGCCTTACCTGTTCGAGCATTTAAAGATAATAGACTTGGGGGTTGCATATGAACTATCCCATCTCCTCAGGATCCTCGGCTGGACCAGCAGCCTGCTGCATCATTTTATTCAAAACAATGTTGATGTTTGTGTTAAGAACAAGCATAACGGTTGTCAGTGCAACCTAATTCCATCAGTTGAATGACATCTTTGAGATTGAAGACCAATGCAAAGTCTTTGTTCCATTTGCCTGTCTTGAATAAGAATGGCCGATACAATCATTGGTCATCTTTCCTTCTTCCAAATGTACATATCACTACTCTATACAATACTTACTGCCATTAACATTTTAAACAGCTTTTGCTTTCACAACTTGTCTTAGTTTTTCTGTATATTGTGTACATTTAACTTATAAAACCATTTTTTTCATATCTAATCTGTCTTTGTACTCCTTAAAATCATCTAACCAGATTCCCTTCTTTGGATTTTAGAGACGTTCATAATTTGATTTCATTCTGTTACATATTTTAAACTCATATGATGCATTTAAGGTGAAGGTAGATAAACCACAGAGAACAGGGTTATGTTAGCAGTGAGATGAAATTGAATACTAAGTCACATTGGACATATGGCACAGAAAGACAATTAGTCCATACTCCACTTGAACCTCCTCCCATCTTTCCACATCTAAATCATGTTCCTCTATTCCCTTCGCACTCATGTTTGTACAGCTTCCAATTATGTTTTAAATGCTCCATGTGATAGTGAGTTGAGTAAAGAAATTTCTTCTAAAGTGAGGTGGGAGGAAGCTTATCTGGATCATAGCCACTGGCATAGAGCTGCAGAGCAGGTTGACCTTTTTCTGTGTTGCAACTGAAAATATACATCAAACACACTTTTCCAACAAAAAGCCACACTGTAATTTTGTTTCTGTTTTGCTGTTTTGTTAAGATCAAGTCAAATTGCCATAGTCATTAGAGAGAGGTTTTTAACCTGAGGGCCATCACACCTCAGGCAAAGCGAGAGATTGAGAAGGATAGTCCTCCATAGCCTCAGCCAGTTTGGGGATTGAGCCCACATTCTTAACATCACATTGCTTTGCAAACCAACCATCCAGCCAACTGAGCTAAATTGAAATCCCATTGTTGAGATAGTTGTCAAGTCGAATAACTGCTCAGGTATAGGCAATTTTTCCCTGATGGGGAGTGCAGAACAAGACAGCACTATTTAAAAATGAAAGTTTGGCGATTCAGGAGTTAAACCCTGAAACAAACCCCATTTTTTGTAACTGTTATGGATATTTACAAATCTATCGCAAATGCTGGGAATCAACTGAAGCTTTTTCAGGATAGATTTTTCCATTTTAGTTAAGTAAGGGTGTTGAAAGTTACTGATTGAACATTTTGGAGTGTTAATAATCAAACTTCTTAGAATTGTGCAGCGGCAGACTTTCCAAGACAAATAACTTGGCCTTGGAAGGTTATGAAGCATAAGTTGTTTCCCACTTTTCAAGTTAGTGTGCTTATGTGCAAAGTGACCTTCTATAAGCAAAGATGCAATAGTAATGAAATAATTTGTGATTCCAGTATGATTTTAGAATAATGAACTTGAGTAGAGGAATTGTTAAGTGTACAGTAGAACTAGAATGCAGAATAAAACCTGTTTTTTTAAAGAGTTAAGAGAAGTTAGATCAGGAAGCCCTGCTTTGGGGACATCTCTTTGCATTAAACAGTTTACGTGAATGAATTATACAACATTAGAGCAGAGTACAGGCCCTTCGACCTTCAATGTTGCATCAACCTTTGGAACCAATCTGAAGTCCATCTAACCTACACTATTCCATTATCATCCATATGTTTTATCCATTGACCATTTAAATGCCCTTAAAGTTGTCAAGCCTACTGCAGTTGCAGGCAAGGCCCCTACTACTTTGGGTAAAGAAACTACCCCTGACATCTGTCCTATAGCTATCACCCCTCAATTTAAAACTATGTCCCCTTGTGCTAACCGTCATCATCCAAGGAAAAAGGCTCTCCCTGTCCACCCTATCTAACCCTCTGATTATCTTATATGTCTCAATTACGTCACCTCTCAACCTTCTTCTGTCAAACAAAAACAGTCTCAAGTCTCTCAGTCTTTCCTCATAAGACCTTCCCTCCATACCTCCTAGTAAATCTCTGAACCCTCTCCAAAGCTTCCACATCCTTCCTATAACATGGTGACCAGAACTGTATGCAATACTCCAAATGTGGCCACGCCAAAGTTTTGTACAACTGTAGCATGGCCTCATGGTTCCGAAACTCAATCCCTCTGCCAATAAAAGCTAACACAACATATGCCTTGTTAACAACTCTATCAACCTGGGTGGCATCTTTCAGGGATCTAATTACATGAATACTGAGATCTCTCTGTTCACCTGCACTGCCAAGAATCTTACTATTAGCCCAATGCTTTTTATTCCTGTTGCTCCTTCCAAAGTGAATCACCTCACACTTTTCCACATTAAACTCCATTTGCCACCTCTCAGCCCAGCTCTGCAGCTTATAGATGCCCCTCTGTAACCTGCAACATCCCTCAGCACTTTCCACAACTCCACCGACCTTAGTGTCATCCGTAGATTTACTACCCCATTCTTCTATGCCCTCATCCAGGTTATTTATAAAAATGACAAAAAGCAGTGGACTAAAACTAGATCCTTGCAGTACACCACTAGTAAGTGAACTCCAGGATAAACATTTCCCATGAACCACCACCCTCTGTCTTCTTTCAGCTAGCCAATATCTGATCCAAACCGTTAAATCACCATGCCTCTGTATTTAGTGCAATAGTCTACTGTAGGGAACTTTATCAAATGCCTTACTGAAATCCATGTACACCACATCAACCGCTTTACCCTCACCCATCTGTTTGGTCACCATCTCAAAGAATTCAATAAGGTTTGTGAGGCATGACCGACCCTTCATAAAACTGTGTTGACTATCCCTAATCAACTTATTCCTCTCTAGATGATTATAAATTCTATCTCTTATAACCTTTTCCTACACTTTACCCACAACTAAAGTAAGGCTTACTGGTCTATAATTCCCAGGGTTGTCTCTACTCCCCTTCTTGAACAAGGGGATAACATTTGCTATCCTCCAGTGTTCTGGCACTATTCCTGTAGACAATGTTCACATAAGGATCAAAGCTGCAATCTCCTCCCTGACTTACCAGAGAATCCTAGGATAAATCCCATCTGGTCCAGGAGACTTATCTATTTTCACACTTTCCAGAAGAATCAGAAAATATTCTTGTACATACTTAACAACTTCCTCTCCATTTAAATCCTTAACACTATGGCAGTCCTAGTCTATGTTTGGAAAGTTAAAATCCCCTACCATAACCACCCTATTATTCTTACTAATAACCGAAATCTCCTTTCAAATTTGTTCCTCAATTTTCTGCTGGCTATTAAGGGGTTTATAATACAATCACAATAATCCCTTTCTTATTTCTAAGTTCCACCCAAATAACTTCCCTGGATGCATTTCCAGGAATATCCTCCTTAAGTACAGCTGTAATGCTATGCCTTATCAAAACTCTCCCCTTCTCTCTTGCCTCCCTTTCTATCCTTCCTGTAGCATTAAACTGCCAGTCCTGACCATCCCTGAGCCACGTTTCTGTAATTGCTATGATATCCCAGTCCCATGTTCCTAACCATGCTCTGAGTTCATCTGCCTTCCCTGTTAGGCCTCTTGCATTGAAGTAAATGTAGTTTATATTATCAGTCCTAGCGTGTTCTCTGCTTTGAACCTGCCTGCCCTGACTGTTTGACTCACTTCTTTTCTCAACTTTACCAGTCTCACATTGATCTCTTTTCTCAGTATCTCCCTGGGTCCCATGCCAACCCCCCCACCACATACACACACACAACACACCTTACTAGTTTAAATCCTCCTGAGCAGCTCTAGCAAATCTCTCTGCCAGTATATTAATCCCCTTCCAATTCAGGTGCAATTCATCCTTCCTGTACAGGTCACTTCTACCCCAGAAGAGATTCCAATGATCCAAAAATGTGAATCCTTCTCCCTGCACCAGCTCCTCAGCCACACATTCATCTGCTCTATCCTCTTATTCCTGCCCTCACTAGCTCGTGGCACCGGGAGTAATCCAGATATTACTACTCTTGAGGATTCATGCCTAACTCTCTATATTCTCCCTTCAGAATTTCATCCTTTTCCCTTCCTATGTCATTGGTTCCAATGTGTACAATGACCTCCTGCTGGTCCCTCTCCCCCTTGAGAACATTCTGTACCCTCTCTGAGAATTCTTGATCCTGTTACCAGGACAGCAACACATCATTCTGATTTTTCACTGCTGACTGCACAAACATTTGTCTGTGTCTCTGACTAGAGAGTTTCCTATCACAATCGACCACTTGGAACCCGATGTACCCCTCATTACAGTAAAGGCTGCCTTGATACCAAAAACGTGACTGATTTCCCTGAGAGTCCATCGCCCCTATTTTTTCCAAAACAGCACACCTATTTGAAATGGGGATAGCCACAGTAGACTCTCCTACCTTTCCTGGAGTTAACCCAAGACTGTATCTGCAGCCTTTCTCCCTTCCTATAACTGCCATCCATCACACCTCCATCCTCATTACCTCTGTCACTCCAGCCGATCCATTCAATCTGATAGGATTCGCAAGACATAATCCTCAGTAACATGTAAACTCTCCTTAAACTCCCACATCCAACAAGATGAGTGTATGACTCTACTGAAGACCATCTTTGCTCCTTCACAATCTACAGACCCAGAAAATTGAACCGTCTTATTGCTCCACAAAAAAATACTGCTCCAGGCTAACTTCATACTTATGGCTTATACTTTAAAAATTTAATCAAGAGGCAGATCTCAGTAAAACATATAATCAAGAAAGAACCCACTCTAATCACTATTGTAGATTTACAGCAAGGCGACACTTAAAATTATGCACTTATCTGTTTTGATGCTGTGACTTCTCCCAGTGGAGTCAGTCACCATAATTCTATTAGTTTTAGAATAGTGATGGAAAAGGATAGACCAGATCTGAAAGTTCAAGTTCTAAACTGGAGGAAGGTTAATTTTGATGGTATTAGGTGAGAACTTTCAAAAGCTGATTAGGGGCAGATGTTTGCAGGTAAAGGGATGGCTAGAAAATGAGAAACCTTCAGAAATGAGATAACGAGAGTCCAGAGACAGTATATTCCTGTCAGGGTGAAAGGAAAGGCTGGTAGATGTAGGGAATGCTGGATGACTAAAGAAATTGAGGGTTTGGTTAAGAAAAAGAAGGAATCAAATGTCAGGTAGGAATGATCGAGTGAATCCTTAGAAGAGTATAAAGACAGAAGGAGAATACTTACAAGGGAAATCAGGAGGGCAAAAAGGAGACATGAGATAGCTTTGGCAAATTGGGTTAAGGAGACGCCAAAGGGTTTTTACAAATACATTAAGGACGAAAGGGTAATTAGGGAGAGAATAGGGCCCCTCAAACATCAGCAAGTCAGCCTTTGTGTGGAGCCACAGCAGATGGGGGAGATACTAAATGAGTATTTTGCGTCAGTGTTTATTGTGGAGAAGGACATGGAAGATAGAAAATGTAGGGAAATACATAGTGACACACTGAAAAATGTCCATATTACAGAGGAAGAGGTGCTGGATGTCTTAAAGTCATAGAGTCATAGAGATGTACAGCATGGAAACAGACCCTTCGGTCCAACCCGTCTATCCCAACCCAATCTAGTCCCACCTGGCAGCACCCGGCCCATATCCCTCCAAACCCTTCCTATTCATTTACCCATCCAAATGCCTCTTAAATGTTGCAATTGTACCAGCCTCCACCACGTCCTCTGGCAGCTCATTCCATATACGTACCACCCTCTGTGTGAAAAAGTTGCCCCTTAGGTCTCTTTTATATCTATTCCCTCTCACCCTAAACCTATGCCCTCTAGTTCTGGACTCCCCGACCCTAGGGAAAAGACTTTGCCTATTTACCCTATCCATGCCCCTCATTATTTTGTAAACCTCTATAAAGTCACCCGTCAGCCTCCAACGCTCCAGGGTAAACAGCCCTAGCCTGTTCAGCCTCTCCTTATAGCTCAAATCCTCCAACTCTGGCAACATCCTTGTAAATCTTTT
>NC_057749.1:745186-759352 GCF_004010195.1 Chiloscyllium plagiosum
TCCAAGGTCTCTTTGTTCAGCAACACTCCCTAGGACCTTACCATTAAGTGTATAATTCCTGCTCAGATTTGCTTTCCCAAAATGCAGCACCTCGCATTTAAACTCCATCTGCCACTTCTCTGCCCATCTGGTCAAGATCCTGTTGTAATCTGAAGTAGCCTGCTTCGCTGTCCACTACACCTCCAATTTTAGTGTCATCTGCAAACTTACTAACTGTACCTCTTCTGCTCGCATCCAAATCGTGAAACACATTGAAGTGGGAGATGGCACGGGATAAGATGACATTAGGCACACGGACACGCAAGATGGCCACCAGAACACAACATAGAGAGAGACAGCAGAGCAAATACAGACACTGCCTGGAGCCACCAGAATGCCAGCACAATGCACTCACAACCTAATTGATCAGTTAAAGGTGGGTCGGGAGAGAGAATACACATGAGTAATGAACACTGCTCGAACACTGCTCGCTGGGGGACTGGGTCTAGCCATCACCTCTTATAGAAATGCTAACAGCTTGATACTTATTCAATATAAAATCCAGGGCTGCAGTAATCGTCCTTCTCAGGCAGAGCAATCAATGCCCATTACTACAGCAATGGACATCCGTGCAGACACGGAAACTGACAATGTCAACACCGAAACTGACAATGATTCTGCAATGTTTACAACAAGCAAACTACGTTACAGCAACAATAACCTCATCACTGACTTATTGTATCACATGGCTCAGTGGTTAGCACTGCAGCCTCACAGCACCAGGGTTCCAGGTTCAATTCCAGCCTTGGGCAGACTGTGTGGAATTTCTACACTCTCCCTGTGTCTGCGTGGGTTTCCTCTGGGTGCTCCGGTTTCCTCCCACACTCCAAAAGATGTGCAGGTCAGGTGAATTGGCCATGCTAAATTGCCCATAGTGTTAGGTGCATTAGTCAAGAGGGAAATGGGTCCTGGTGGGTTATCCTTCGGAGGGATGGTGTGGACTGGTTGGGCCGAAGGGCCTGTTTCCACACTGTAGGGAATCTATTCTAATCTAATCTAAAAGTTTCTTGACATGTGCTCAGGGTCGAGAGAAGACTCATAGCTGACCACTGTGCTGTTAGTGTCTTGTTCTCCCTGGAGCTCCGGTATTTCCTTGTGCAATAAACTTTGTCATTGAACCCTGACGCTGACTCCGAGGCTGGTGATTTTTCTCACAACAATTGGCGCTGTGAGCAGGGGTCTTATTACTGTTGCCCGGGTCAAAGGCCACGATCGGGAAGCTGGGGTAAGAACCAGTTTGTACCTGCAAATGGGAAGAGTCAGACCGGGCCAAGGATACAGTTTAAAAGATATTCTGATTTTAGCGTCTAATTTGCTACAGTATTGAGTTAAAAGAAATTAACTGAATATCTGTGGAGAATAAGTGTTTACTGTATTAACTGCTGTAAGAACCTATAGCTTGTGCTGAAACAGCTAGAGGACAAGATAGTGTCTGTCTCAAAAGCCCTGCACCTAACCGGTTGTTAAGAGGGCTTGACTACCCACGCGAAGGTTGGGATTTGAAATGGGAATTGATGCGCCAAGGGCATTAGGAGCTGTGAAGCACACGTGACAAGGTCAGGGAGCACTGGACTCTGTCAGGACGAACAACACAGAGTCCATTAGAGTTTAAGTTAAAGATTGGGTGCTGTCTGTACTTGTAACTTCCAATGTAGTGAGGAAGAGGAGCTGATCACTCTGACCAAGAGGCTTACCTCAGTGGAGCGCACGTTACTGAGGTGGGGAGCATGGACACTGTAAGTAAACGTGATACCCTGTCAGTCCGTAGTAGAACAACAGAGCTTGAATAGTGGCGATGGCCAGGACGGTAAAGACTCCCATGGGTAGACAGCTGACCAGGCTAGAGGTAGGTTTCTGGGCCTATCAGGAGGCATTGGATCAGTAGAGGTGGCCGGGAGAGTAAAGAGTCCCATCGGTAGAAAGCACACCTTGCTAGGAGGTTGCTACGGTCGTACAGACGGTGCTGGGACAGTACTATTGGCCAGGGGGAGCAAAGTCCCCACTGGATTAGGAACACTTTACTGTTGGTGGTATCCGGGGGTACACAATCTGCTAAATGGCAGATCAAAGTTTTAAGGGGTATACTACAGGTTCCCTTATTGAGAAATACAAGGCAGACAGACAAGGGTTGACAGAGGAAATGAAGTGGTTGGGATCCATCCCAGACATTAGCACAACAAAGAGTGGATAGATAAGCAGAAACAGAATAAAACTAATAAAATAGGAGCAATGTTAGTATACCAATTATCGGGCCTAATTGAACGAGTATGTGGAGAAAGGGCCGGGAACAAGTTAAACAGCTGGAGGATAGAATACAAGAGTTTGAGATAGAGCTAAGAAAGGTGCACAAACATTCAGACGTGGATTCGCTTTCTCCCTACGAGACCGTCCAGTAGGGAACAACTGCTTCCTCTGTTGGACAACCCATGCAAGAGTATAACTTAGCGCCAGTTACGAGAGGAGGACAGACTTACAGCCCAAAGTGAATTATAAACCCTTCACCCCAGGGGAGTGGCATCAGATTATGGCCTCCCTGGGCAAACTACAGCCCCGGAGCGCAGACACCAGATTCTGGGAAGAGCTGGATGGTGTATGGATAAGGCACTAACTACACCTGAGGGACATACACCAGCTGGTCTGGGCAGCTTGCCCAGCAGACAATTGGAGACAGGTAACTGGACCCAATGCCACAGCAGCCTGAGACTTTAGGGGAGAACGGTAGGCACATGCCGTTGCCCTGACAGCTGAGATAGATACCCAGCAAGCCCCTTTTACCAATTTTAAAGAGGAAATCCAGAGGGTGCTAGGAAATGCTCCTACAATCTGGAGCACGATCACGAACACTAAGCAACTTAAAGGGGAAGGAGTCTCTGACTATGGGGAACAATTATTTAGGGTCTATCAGGAATGCTCAGGGCAGCAAACCCAGATCGGGCGTTACCGGGCATTCATCCAAGCTTTTAGAGATGGGCATTCTAGCACCCACCAAGCCATCCTGAAAATGGGAGTGATAATGTCCCAGGATTATGATGATCGAGTTGAGTGGACTAGTGGGGGTACAGGAGGCAGAAGCTCCTGCGATAAAGGCAAGACCTGACAAAGCAGCCTACTGTAATAGAGACGAGAGTAGAATAAACCGATCCTGATACAACTGTGGGCGGCAGGGTCACTTTACCAGAAAGTGTAGGGTTGCACAAGTAGGAGATAGACCAGGGAACAATGTAAAATACTGTAGCCACTGCAATAGAATAGAAGCAGTGTGCTGGGAAAAGCATGGGGCACCCCCAAACACCACCCGGAACACCGTGGAACCACGGGAATCCCGAGGTCAGCAGAGGTGACAACCAGCTGCCCCTATTCATGAGGGTAAGGGAGAGGAGAATTTACGTACCCACAGTAATAGGAGGGAGGAAATGTGAGATGCTAATAGACATAGGAGCAGCTGTATCCATCACAAACCTACCCTTATCCCATACAAATAAAATGATTCATTAAACTGGGGCAGGAGGGGATAAAAGCGAAGCGAAACTATCCTTGTAAAAATAAATAACATATATATCGCCATGGGATTCTATGTATACCAAAATAATGAAGACACCATAATAGGCTATGATCTCATGAGAGAATATAATGTTCTAATCGATTGTGCAAAAGGCAAATTGATTTGGCCCAGACAGGACGGTCAGAACACTGAGATTGGGAAACTTACAGGGCTCCTTAAAACATTAAAGTGTCTCCAGTCTCCAGTCACCAGTAGGGACTGGAACCTCAAACATGGGGGGATTCGAAGCCATTTGCACCTCTGTCCCCAGAGCATGGGCAGGAACACAGTTAGATACAGGTCGAGTTAACATAAACCCGATAAGGGGTCCTGGACCAGAGCATAAGCCCCATCGGCAATACCCACTAAAACCCAAAGCAGAACGAGCAGTTGTGGAGATAGTGAAAGGACGAGTGAGACAGAGAATGCTGAAAGAAACCACAAGTACAACTAATTCCCCAGCGTGGCCAGCAATAAACCCTGATGGGAGCTATAGGCTCACCATTGATTATACAGGACAAAAAAAGGTCACCCGCAAATTGCATCCCATTGTAGCAGACCCCTTCACCATTTTTAAATGACTTAGCCCCGTGCACAAGATTTTTCCTGTTTTAGACATAGCCAATGGGTTCTGGTCTCTCCCATTACACCCTGAATCCCAGAATAAATTCGCTTTTACAGTAAGGGGCAGGCAGTGTAATGGGCTCGCCTGCCACAAGGGTTCCATATCAGCCCCACTATTTTTCACAGAGTGATGAGCGACATCCTAAAGAGAGTAGATTTACCAGAGGGTAGCACTGCCCTCCAGTATGTAGGTGATATCCTAATTGCCTCAGAGTCCGAGTTAGGACATAAGGAAGCTTTAGGGCTAGGAATTGCCAACCGCAGGGTTAAAAGGCAGCCCCACAAATGCACAGATTGGCAAAACACAAGTCTTATACCAGGGACTGAAAGGAATGCCCAACAACCACAAGAAGGCAATCCAACAGATGCCACGACCTGCCACTGTCAGAGGAGTCAGAAAGGTCACAGGGCTATTTAACTCCAGTCGGAGCTTTATCCCCGAGTTCGCAAAATTGGCTGTACCGATCCAGAGACTAATTAAAAGAGGCAAGCCCACCTTGGAACCTGTAACCTGGAGGCCCGAACAGGAGGAGGCATACAGTCAGCTTAAAACTCGACTAACATCGGCCCCCAGGCTAGGGCTTCCAGAGCCCAGCGAGGATTTTCACGTCCTCTGTAATAATGAGGGAGGGGTCACCCAAGACCATGGTAACAGGAGAAGGCCCATGCGTACTACCCAACTAAAGAAGGGCCAGTAGTCACCGGGTTGCCCAGGTGCATAGCAGCCTTAGGGTTAAGGAACCCATAGTAATGACAGGGAATGGCATCCTCCACACTAAACACACCCTAGTAGAGATGCTAAACACAGGGAAACTGAGGGTCGTCTCCAATATGAAAGGGCAAAGTGGGAGGCAGTCCTTTTACCTAAATCAGTCCATGATAATAGTCAGGGATACGGGAGAAAACCCAGCTGAGGGAATTCTAGGCACAGGGGAACCACACAGCTGTGGGGATACAGATGGGGATGAGGATAGGGGGCAAGTAAAGGATACCCCCCCTTAGTCACAGCCGAGGAGACCCTCTTCGTGGACGGGTCACGAAAATACATAGCAGGGTCGCCCCGAACAGGATGGGCCGTGATAAATGATAAGTTAGAAACAGTTATGTCTGGGAGGATTGATGAAAGTCAGTCCACACAGGTAGCACCAAAGGGGAGGATGGTGTCTGGAGGCAAGCAGATAGGTGGTAGCACCAATGTCTATACAGAACACATTGTTTGAACTGCACCACGGACTCTCCCATATAGGTAGCGAGGCCATGATAGCAAGCCTAGGGAGAGAGTGGTGGTGGAAGGGAATGTGAAGAGACGTGGCCAAGTACTGGAAATGCATGGTTTGTGCACAACTTAACCCAGGGAGACCCATAAAAGTTAGGATGGGACACCAGCCCACACCGAGAAGACCCTGGGAACACCTTCAGATAGATTTTACAGGGTCACTACCACCCTCCCGTGGGAAAATGTACTGCCTGGTCATCATAGATCAATTTACCTGGTGGATAGAGGCATTCCTGACCAAAAGCTGCACTGTGACCACTGTAGCTACAATATTAGCAGAGGAGGTAATCCCGAGGTGGGTAGTACCTCATCAGATTGAATCCAACCAAAGGACACATTTTACAGGAAAAGTCATGAACACTGCCTGCTAATTACTCGGCATTATACAGAAATTTCACATTCCCTATCACTCCCAGAGCTCAGGGATGGTAGCGAGAATGAATAGAACGCTCAAAAATGCTTTAGCTAAGACTATACAAACCTCAGGTGGAACACTGGCTGAAATGCTGCCAGCCAGACTACTGAGATTGAGAGCCACCATGAATCAGGCAACCAGGCTAATACCATATAAAGTAATGACCAGGCAAGCAATGCAAGTGCCAGAGACAATAATCACAGGTGGTACCGATGTGGGTCCACTAAAAGACAAAATTTAGTGATATGTGATAGAATTAAGCACCCAATTGAAAGGGATGCGGAAATCTGTAATTGATAAACAGGACAAAAAGGACAAGGCAGAGGAACTGGAAATCTTCCTTGATGTCCCAGCAGCAGGAAGCCGTGTCCTGGTGCGAGCACTGCCCGACAAACCAGGCTTTGCCCCAAAATGGGATGGGCCATACGACATGGTAATAAGTGGGGACACCTGTGTCTGCATAGATATTAAAGGGAAAGGCACATGGACCCAACTAAAACCGTTTAAAGACTCCTGTGACCAAACTAATGATCATTCTCCAGGTGCAAGCAGCAAAGGCAGACAAGACAGTCACCCCAGAGGGGAGCACAGAGAACACAACAGAATAAACCACACAGAAGCACCACTGCACTTCCTGACGAAAGACTTTGCTGCTCGTCGGATGCTGCCTGAATTGCTGTGCTCTTCCAGCACCACTGATCCAGAAAGACTTTGACTGTTAACTTTATTTTAACTGCAAAATGTATACCTGTATATATTTCACTGTGGTTAAGTGTCGCGACTGTTGGGAGCATGTCAGGATTTGAAGATAACCTCTTCTATAAAACCCACCTAAGTTTGCATGGGAACTGAACTGTCTGCTACACACTGGTACGATCAGAGAAGTCCCTATTTGTGGATACCCCAGTGTGGACCCCTCGTGACCTGTATAAAGTAGAGACACCTTGGAAGCAGCATGTAAAGGGCAGACAGGGAAATACAGGCAGGGACTCCATGGTAGATGTGTGCAGCTGGACAGGACCACCAGCCCATGGGGCCGGGCACCCCAGCCTAGGGAAGGGAAGACCCACTTAAAACCTGGTAATTAACCACTCTTTCACAAGGCAGGGATGGGGATATGTTTCTGCTCTGGTTCCTAAAAATGATTCATGCGCCCAGACTCAGTGCACTTATCAGCACCGTACGGTCACGAGTGGACAGTTTATCTACACCCGCAGTTCATATGTGGTCAGTGCAATGACACCCATGTCAGCTCTGCCACATGGACATACCCATTTGACACTTACCAAGTGGGATGGCACCCAAGGGATCAGGGGCGACGTGGGTGGACAGACAGACGGAAGGGCAGGACAACGTATGTTACCGAGATGCGAAGGGATTTGTTTTTCTATTTACGGGGACTTAAGTAACAGACACCCCAGACCTCCCAAAAGTGTTCGTGGTAGGGACAATTGCGCCCCTTACTGTGCCATGCCCCAGTGGGGGACATGTTCGGAGAAGGATAGTGACCCGCTCCATGAGTCAGGAATTCTGTGCTGACAGGCAGGTCCCCACCAATTTGGGGTCATCACTGGAGTATGGATTTCTGGGATTTCTATCTTTGGGGGGTGCAGCAGAGATCGTCAGTGCTAAAAACTGAAATTACCTTGTATGTGGCCTGACTATCGGAGGCAATAATACCTCAAAAGCTCTGGAAGCAATTAAGACAGAGTTGGCTGAACTCAGACTGTACACAGCATTATCAATTAGCACAACAAGGGTGAGTTTGTACAATTATTGGTGACAACTGTATCACCCATGTTGTTGATGAGTTTTATAACATTACAGAATCCATCAGGAATATCCAAGATCAGCTAGATAATTTTTGACAAAGAACCACAATTACAAACAGCTGGCTAAATTAGTTGCTAGGTAAATCTTGGGGATCCTATTTGACACACAGGATAGTTCTCCTCATTGCACTCATGCTAGTATTCTGAGTGGGTCTCGGGTGTTTAAAGCTCTGCTGTAAGGTGCCACTGACGAGAACTGTACCAGCAGTGAGTGTCACCACAGAAGAGCCACCAATGAAATTGGCATTCCATGATACCCCTTGGGAGGAGGCACTCCTAGAGATGACCTAACTCTACATGTAAATTGGGTGGTCTGCGGGAGATCTCCGAAGTCGCCTCCATGACCACAATGAGGGGAGTGAAGTGGGAGATGGCACGGGGCAGATGGACACACAAGATGGCCGCTGGACACAATATGGAGAGGGACAGCAGAGCAAACACAGATACTGCCTGGGGTCAAAATGCCAGCACAATGCACTCACATCCCAGTTGATTAGTTTAAGGTGGATGGGGGAGAGAATACACATGAATAATGAATACTGCCTGGGGTGACTGGGTCCAGCCAACACTTCTTATAGAAATGCTAACAGCTTGATACGGATTCAATACGAAATGCTAATAGCCAGAGCTGCAGTAATTGTCCTTCTAAGGAAGAGCGATTAGTGCCCATTACTACAGCAATGAACATCCATGCAGACACTGAAACTGACAATGTCTACACTGAAACTGACAACGACCGCAGTGAAATTAACAAAGGCTGCACTGGAACTGACAATGACTACATCGAAACTATCAACGATTCTGCAATATTTACAACAAACAAACTATGTTACAAAGACAATAACCTCATCACTGACCTACTATATCACAACACGTATAAAAGTGTCTTGACATGTGCTCTCGTTTGAGAGTGTCTTGAAATGTGCTGTTAGTGTCATTCTCTCCTGGAGCTCTGGTATTTCCTTCTACAATAAACTCTGTCGTTGAACCCCGACTCTCACTCTGAGACTGATGATTTTCCCCAAAACAGCATAAAGGTGGATAAATCCCCAGGATCTGATCAGGTGCACTTCAGAACTCTGTGAGAACCCAGGGAAGTGATTGCTGGGTCTCTTGCTGAGATATTTGTATCATTGATAGTCACAGGTGAGGTGCCGGAAGACTGGAAGTTGGCTAATGTGGTGCCACTGTTTAAGAAGGGTGGTAAGGACAAGCCAGGGGACTATAGACCAGTGAGCCTGACGTCAGTGGTGGGCAAGTTGTTGGAGGGAATCCTGAGGGACAGGATGTACATGAATTTGGAAAGGCAAGGACTGATTAGGGATAGTCAACATGGCTTTGTGCATGGGAAAGCGTGTCTCACAAACTTGTTTGAGTTTTTTGAAGAAGTAACAAAGAGGATTGATGAGGGCAGAGCGGTAGATGTGATTTATATGGACTTCAGTAAGGCATTTGACAAGGTTCCCCATGGGAGACTGGTTAGCAAGGTTAGATCTCATGGAATACAGGGACAGGTAGCCACTTGGATACAGAACTGGCTCAAAAGTGGAAAACAGAGGGTGGTGGTGAGAGGGTTGATTTTCAGACTGGAGGCCTGTGATCAGTGCAGTCTCACAAAAATCAGTGCTGGGTCCACTACTTTTTGCCATTTATACAAATGGTTTGGATGTGAGCATAAGAGGTATAGTTAGTAAGTTTGCAGATGACACCAAAATTGGAGGTGTAGTGGACAGCGAAGAAGGGTACCTCAGATAACAACGGGATCTTGATCAGATGGGCCAACGGGCTGAGAAGTGGCAGATGGAGTTTAATTCAGATAAATGCGAGGTGCTACATTTTGGGAAAGCAAATCTTAGCAGGACTTATACACTTAATGGTAAGGTCCTAGGGTATGTTGCTGAACAAAGAGACCTTGGAATGCAGTTCATAGATCCTTGAAAGTGGAGTCACAGGTGGATAGGATAGTGAAGTAAGCATTTGGTATGGTTTCCCTTATTCGTCAGAGTATTGAGTACAGGAGTTGGGAGGTCATGTTGCAGCTGTACAGGACATTAGTTAGGCCACTACTGGAATAATGTGTGCAATTCTGGTCTCCTTCCTATCGGATAGATGTTGTGAAACTTGAAAGGGTTCAGAAAAAATTTACAAGGATGTTGCCAGGGTTGGAGGATTTGAGCTAAAGGGAGAGGCTGAACAGGCTGGGGCTGTTTTCCCTGGAGCATCGGAGGCTGAGGGGTGACCTTATAGAGATTTACAAAATTATGAGGGGCATGGATAGGATAATTGAACAAAGTCTTTTCCTTGGGGTCGGGGAGTCCAGAACTAGAGGGCATAGGTTTAGGGTGAGAGTGGAAAGATATAAAAGAGACCTAAAGGGCAACCTTTTCATGCAGAGGGTGGTACGTGTATGGAATGAGCTGCCAGAGGAAGTGGTGGAGGCTGGTACAATTGCAACATTTAAGAGGCACTTGGATGGGTAAATGAATAGGAAGTATTTGGAGGGATATGGGTCGGGTGCTGGCAGGTGGGAATGATTGGGTTGGGATATCTGGTCGGCATGGATGGTTGGACCGAAGGGTCTGTTTTGTGCTGTATATCTCTATGACTTTATGTTGAACTCGATGTTGAATCCTGAGGCTATAAAATGCCTGAGCAAAAAAAATGCCTGTTGCTTCTCCTATTTTCATTTGGATTTTGCTGGAACCCTCACCTTTAGGACTTAACCAGCTCAGTCAAGTTTGAAACTATGCAATGAGTTTGGTTTCTTTACATGTTGGTTGAGGACATGACAATGTTGTTATGGACCAGGCCAGACCCCTCAAACCATTTCCAGAGGTTCACCCAGACCCTAACTTTGCCAGTTGTTTTAAGCAGGTGTAACGTGGATATTCCAGGAGGGATGCAGCTGGTCAAACCACTTAGTTTTAAACAAAACAGAATTTATTTACAAGATTACTGAATGAAACACATAAAGAAGAGACCAGGATACAAAATAACTTAACCTATCTGAAAACCCAACAGGTTATCCCACCTTAATGATGCTGTTCCCAATACATGCAACAACCCACAAAACACGGGGTCTTACAGGAGAGAAGTCAGAGAGAGGGTACCAGCATGGACCTGCTTCATTGAGTCCAGCAGCGTTAACAACACTACTGCTAAAACTAAACCAAACCAGCAAAACACTGAGCTGGGAGAACTGGCCACTCCCCTTTCATTGTACAGGGGTTTTATTACAAAAACTTGAAAGCCTGTTTCCTGAAGTGGTATCTGTTAGCTATAATCAAACCCTTCAACTTAGACTTTTCAGAGTCTGTGTTTTTCACGACCCTCGCTGAAAATAAATCCCGAAGACAATGTAACTTTGTTAAAGGAGCAGCATTGTCACAGTGTTAAGAACTGTCTTTGGGCTTAACCTTCTAAGCAACACCATTTACTATACATGAGAACTAAATACTGCTGAACATTGCAGTCATCAATATAACCTGCTCTGACTTATACTCACATTTGGCAAGGGCTAGTCTAAAATCTTCACACGCTCATATCCACATTGCAGTTTGGGTCTGTTTCTGAATGAAGAGTACTCTAACTCAATCCACTCTCTCAATTTATACTCAGCTCTATGACATTAATGCAAGGTTGCTTTATACAACAGTCAGCAGGAGCTTATCTTGCTGATGCTGTGAGACATTTTGGAATATTCAGTAAATTCTGAGGACTCCCAGAGCAACTCCGTCTCAGTACATCACTGTGCCACAAGCTCTTGAGGTCCTGTTCTGCCAGTGGGACAGGTTGGTGATGGTGTCGCCTGTCTATCCCAGGCAGCTGCTTGACTAGTCTGTTAGCCAGTTCACCCAAATTTGAGCCCATTACGAAAGATTGGCAGCATTGGGTTTGCTGCTGTTTCTTCTGGCTAAGTGAATGCCAAGAATGCCATTCAGTTTCACTCCTTTGTTAAGCTACAACTACATGGCTTGTTAGGATTAAGCATCTACTACATTGCTGTGAGTCTGGAGGTACATGTACAGTCAACTGTCTAAGGTAAGCCGATTTCCTTCTGTAATGGGCATTAGTGAAATGGAAGAGTTTTAATTGTCACAATGTTAAACAAGCTGTAATCCCAGATTTCTTAATTTAATTCAAATTCCACAAATTACCATTATTACATTCCCTACAGGATGGAAACAGGCCATTTGGCACAACAAGTCCACACCGACCCTCCAAAGAGTAATCAACCCAAACCCTATGCTATATTTACCTCTGACTAATGCACCTAACGTTAGCATGGCCAATTCACCTGACCTGCACATCTTTGGACTGTGGGAGGAAACCAGAGCTCTTGGAGAAAATCCATGCAGACACGGGGAGAATGTAAAAATTCCACACAGACAGTCGCCCAAGGTGGAAATCGAATCTGGGTCTCTGGCACTATGAGGCAGCAGTGCTAGCCACTGAGCCACAGTGCCACCCACAGTGCATTATGATATAGGAAGGGAAAAAGTTGAGATTCTGCAGGGAGATTACAGAGAGTTAGGCAGAAATTTAAAAAGGAGGTCCTCAAGGGTAGTATATATCTGGATTACTCTCAGTGCTATGAGCTAGTGAGGGCAGGAATAGGAGGATAGAGCAGATGCATGGCTGAGGAGCTGGTGTATGGGAGAAGGATTCACATTTTTGGGTCATTGGAATCTCTTTTGGGGTAGAAGTGACCTGTACAAGAAGGACGGATTGCATCTAAATTGGAAGGGGATTAATATACTGGCATGGAAATTTGCTAGAACTGCTCGGGAGGATTTAAACTAGTAAGATGGGAGGGGGGGTGGGGGGGACCCAGGGAGATGGTGAGGAAAGAGATCAATCTGAGACTGGTACAGTTGAGAACACAGGTGAGTCAAACAGTCAGGGCAAGCAGGGACAAGGTTGGACTAATAAACTGCATTTATTTCAATGCAAGGGGCCTAACAGGGAAGGCAGATGAACTCAGGGCATGGTTAGGAACATGGGACTGGGATATCATAGCAATTACAGAAACGTGGCTCAGGGATGGGCAGGACTGGCAGCTTAATGTTCCAGGATACAAATGCTACAGGAAGGATAGAAAGGGAGGCAAGAAAGGAGGGGGAGTGGCATTTTTGATAAGGGATAGCATTACAGCTGTGCTGAGGAAGGATATTCCGAGAAATACATCCAGGGAAGTTATTTGGGTGGAACTGAGAAATAAGAAAGGGATGAAAACCTTATTGGGATTGTATTATTGACCCCCTAATAGTCAGAGGGAAATTGAGAAACAAACTTGTAAGGAGATCTCAGCTATCTGTAAGAATAATACGGTGGTTATGGTAGGGGATTTTAACTTTCCAAACATAGACTGGGACTGCCATAGTGTTAAAGGTTTAGCTGGAGAGGAATTTCTTAAGTGCCTACAAGACAATTTTCTGATTCAGATGTACCTACTAGAGAAGGTGCAAAACCTGACCTACGCTTGGGAAATAAGGCAGGGCAGGTGACTGAGGTGTCAGTGGGGGAGCACTTGGGGGCCAGCGACCATAATTCTATTAGTTTTGGAATAGTGGCGGAAAAGGATAGACCAGATCTAAAAGTTGAAGTTCTAAATTGGAGAAAGGCCAATTTTGACATTATTTGGCAAGAACTTTCGAAAGCTGATTGGAGGCAGATGTTTGCAGGTAAAGGGACAGCTGGAAAATGGGAAGCCTTCAGAAATGAGAAAACAAGAATCCAGAGAAAGTATTTTCTGTTAGGGTTAAAGCAAAGGCTGGTAGGTACAGGGAATGCTGGATGACTAAAGAAATTGAGGGTTTGGTTAAGAAAAAGAGGGACGCATATGAAAGGTATAGACAGGATAGATCGAGTGAATCCTTAGAAGAGTATAAAGGCAGTAGGAGTATACTTAAGAGAGAAATCAGGAGGGCAAAAAGGGGACATGAGATAGCTTTGGAAAGTAGAATTAAGGAGAATCCAAAGTGCTTTTACCCTTATTAAGGGCAAAAGGGTAACTAGGGAGAGAATAGGCCCCCTCAAAGATCAGCAAGGCGGTCTTTGTGTGGAGCCGCAGAAAATGGGGGAGATACCAAATGAGTATTTTGCATCAGTATTTACTGTGGAAAACGATATGGAAGATATAGACTGTGGAGAAATATATGGTGACATCTTGCAAAATGTACAGATTACAGAGGAGGAAGTGCTGGATGTCTTGAAATGGGTCAAGGTGGATAAATCCCCAGGATCTGATCAGGTGTACCCGAGAACTCTGTGGGAAGCTAGAGAAGTGATTGCTGGGCCTCTTGCTGAGATATTTGTATCATTGATAGTCACAGGTGAAGTGCCGGAAGACTGGAGGTTGACAAACTTGGTGCCACTGTTTAAGAAGGGTGGTAAAGACAAGCCAGGGAACTATAGGCCAGTGAGCTTGACATCGGTG
>NC_057749.1:759804-770952 GCF_004010195.1 Chiloscyllium plagiosum
TTGGAATATTGCGTGCAATTCTGGTCTCCTTCCTATCGGAAAGATGCTGTGAAACTTGAAAGGGTTCAGAAAAGATTTACAAGGATGTTGCCAGAGTTGGAGGATTTGAGCTATAGGGAGAGGCTGAACAGGCTGGGGCTGTTTTCCCTGGAGCTTCGGAGGCTGAGGGGTGACCTTATAGAGTTTTACAAAATAATGAGGGGCATGGATAGGGTAAATAGGCAAAGTCTTTTCCCTGGGGTTGGGGAGTCCAGAACTAGAGGGCATAGGTTTAGGGTGAGAGTGGATAGGAATAAAAGAGACCTAAGGGGCAACTTTTTCATGCAAGGGGTGGTACGTGTATGGAATGAGCTGCCAGAGGAAATGGTGAAGGCTGGTACAATTGCAACATTTAAGAGGCATTTAGATGGGTATATGAATAGGAAGTGTTTGGAGGGATATGGGCCGGGTGCTGGCAGGTGGGAATGATTGGTTTGGGATATCTGGTCGGCATGGACGGGTTGGATTGAAGAGTCTGTTTCAATGCTGTACATCTCTGTGACTCTATGACTCTTTGGATTACAAGTCCAATGACAATATCTTTGCAGTTGGCAGTTGAACCTAAGCCAGCTGACCCAGGTGTAGGCATTCCACTACAGTCCCACAAAAAAACCCTTTGGACACTAATTTGGTCCTTAGCCTTCTGTGCCAAGGCTTACAGGCCAAGCTCAGGAAAATATGGTTGTTTTTTCAACTGGTGCAGATTCAGAGCCGAAGGGCTTTTCTCAGTGCTGTAGACCTCTCTGTCTCTATCACCAATGTTAATTTCCATTGATATCAGTAAGGAAAGTTTATAATGAACAGTGTTACACTTGTGTTATATCATTGGTGAATATCACTATTATCCTCATCAGACTCTAGGTGGCATTAATACATTATATATTAACTAGGCATTCTGAAATGGCACGGCGAGCAATATCATTAAAAGTAATCATTCAGACTCTTGCTGACCAGCCAGTAGGAGACACTTCCATGAATTAGAGGGGAATTTTGAAAGGGAGTTCGTGCAGAGTGAGAACTTCCACGATCACAGATTTAAAAAGACGGGGATATGGGATCAAAGCATCAGCAGCTTGGGCTGATTGGCCTGTTGTCTTACAATTTTCATAAATTCAAAATCTAAATTTTGTTAGAACTAAGACTGAGCAGTTCTGACAGCCGTCATGAAGAGAGAAACAGAGTTAACGTTTTGAGTCATTATAATCCCAACTGGTGTACTACTGTGCAAATTGTACACGAGACTGAAATCTTTCTTGATAGATCATAATTGGTTTTATTGTTTGGTTTTAACAAGGTGAAGCACAAATAAGCAAGGATGCAGATTTTGTTTATCAGAAAAACAGAAGTTTATTGAGTAAACAAAATGAACATAGAATAGATAAATAAAATTACACAAAGGTTGATACATTTTGAAGTATATGGTAAATTACAATCCTATTATAGAATCTAGAAGTCATAGAGTATAGAAACAGACCCTTCGGTCCAACTCATCCATGTCAGATATCCTAAATTAATCTAACCTCATTTTCCAGCACTCGGCCTGTATCCCTCTAATCCCTACCTATTCATATACCCATCCAGATGCCTTTTAAATATTGAAACTTTATCGGGCTCCACCACTTCCTCGGGCAATTCATTCCATACACGTACCACCCTCTGCTTAAAAAAATGCCCTTTAGTTACCTTTTAACTCTTACACCTCTTACCTCTTACTATAAACCTATATCGTCTAGTATCTCACATTTATTCAGATTAAACTCCATCTGCCACCCCAATGCCCATTGACCCATCTGATCAAGGTGCCGTTGTACTTTGATATAATCTTCTTCACTGTCCACTACATCACCTATTTTGGTGTCATCTGCAAACTTGCTAACCATACTTCTGATATTCACATCCAAATCACTTATATAAATCTCAAAAAGTAACTTTATTAATCCCAACAGCCCACTTTGTGGTGCTCAAACACCAAAGAAAAATTCCCCTATCAGAAATAGGATTTGACCTCTATATTCTCAATCCCCAGATTTTGAGAATGCAATTGCCCTTCCCTTCAACATTTATACAATTGAACTTAGACTTTCTTAACTTCAAATGACACTGTCAGGGTTTTAAACAAACATTTCTGATCTGGAACCGCCTAACTAAACTGCTTACACTAAGGTGACTAATTTGTTGACAGTTCTAAATCATTTGTGGAGTAAAGACTTCTTCCAAACTGAAAACCAAGAGCTTTCTTCAAACTATGGGTGTTTCTTCTAAGCCCAAAACAAAAACACAATTTCCATTAAATTCTAACTGAAGCCTAATTACGCTCCCAATGTAAACACATTTCCATTAGCCTCCAAGAACGTGCTCTAATATTGTTTTTAAAATAAATTCAGCACAGTTACAGAAATACTTGCAAGTTAGTCATTAAAATCCTTCATATAACAGAGTAAAACTCGCATGCCTAAAATTAATTCATAATCCAAATAAATGAACTTAAAATATAAGTGAATGACATACGTTACATCATAGAATGCACTTTTTATTCATCCTGTATACCTTCTATTTATATCTATATTTCCAGCATTTACACCATTTTATTTTTTATTTTACAGTTTATTGGGATGACAAAAGCTGGTTTGTTCACTAGTGTACACTGTGAAGTAGAACACCTACAACGAGTAAAGTGTTTACAAATGTTTATTCACGTATAATGAATTGCACAATTAGAAGGTGGGTGAATTTATCTGGCCATTATGTATGACTTGAGTAAGTCTTCTTACACAGTAAGAAGACTTACTCAACTGACTGTGTAAGAGATATTACAACATATCTTTGCTAGAAATAGCAAACTTATTAAATGCAAGTGCTATGCTTATACAAACATATCAGAGAGGAGAAAGTCATGTCACACAAGTCATTTCTTTAGTATCTAATTTGTAAATGTTTTTCTAAACACAATTTTCTTAAGGCCTTGCAGCAGAAATTGCCAAATGGACTTGGCATTACCATTAGGCTGATCCTCTGCCTATTCTTTTGGCTCTCAACCTATAAACGTTTGTCCTGATCCCAGAGTCCAGTTTAAACAATGCAGATGGAAAATGAAACATAGTACACCTGATTTTGCTGCTCTTGAACTTCTGGTCAGTTGAAGCCTGGAATTTTCTGTGCTCTGGCCATGTAATTTACTGAAGTTTTTGTCACACTTGACACAAGAAATTTGAAAAGTCTGTCATTACCAGCCAAAGCCACAAACAGAAACTGGCTGGTATTACCTCACTAGGATAGACAGGCAGGAGGCTGGAAGAAGACAGCAAGCCAGGCAAGCATCAGGAGATGCAGAAGTCAACATTTCAGGTGTAAAGAGCTGAAAAATGTGTTGCTGAAAAAGCGCAGCAGGTCAGGCAGCATCCAAGGAGCAGGAGAATGAGGTGTAATCCTTCTTCAGGATTAGGGGTGGGTGTGGAGGGAGCTTTAGATAAAGGGGGAGGCAGAGGCAAGGTGGTGAAGTGGACATAATTTCACCCCATCAATATATAATGTGCACATGGAAAGCCCAGAGACCAAACTTTACAAATTGCATTATAATGATAATTCATTCTTTTCAAAGTACAGTTCTGTTCAAGACATGATTAGATATAAATAATGCAACAGGAAAGGAACAGTAACAATCTTACCAGCATTTAACATGTATTCCAGCTCCCCTTAAAGTACAGAAAAGCTTACTCAAAATGTGCAACTTCTGGTTAATAAGATAAAAATGTCAGTGTTATTTGTATTGTTGAGGTTGCTTATGCAAAAAATCTCCATTTGGAGTACAGCAGAAAGGAGAAAAATGATTGAATTATTTATTAATGTTTAGTTAATGGGCATCACTGCGTCAATTCTCTTTTGTCTCCAGCCATGTCAATGGCTTTGATAGTGGGTTAGACGCTGGGAATTCCTGCTCAAGTAACTCATCCCCTGACTCTGCAAAGCCTGCCCAACATTTACAAGGCACAAGTCAGGACTCCCCAGTGCAGCTCTAACAACACTCCAGAAGCTTGGCACCAGGACCAAATAGTCTGCTTGATTGGCACCAAAGCCTTTGACCTTTACTCCCTTCACCATAGTGTGTCCCATGTACAAGATGCACTGCAGCAACTTGACAACTTCCTTCAACAGTACCTTCTAAACCTACAATCTCTACCATCTGGAAAGATAAGGGCAGGAGATACTTGGGAACTCCAAGCCATTTACCATAATTGGAAACGTATAACTGTTCCTTCACTGTCGCTGGGTCAAAATCCTGGAACTTCATCCTGTGCCTAGCCCCCATGGACTAAGCAGTGGGAGATAGATGTTATGGATAGATTGCAAGCTCTAACACAGCTCTATTTCCCCTTTCTTACCATCTATCCTGAAGTAATTAGAATTCAATTTTTCCCCTGTTTTGACAGTAGTGATGCATTTTCCCCACTCTCTCTGTTTGTAGTTCTGAGTGCATCTGGGAAAAATAACAAACAGTGACATTCACAACTAATCTTGGAGGAACCTGTTTGGGTGAAATTCACAACACAGAATCAGATAAGTTAATTGTTGTTTTAAGTCTGTCCAATAGAAAGGCTGCAGTAGTGAGTATAGTGGGTTCTTTCTTGATTATATGTTTTTAGAGATAAGTCTCTTGATTAAACTTAAAATATAAGCCATAGCTATTAATTTAACCTGGGGCAGTGTTTGTAGAGGAATAAGACGGTGTTATTTTCTGGGTCTGTAGATTGTGAAGGAGCAAAAATGGCCTTTGCAGTGATATGTACTTCTTGTCAGATGTGGAAGTTTAAAGAGAGTTTAAGGGTTACTGCAGATTATATCTGCCATAAATGCTGTTGGATGCAAATCTTATCAGATCGAACAGATCAGTTGGAGAGACAGATAGAAGCAATGAGGACTTTGCAACAGCAACAGTATGTGATGGATGGCAGTTATAGGAAGGGGAGGGCAAGTCTCAGATGCAGTCACATAGATGGGTTAACTTGAGGAAGGGTGAGAGAGGTCGGCACCTAGGGCAGGAGTCTTTTGTGGATATACCCATTTCAAACAGGTATGCTGTTTTGGAAAATGTAGGGGGTGATGGATTCTCAGGGGAATGTAGCACGAACAGCCAAGTTTCTGGTATTGAGACTGGCTCTACTGCAACAAGGGGTACGTCGGCTAACAAGAGATCAATTGTGTTAGGGGATTCTGTAGTCCAAGGTACAGACAGAAGTTTCTGTGGCCAGCAGAGAAAAAGCAGAATGGTGTGTTGTTTCCCTGGTGCCAGGATCAAGGATGTCTCAGAGAGGGTGCAGAATGTTCTCACGGGGGAGAGGCGCCAGCAGGAGGTCATTGTCCACGTTGGAACCAACGACATAGGGAGGGAAGAAGTTGAGATTCTGAAGGGAGATTACAGAGAGTTAGGCAGAAATTTAAAAAGGAGGTCCTCAAGGGTAGCAATATCTGGATTACTCCCAGTGCTACGAGCTAGTGAGGGCAGGCTAGAGCAGATGAATGCATGGCTGAGGAGCAGGTGTATGGGTGAAGAATTCACATTTTTGGATCATTGGAATCTCTTTTGGGATAGAGGTGACCTGTACAAGAAGAACGGATTGCATCTAAATTGGAAGGGGACTAATATGCTGGCAGGGAAATTTGCTATTGAGTGGAACTGAGAAATAAGAAAGGGATGATAACCTTATTGGGATTGTATTATTGACCCCTTAATAGTCAGAGGGAAATTGAGAAACAAACTTGTAAGGAGGTCTCAGCTATTGTAAGAATAATAGGGTGGTTATGGTAAGGGATTTTAACTTTCCAAACATCCACTGGGACTGCCATAGTGTTAAAGGTTTAGATGGAGAGGAATTTGTTAAGTGCGTACAAGACAATTTTCTGATTCAGTATGTGAATGTACCTACTAGAGAAGGTGCAAAACTTGGCCTACTCTTGGGAGATAAGACAGGGCAGGTGACTGAGGTGTCAGTGGGGGAGCACTTTGGGCCAGTGACTATAATTCTATTAGTTTTGAAATAGTGATGGAAAAGGATAGACCAGATCTAAAAGTTGAAGTTCTAAATTGGAGAAAGGCCAATTTTGACGGTATTAGGCTAGAACTTCCGAAAGTTGATTGGGGGCAGATGTTTGCAAGTAAAGGGACGGCTGGAAATTGGGAAGCCTTCAGAAATGAGATAACAAGAATCCAGAGAAAGTATATTCCTGTCAGGGTTAAAGGAAAGGCTGGTAGGTATAGGGAATGCTGGATGACTAAAGAAATTGAGGGTTTGGTTAAGAAAAAGAAGGAAGCATATGTCAGGTAAGGACAGGATAGATCGAGTGAATCCTTAGAAGAGTATAAAGGAAGTAGGAGTACACTTAAGAGGGAAATCAGGAGGGCAAAAGGGGACATGAGATAGCTTTGGAAAATCCAAAGGGCTTTTACAAATACATTAAGGATAAAAGGGTAACTAGGGAGAGAATAGGGCCCCTCAAAGATCAGCAAGGCGGCCTTTGTGTGGAGCCACAGAAAATGGGGGAGATACTAAATGAATATTTTGCATCAGTATTTATGGAAGATATAGACTGTTAGGGAAATAGATGGTGACACCTTACAAAATGTACAGATTACAGAGGAGGAAGTGCTGGATGTCTTGAAACGGGTAAAAGTATATAAATCCCCAGGACGTGATCAAGTGTACCTGAGAACTCTGTGGAAAGCTAGAGAAGTGATTGCTGGGCCTCTTGCTGAGATATTTGTATCATCGATAGTCACAGGTAAGGTGCCGGAAGACTGGAGGTTGGCAAACGTGGTGCCACTGTTTAAGAAGGGAGGTAAAGACAAGCCAGGGAACTATAGACCAGTGAGCCTGACATCGGTGGTGGGCAAGTTGTTGGAGTGAATCCTGAGGGACATGATGTACATAAATTTGGAAAGGCAAGGACTGATTAGGGATAGTCAACATGGCTTATTGCGTGGGAAATCATGTCTCACAAACTTAATTGAGTTTTTTGAAGACTTAATAAAGAAGATTGATGAGGGCAGAGCAGTAGATGTGATCTATATGGACTTCAGTAAGACGTTCGACAAGGTTCCCCATGGGAGACTGATTAGCAAGGTTAGATCTCATGGAATACAGGGAGAACTAGCCATTTGGATACACAAAGACTCAAAGGTAGAAGACAGAGGGTAGTGGTGGAGGGTTGTTTTTCAGACTGGAGGCCTGTGATCAGTGGAGTGCCACAAGGATTGGTGCTGGGCCCTCTACCTTTTGTCATTTACTTAAATGATTTAGATGCGAGCATAAGAGGTACAGTTAGTAAGTTTGCAGATGACACCAAAATTGGAGGTGTAGTGGACAGCGAAGAGGGTTACCTCAGATTACAATAGGCTCTGGACCAGATGGGCCAATGGGCAGAGAAGTGGCAGATGGAGTTTAATTCAGATAAATGCGAGGTGCTGCATTTTGGGAAAGCAAATCTTAGCAGGACTTATACACTTAATGGTAAGGTCCTAGGGAGTGCAGGTTCATAGCTCCTTGAAAGTGGAGTTGCAGGTAGATATGATAGTGAAGAAGGCATTTGGTATGCTTTCCTTTATTGGCCAGAGTATTGAGTACAGGATTTGAGAGGTCATGTTGCGGCTGTACAGGACAATGATTAGGCCACTGTTGGAATATTGCATGCAGTTCTGGTCTCCTTCCTATCGGATAGATGTTGTGAAACTTGAAAGGGTTCAGAAAAGATTTACAAGGATGTTGCCAGAGTTGGAGGATTTGAGCTATAGGGAGAGGCTGAACAGGCTGGGGCTGTTTTCCCTCTAACTTCGGAGGCTGAGGGGTGACCTTATAGAGGTTTACAAAATTATGAGGTGCACGCATAGGATAAATAGGCAAAGTCTTTTCCCGGGGGTGGGGGAGTCCAGAACTAGAGGGCATAGGTTTAGGGTGAGAGGGGAAAGATATAAAAGAGACCTAAGGGGCAACTTTTTCACACAGAGAGTGGTACGTGTATGGAATGAGTTGCCAGAAGAAGTGGTGGAGGCTGGTATAATTGCAACAGTTAGAGGCATTTAGATGGGTATATGAATAGGAAGGGTTTGGAGGGATATGGGGCGGGTGCTGACAGGTGGGACTAGATTGGGTTGGGATACCTGGCCGGCATGGACGGGTTGGACTGAAGGGTCTGTTTCCATGCTGTACATCTCTATGACTCTATGAGTCTAAGAGCAAGGGACAGTTGCAAAGTTAAACCAGAAGTGGGGTTTATTTTGAACACTGTTAAGACATATAGGTTGCAGGGAGAGTACTTTATAACACAGGAACACTCAAGCACAAACAAGGAGAGATCAAATTAAAAAGAATAAAGAGATTATTCAATTAGCAACAAATTAAGGACAAAACAACTGAGTGATATTAGTTTATAAATGTCCTTGCTTTTAAGATGAAATCCGAACATCCAAAGGTTATTTTGGCTCTCTGGAATTCCTGAGTGAATGGGGTTTGGTGAGTCAGAGACTGATAGGTCAGAGACAGTTTCTTCTCTTTAAAAGTTCTTCACAGGCCATTTGAGGAATGTTGCTAAAATGTAGGTTCTACTTCTCCAGTTGCAATTAACGTAACGGCTAGCATTGCAAATAACCATTGCAGCAGCGGGAGTGGTGAGAGCGCGGAACAGGGGGGTGTCGGGAAGGTAGGTTTTCCCGTTATATTCTTACCTCATGAGTCAGCGGCCTCCATTTGCAGCACAGGGATTGCTGATATATTTGGTGTGACTAAGACCAAGACACTACATTCGTTCTCCTCCTCTAACTCAAAAAAAAAAGACTCTGTGTGGTGGGTTGATAAGGTAGGGCTGTTTTATCTCAATCTCTCTTGGTCCTCATCTTCCACTCCACCAACCTCCGGATACATCACATCATCCTCCACTAATTCTGCCACCAGAGATATAATTCCCTCCCCACAACTACCCTCCACAACTCTGTAATCAGGTCCACGTTCTCCCAACCCACCAACCCACCGTCCCCTCCCAGAACCATCCCCTGCCACTGCAGGAATTGCAAAACCTGCATCCACACCTCCTCCCTTACCTCCATCCAAGGCCCCAAAGAAGCCTTCCACATCCATCAGAGTTTTACCTGCACTTTCACACACATCATTTACTGTATCTGTTGTTCCTGATGCAGTCTCCTCTACATTGGGGAGACAGGATGCCTATTTGCAGAACACTTCAGAGAACATCTCCGGGACGCACACACGAAGTAACCCCACCACCCAATGGCCAAATACTTGAACTCCCTCTCCCACTCCAAGAAAGACATGCAGGTCCTGGGCCTCCTCCATCGCCAAACCCTTACCACCCGACACCTGGAGGAAGAACACCTCATCTTCTGCCTTGGGAACCTCCAACCTCCAGGGATTAATGTGGATTTCACCAGTTTTTTCATTTCCCCTATCCACACCACATCCCAGATCTAACCTTCCAGCTCAGCACAGCCCCCATGACCTGTCCTACCTGTCATTCTTCCTTCCAACCTATCTGCTCCACCCTCTTCTCTGACCCTCACCATCACCCCCGATGTTATCTACTTATCACACTTTCAGCTACCTGCCCCCCCAGTCTCACCCCCCTCCCATTTATCTGTCAGCCTCCTCAGCTCACAAGTTTCAATCCTGATTAGATTAGATTAGATTACAGTGTGGAAACAGGCCCTTCGGCCCAACAAGTCCACACCGACCCGCCGAAGCGCAACCCACCCATACCCCTACATTTACCCCTTACCTAACACTACGGGCAATTTAGCATGGCCAATTCACCTGACCTGCACATTTTTTGGACTGTGGGAGGAAACCGGAGCACCCGGAGGAAACCCACACAGACACGGAGAGAACGTGCAAACTCCACACAGTCAGTCGCCTGAGGCGAGAATTGAACCCGGATCTCAGGCGCGGTGAGGCAGCAGTGCTACCCACTGTGCCACCATGCTGCCCATTGTGCCACCGTGCCACCCATTGTGCCACCGTGCCGCCCATGATGAAGGACTTACACCCGAAACATCGATTCGCCTGGTCCTTGGATACTGCTTGACGTGCTTTGCTTTTCCAGCACCACGTTCTCGACTAGTAATCTCAGGATTGCTACAGGTGTTATGGGCTAATGAGGTTAGAAATACAGAGTGAGTCCAGCTGAACACGTGGCTGCAGAGCTGGAGTAAGAGGGAGTGCTTCAGATATGTGGATCATTGGGATACCTTCTGGGGAAGGTGGAACCTGTACAAGAAAGACAGATTGCACCTGAATTGGAGGGACATCAATATCCTGGATGGGCGGTTTGCTAGAGCTTTTCAGGAAGGTTTAAAATAGATTGGCAAAGGTGCAGTCAGTGTGATGGGTTGAGATGTGTCTATTTTAATGCAAGAAGTATCAGGAATAAGGGTGATAAACTCAGAGCACGGGGATATTACAGGGGCAGGAATGGTTGTTGGATGTTCCAGGGTTTAGATGTTTCAAAAGGAAGAGTGGGGAGGGGTGGTAAACGATGAGTGGCATGGCTAATCAGGAATATATCACTGCTGCAGAAAGGGAGGTCATCAAGGAAGGTTCATCTACAGAGACAGTATAGGTGAAAGTCAGAAAGGAGTCACTTTATTGGGAGTTTTCTACAGATCCCCCAATAGCAACAGAGACACGGAGGAGCAGATTGGGAGGCAGATTTTGGAAATGTGCAGAAGCAACAAGAGTTGTTGTCATGGGTGACTTCAACTTCCCTAATATTAGAACATAGAACATAGAACAGTACAGCACAGAACAGGCCCTTCAGCCCACGATGTTGTGCCGACCACTGATCCTCATGTATGCACCCTTAAATTTCTGTGACCATATGCATGTCCAGGAGTCTCTTAAATGTCCCCAATGACCCTGCCTCCACAACTGCTGCTGGCAACGCACCTCTCTGTGTAAAGAACCCACCTCTGACATCCCCTCTATACTTTCCTCCAACCAGCTTAAAACTATAACCCCTCGTGTTAGTCATTTCTGCCCTGGGAAATAGTCTCTGGCTATCGACTTTATCTATGCCTCTCATTATCTTGTATACCTCAATTAGGTCCCCTCT